>NC_136607.1:2312500-2615000 GCF_910589615.1 Taurulus bubalis | reverse complement strand
GACGTAATAAAATGATACGACCGGTATAAAGCAGTTGTATATTTGTGCACTTTATAATGGTTTTATAAAGTACATAAATATACAACTCACCATTACATTAGCTTGTTTCTCTGCTACGAGCCGGTCCCAACTCGGGGTGATGGGAGACAATGACACCCGACATGTGTTCTTTATGTCCAGTCTACTCCTTAATTTAAACCTTATTGTCCAGTTTACTCCATAATTTAAACTTTATTGTCCAGTTTGACCCCAAATTTAAATTTAGGGAAATAACTTAAATTGTAGTACATTCAATTTTAACTTCAATTGAACAAGTCAGAAATTTCTGAAATGTAATCAAAATACTTTCACTTTCCAAACGATACATAAAGATTCAGTATCTTAAATTTGTGTGTGTGTGTGTGTGTGTGTGTGTGTGTGTGTGTGTGTGTGTGTGTGTGTGTCTGTGTGTGGTTGTGGTTTTTTTTGTGTTTGTGTTTGTGTGTGTGTATGTTTAGAACAGCACAGCTAAATCAGCCCAAGCCCTTCCCACAGACTGGTTGATCTATGACGAGATGAGCCGAGGCCACAGGATGGCGAGTGTCCGCTGTTGCTCCATGATGACCGCCATCACGGTGGCCATATTTGGAGGGTGTGCCAAACTACCTAGCTCTGCCCTGCAGGAACCTGCTGCACAGAAAGCTGCTGGTAAACAAACTAACCAAATGTCATGACTTTTTTCTTTATTTTTTGAAGTATGGCGATGTCTCTGTCTGTCAAGATATCTTGCTGTGGAATACAGTATTGGAATACAGTTAAGTCACCTTAACACCTTAAAGCCTAGTTTATGGTTCTCCGTCAGGTCGACGGCGTACCTACGCCGTAGCTACGCCGTTGACGCAGACCCCTACGCCGTAGCCTGACACGCACCTCCAAAAAATCCTAACTACGCGTCGCGTTGACGCGGACCGTAAGCACTGTGATTGGTCCGCTCAGAACGTAATTTCCGGCAGTTGCTTTTTCCCAGCCTCGACCGGTTTAGTGGTCGTACAGACCACCTCCGCAAACGTCTTCTCTGTCGCCTGCGCTTCAACATTTGCAATATAAGCATTTGCTCTTCAATATTGATGAGCTCCAACTTCAATGCAGCCGCTCCAACTTGGTCGCCATTGTTTACTGTGACCGGAATTCGGCTATAACCTCTGAAACCACACAGACACACAGACACACCCCCCTGGCGGCATGGCGGTAATTGCAGGCAACGCGTTCCCTCGACGCAGAACTTCGAATGCTCAACGACGGCGTCACGTCGACGGCGTAGGTACGCTGTCGACGTGACAGAGAACCATAAACTAGGCTTTAGTCTAAGCCAGGAAGCTGTTCCTGTTTAAATCTAAGCTTCTGGTTTCTTTTACCAATGACTGCTGATTTCTTTCTTCTTATTCAACTGTTGCTCAGAGGATCTTTGTCTGTTTCAGTTGAACCACTGAACAGCGCTTTGTTCTCCATCTACTAAATTCAATAACATCCATTAGTAAAGAGACCTTCTACAAGATAAAGGCAGCAGAGATCATTCAGACAATCATGTTCCTGGTATTTGTAAACATACTTGGCCAATAAAGCTTATTCTGATATCTGATATCTGATATATTCTGATATTCTTATTCTGAGTGTTTTATGTTGATTTAGAAATTCACTCTTCAAATTCAAATTCTTCAAATTCACTCTTTGTCTCCATGCTCTGTCTTCCTTTCAGACAGTCCGGGTGACATCAGTGACAGTGAGACAGAGGACCTAGCTGAGATGAGGATCGATGACTGGCTCATCTTTCAATTGGACCAAGAGGTGAGGCACGATTGCTGTCGACGTTGACCGTTCCACCTTTACTTAGTTTATGAATGTTGATGTGAACGAATCAATGTCTACTTTGTGCCTCAGCAGTGAATATTAAAAAGCTGTAAATGTAAATATGTTGATGACAGGATCCCTGGTTTTAGGAAATAGAACTTGACCTCAGCAGACAGACTCGCCCAAATAACTGCCTCGAGATGGGAGGCTGGATGTCCTGAGATAGAAAGAGACAGAAATCTTGAGTGGACAAAGGACTCGGCAGCAGTCTCTGGAAGCTGTAATCTACTGTATAACGTCATCTGTAGAAAAGGCCTGGATTGAATTGATTTGCAGCCTTCAATTGTGCAAACAGACCAACATTTCAACACTTGACACAGGGACGTTTCAGCCGGTAGACGGCATGCGTGCTGCTGCACTTTATGAAGGATTTCACATAACTTAAAGCCTTCAAATCTGTGTAGACCTGTATGTTTGCTGCCCTTTCCCCAACATTTAAGAGTAGTTTACTTCTCAACTTGTGATCATCCAAATCAATTTAGATTTTGAAACAAAATGTCCTTCACAGATGTTTATGCTCTTTAGTTCCATGTTATTTAGTTCAGTTTATTACCAACACGAGTCCAATCATAAGACATAAAGGAGATATGTGATATGGGAGAATAGGCGTCCAGATACTAAGCAGATAGTATTTAAAAATACATGTTTACTAACACCATGTCTAGCTATGAAAAGTGCATGTTTTATACAGTAACACTCTTCACTTACGACACACATGAGATTATTAGACCCTAAAATGTAATTCTCCTCGTCCTCACTGCTAAATAGTCTGAACACCTTGATTCCATCAGTCCAAACATTGGTTACATAGGTACGATGCATTAAATAGAGATAGTGTTAGCCACGTGGGTGAGTTATAAGGAATAAATCAGTTTAACACCTTCTGGATTTTCCCAACACCAAACTAGACAAACCCACCTCTCATCTCTCGTCTTTTTTCTCCAATCTCCTCTCTAACCCTGTAACCTCCAGCTGCCTGAACTCTGAACAGTGCCAACTAGTGGCGATATCTGCTACCAGATTGTCAATATGTTGCAATATGTGTAGGTGGGATGATAGATAGCAATTCAATAACACACTAAAGTCAGTCAGTGTATTCAAGCTTTAACATATACCTGTTGCAGCTGCTGCCTGAAGCTCTTTTTACAAGCAGACACAATTAAAGACATGTGCATAGTGTTTCATTTAATTACATACCTTGTGGGCCTCTGCCAGCCACACTAAAGTTTAACAACTCATCAATGTGTACCCCAGGAATCTGGTAAACTACACTCTTTCAATAACCTGACCAGTAATTTGTTTCAAACATGTTTTGATTTCTATTGAGCAACACATACAGTAAAGTTTGCTGGAGCAATCTGGAGTTAAATGTCTTGCCTAAGGACACATAAACATGAACCAGCGGAGCCGGGGATCGAACTGGCGATCCTCTGATTGAAGGATGACACAGATCCACAGTCGCCCAAAAGACATGGATTCACCTTTTTAATCAGTTCATCAGTTAGATTATTTTTCAGATTATTTCATTTTTGTGAGTTTGTATCGTCAGTAAATTATACTAAATGTAGAATGCTCGATACATTCTAAACATTTTATTCCCAGCTCCTTAAGTCCATGTTGAAGTGTCCTTGGGCAAAACAATTTACTCCACTGAACCCCATGTGACTGGCTGAATGTTGTGTAGTGTAAAGCCTTTTGAGTGGTAGAGACAAGACAGTACTGTAACACTACTTGGTTCCCACCGTGGGTCTCCCGCTGCACAATGAAGGCAACACACTAATATAATAATACTTTTAATTTATATAGCGCTTTTCCAAATGCTCAAGGCCGCTTAAATAAATAAATAAATATAGCGGTTCTCAAGGCTTTTATTAAACTGGGATCTGTCAGGCTGGTTGGGGTGCGCTCTCCTGCCGTGCCTCTGAGCTGTGTGTCTTTCTCCCGCTCTGATAGGCTGTGTGCTCACTCTCCCCATCCGTTCCTCCGCCGCTACGAGGGTTTATATAGGAGAGATACACAATGAAGGATGGGGCTTTTACTTTGAGATGCTGTAATGGGACATCACTACGTCTGCTATAAACAATGCCCTCCAATACTTTAGAGAAAGTAGTCAATATTGATATTGGTTTCTCTTTCGTTCTCTACGCTGTTGCTTTTGTTTGTTTTCCGCCCCATTTCTTTGATATTTTGTACTAAATTGTTTCCTTTTTACATGTCATTTCATCTCATGTTGTGTGTCATGTTTTCAGGCTGCAGGACTGGTGTTTGAACTGAGGCAGAAGTGGCAAAATTTGTTCATCAAGAGGATCCGTTGTCCTTCGAAGCCTTGGTCTCAACAAGACGACGCCATCATTCGGACCCTGGTTTCTGTGTGTCACATTCTCTTTTCTTCCTCTTACTTTCACTTAACGACACAAACGTAGAGCAATGCTAGTGTATGTAGGTGTCAAATATATTGTATGAGCAGCCTCAGGTTGTCATCCTCTTCTTTTTAGAATATTATGGCTGTTTACAGTTGTACTATAGTCATTGCATTGGTTGACGTTGATGATGCGGCCACACGTTCAAACATTTGAGGATCTCTATCTAGCATTGGACCCCGATTCAAACTCTGATCTCTGTGTCCTTTGCAAAGCCAAAATCACATTTTCCCTTGTTTGACGATTGAGAGTCAATCAATCGATGGGTAGATAATGTTGACTTGACATGTTAACGTGCGCACTTTATTCATGAGGTGGGTTGTCTCAATCTCCATCTTTATTTAAAAATGACTGATATGTGGATATAATTCCTTTGGCTCTGGTATTTGTAATATGGGCACCAGGGTGCAGGTAAATGACTGGAGCTCAAACTGATCGGGTCGTCCCTCAATCATAAGGGCTGCGGTTCAATCCCCATGTCGATGTGTCCTTGGGCAAGACACTTAACCCCAAATTGCTCCCAACGCCTCTGCCATCAGGGTATGCATGCTTAGATAGATCCTGATATGTGTGAGTGGGTGAATGACATGTAGTGTAAAAGGTTCTTTGAGTGGTCGAAGACTAGAAAAGCAAGTTAATTTACCAGTTACCATGATGTTCCTCAGGTGCTGGCGGCAGAGGAGCAGGGAGCCGGCCTGCAGCAGCCCACAGGGATTGGCCAGCGGCCCCGGCCCATGTCATCAGAGGATGGGCCCCAGGCTTCAATGAAGAGCTCCAAGAACAGCCCCCAACTACCCACTAACACCAGCAATGACAAGTATGAAGGATGTGATGTATTGTGGTGTTTAAAGATGTTGACATGTGACTGTCCTCCCTGGCAGTGCTGTAAAAAGAGCAGAAAAAAGACCGATAAAAGCAAACCACTCCACTTTTCCCATTTAGCTTTGGGGTATGTGGTCACCTTCTGAAGCAATTCTGCGTTGCCGCTCTATTGACTCAGAAAGCAGAGTTCTCCTGTACTAGGATGCATCACAACTTCTGGCGCCCAAAGCGTCCCTGCAGATCACATCCTCTTGCTTGGCTAATGCAGCTGCGCTGCATTTCTTTGGCTGTATACTGTGGCTCAAATAAACATGGTTGAATATCTGAGTCAGTCAAAACACAAAGGTTTGCTCGTCCAGAACACCCTCTGCACTCATATTTTGGAATGCCCTTTTTTCTGTCTGGAATCCAAGCTAAGAGAACAAGGGAGTTCTGTTTCTGAGTTCCCTCTAGAACACGCCCCCTGGCTACCCAGAGGCCGAGACTAGAAATCCAAGCAGCTCTCCCAATCTGCACCTCATCAACTTCCTCCACAAAGCAGTCCGCCATGTCTCTGCACTCCTCCTCCTGTCCACCACTGATGCACAACAGCCAAGTGATCTGACAAGTTCGGTTGATGATGGGACTCAGGTGGAACTCAGAGGTGAAGAGGGTGAGGAGGAAAGGAGCTATTGTGCCGCTCACAACCTGTTCAGGCTCCGTGTCTCACATGAGGTCTGAGGTGGGCCAGGAACACCTGCTCCTCACGAACACCTGCTCCAGGACTTTCATGTTGTTAGATGTGAGGGTGTGAGTTTCATTAAGGGAGGCTGCCTGGAAAAAAGTCTAAAGAAGCAAATTGGAATTAATCAGACAAGAACAGGAAGACATCTTACGACTATATGATACAACATATAAAGTATAAAACTATAGAAATCAGAAATAAAGGTTGCGCTCTAATATAAGCCTGTTTCATATGATGGCCTCTTTCGCTCTGTGTGTTTAGCTTAATAAACTCAGACTGGTGTTTGATAATAATCATTAATTATTATAGTTATATTGTAACATTTCACTCCATACTCACCCTCTATTGTACCACTTCCATCAGGTCTCGTAGGATGCCAGCAACCTGGAGCCTTCTACCGGGGAAAGCCCACCACAGAGAGGAAACCTCACTGCCCATCAAGCAGCTCTCTGAAGAGCTTCACTCCTCCAGCAGCTCTTCCTGCTCTGTGACCTTGGACAGTTCCTCTTACAGCCCCTGTTCTTCCTCCTCAGGAAAGGTATTCAGAGTCGTCAGTTTTGGGTGGACATGTTTCATTTTACTAGTTACTGTCTCATCAATAAATCAGTCTTTGTCGAGTTAGCTATGCTGTTGTTTTCCTGCAGCAGATCGCAAGGCCACCGTCTCCCCAGCTGGTCTTTTCTTCAGTGCGGTACTTCATCATGAAGAGCAGCAATGTGAGGAACATAGACATTTCTCAGCAGAAAGGTATCTGGTCCACCACACCAAGCAATGAGACCAAACTCGCCAAGGCCTACCTGGAGAATAGCGCAATCATCCTCATCTTCTCTGTTCAGGGCTCTGGGCACTTCCAGGTAACAGTCTGACCAATGCTGCATGTTCAGTTTATATTATCAGAGCTCAGACCATCTTAATCTCACTGTCAATAAGGAGCTCCAAAAGAAAAACAGTGCTCCCTTTTGTTTTTTTCCACAGGGCTACGCTCGCATGACATCAGTCATTAGTCAGGAGAGCTGCCAGGACTGGGGCTTCATGGGACTCGGAGGGGTATTCAGTGTAGAGTGGATCCGCAAGGAGAGTCTTCCCTTCCAGTGCTCCCAACACATCCACAACCCGTGGAACGACAACAAGAAGGTCCAGATCAGCAGGGACGGACAGGTGAGAGGACAGTGCTACTGGGTCTAGATACACGTCTGTCACAAAGCATCAGATCCAACCAACAATGCACATTTACAATCACACACACATATGTAGAATAGGACTAAAGCAGTCAACACTACACTTATATAATATAAACTTAGTGGTGTCAACCTGATGGCAGTTAGGACTGGTGAGAGGGATGAAAGAGGTCCTGCTTGATCAGAGTGGCTTTCTTGATCACTGACAATGTACAGCTCTTTGAGGTGGACCTAGTTATGCTATTTCATAGAGGCGGTTCCACTACATGATGCAAGCCGTTACACTGTGCCAACACGAATCATGTGAGGCCTCCCAGTGGCATCCTGGTCCCAACAGAACAAGGTGATCCTACTCACTTTAAAACCTTGTTCCACAGTGGATGGAGCCGGGGCCGCAGCCACACCTCTATATTCACACAGCAGACAAACTGCAGGCACCACAGTCTTGGAGGGCCTCACCTCTGCATACTCTTGATGTCATGTCCCAACCCTCTTGATGCCATGTCCCAACCCTCTTGATGCTATGTCCCAACCCTCTTGATGTCATGTCCCAACCCTCTTGATGCCATGTCCCAACCCTCTTGATGCCATGTCCCAACCCTCTTGATGCCATGTCCCAACCCTCTTGATGCCATGTCCCAACCCTCTTGATGCCATGTCCCAACCCTCTTGATGCTATGTCCCAACCCTCTTGATGCCATGTCCCAACCCTCTTGATGCCATGTCCCAACCCTGGATGTGCTCCTGCATCACACCACCGACTAAACCTCTCAGTGCCGGCAGCTGTAGGGATTCCTTCCTTGTCTATATGATACGCCCCTAAAAATTGAACCAGTCTTTGATTTCTCTGGCCTAGCCCTCTTTACGTTGGCGTTCAACTAGCTAGCCTTCTGCTACATTGAAGGATCAGTTATTGTCATCAGACAACCATGGGATGCACAACGAAATGTGACAAGAATGATTGGATGTCACACATTTTTATATGACGCACACACCTGCTATATATGTTCTGTGTGAAGCACTACAAATGTTTGTATGAAAAGTATTGTACAAATAAGAGTGAAATTGATATGTATTATATACACACAAACACAGTCCTGACACCATGAAATACACCACATTAATACTGAATAAAGATAACGTTTCCTGGTTTAGTTGAGCTGCTGCTGTGATTGGCTCAGCATACGGAGCAATGACAGCAGTGTGGGCCGAGTGTATTTATTGCTGATTGTTGTATATTTGGGCTGTTGATGTTTGATTGATCTTTTTACTTTTGAATAATCTGTCAGTTAGTCTTACGATTGATCACATTTTAATTAATTGAACATCAGGAAATAGAGTTGTCAAATATGAAGGGGAATTTTCATCCGACTGACACAGAGATAAACATTTCACTTTTGGTGTCTTTGTTTGACAATTGACTGAAACAATGAATGGATCAATTAAATTGTTCCTCATTACATTTTAGCTCTAATGTATACTTTTCTACATTCTGCTTTCTGTTGCTCCTCTTAAAACACTTTATAGAAGGTTTGCCAATGATAATGGGTGGAAAGAATTTTCATTCCAAACTAGTACTTTCTGATGACCAGCTGAATGTGATCTTACAAAGGTTGGAAGTGTTATGTTTTTTGCTTTTGGAATATTACTGCATTTTTCCATCTTTTTTTGTGTCTCATGCAGGAGTTGGAGCCCCAAGCCGGCAGCCAGCTGTTGTTACTGTGGGAGAGAAACTCTGGGAGTCAAGTTCAATAAGACTCCGAACACAGCCTCAATATGGCTCAAACTACAGGCATACATTCTATATTGAAAGAAACATGTATTTTTCTACCCGCTCTATTAGATATTAAATGTTTTACTTCTGTTTTTCCTTGAACAGTACAAGGACTGCACTACTAGTTAAGTCCAAATGACGGGACAATGGAAGAGGGACTGACTCATTGGAAAGTTCAGCTCTTTTTTTCTGTGTTTTTATTTAATACGTTCTGAGTCAGGTTTTATTAATTTTATTAAAAAAGGGTACTCAAGTTCTTATCAAATAATATGTTCACAATAAAATGTCTGTATGTTATTAGGGGTCTGACATAAATTAGAAGGGATGAAAAATGTTAAATATTAGTACGGAAGCAGCTACAATTCCTTCAGGTTTATGTAATGGAGGTGTTGAGTGACATGTGAACACTATTTACAAAAGCAATGCTCCTGTGCACAACCAGGAAGGGAGAGAAGGAGAACATGTTGTATGTGTTAAAGCTTCGCTCTGATAAGACTATTGGTTTGACTCATTTTAACACTCATGTTCACTTTTTTTTTCCCGGAATAAGGAAAGAAAAAAATCTTAATATTTGTTGTTAGTATTTGAATTGTTCATGTTTACTGCTGGTGGAAAGTGAACTTGTGGCTGTTGAGTTCAGGCATCCTCATGATTGTTAATGGGTTGACAAAATAAACAATGATTTAATCTTAAAGCCGTGTGATTTCCTCTGAAACAAGAAGCAGCTCATTTAAATTTTGATAAGTTCCTCAACATTCATCCCTTTTTGCTTCATAAGAAAAAATAAACTTATATTATCTATGAAGGGTGAAGGATGAATT
The DNA here is from genome assembly GCF_910589615.1 of Taurulus bubalis. Taxonomy (NCBI): domain Eukaryota; kingdom Metazoa; phylum Chordata; class Actinopteri; order Perciformes; family Cottidae; genus Taurulus; species Taurulus bubalis. The sequence continues at coordinate 2,605,374 of NC_136607.1, read as the reverse complement.
AAAGAGAAAAGAAGCTGTTTTGCAGCTGATACTTCTGTATCTCTCCAGATAGCAGCCGGTGAACAGGTTTAGTCTTTTAATATCTTTTTAGCTCTTCTCAGGCTCCTCTTCTCACCAACATCACAACAGTCAGTTTGTTTGTTGTAGACTGTCTAGATCAGAAAACATTCAGCAAGCCATTTAGATTTGTCTCTCCTTCCTCATTAGAATATACCTCCCACAGCTTGAGAACTACCTTTGCCTCACAAGCCAATCAGAGCTGACTGGGGTTTCTGTGGAGGGGGGACTCTTAAAGAGACAGGATGTCATCGCTGTAAACATTAAAACATGCAAACATGTTCTAATAGAAACCTAAAATACAAGTATGAACCTAAAAATGACGTTTCTGAAGTCATCAATTCCACATATTTTACTTGAAATTATACTTCTAAATTAATTGGAAACTTAACATTGTACAGTTTATGTAAAAATGTTTTTTTTACAAATTTGCCAAAAAAGTCATTATAATTTTTTACATTAAAAAACAAGAACAAAGAAAGGTATTGTTCCAGAAAAGATCATACCATCATGCAGCAAGTAGCATTAGAAACATCATTCTCTTCAAGTACTGCTGCTCTGATCACTTCCAAAAGTCTGAACTAATTGTCCCTATTTGTGGCTGAAGGGGACATGGAAACATTTCAACCTCCATCTCACAAAGCCACTGTAGTCCAAGTGGAAGAGACAAGTACAGGCAGTGCTGAACGTTCAGAAAGAATGCTGCAGAGCCTGTTGAGGTTTGTGCTGGAAATAGTCAATATGAAGTCCAGTTTTTCTATTGAAGTTCAACAGTCATTGCAGCAGGTATGCCTGAGTGAAGCCAATCAAATCTAATAATGAGATAAACAGAGTACTAAAGCTATCATTATTGACAGCCATGTCAATGTCCCAGGCTTCAATGAAGAGCTCCAAGAACAGCCCCTAACTACCCACTAACACCAGCAATGACAAGTATGAAGGATGTGATGTATTGTGGTGTTTAAAGATGTTGACATGTGACTGTCCTCCCTGGCAGTGCTGTAAAAAGAGCATAAAAAAGACCGATAAAAGCAAACCACTCCACTTTTCCCATTTAGCTTTGGGGTATGTGGTCACCCCTTCTGAAGCAATTCTGCGTTGCCGCTCTATTGACTCAGAAAGCAGAGTTCTCCTGTACTAGGATGCATCACAACTTCTGGCGCCCAAAGCGTCCCTGCAGATCACATCCTCTTGCTTGGCTAATCACAGACAATTAATGACTTTGTCTGATTTGAGGACTAAACTTGATAAAAAAAAAAACAGATAGAAATTCTGAATACAAACTTAAAACAAATTGGCTGTATTGTTTTCCAGGTTGGTATGAAAGACTAAGAACAAGGCTTTCAAATTAGCTCTAATTTAATTTATGTTTAGGGTTTATTAATAGGCTTGAGACAAAGATGGCTGCAACTCCGCTCCTCGGCAGGTGCCTCGAGAAATGTGAGTATTAATATGAATTTGATGAGTGTATTCATAGGTTGACATATTTTTCATGAGGTGCCAGGTGATTATCTGATATTAAATAATGTACTAATACAGCTTTAAATGACAGATCTGATATGTAAGAGTCCACATATTTTGTTGCACTGCTGCGTTGGTGATGTACATTTTTATTAGGATATTTTGTATAACTCTACTTCCTGGTCTCAACTCTGACTTATCATGGTTTAAGTCAAGTTCTGTACTTAAGTATACTTTTGAGCTACTTAAACTCACTTGAGTATTCTTGCATTTGTTTGACAGATATAGTTATTACTTACTTATTATTACATTAAACACATGTAACTGTCTGAATTATGATGCAATGTCACACAAAGGACATGGCTCTAACACTGTCTCACATGTTTCTAATTGTTTTGAGCTTGGCAGAATGTATGAAGAAGTTTAAATGGCATTGACATAATTGCATAGTTCGTAAACCTTTACTTTTCCATTATGCTAGGACAACATATTATTTCCTACATGCAAGCCTACTGCATTAACCAACATTGGAACAGAAAATGAAAAGAATCATAGAAAGTTTTTGTTTTACAAGTTTGAAAAAAGTATACACTGTTTAGGAAGGATTACATGAACACTGGTTATTTATTTATTTAGTTTTAATGTAATTTAATTACATGGACACTTATGGTCATCACCGAAAATTGACGTTAAATGAACGGAAATCATATAAAAGGCAATTGGCGGTCCCGCTGTATGAATGGATCATGGATTGTTGCCATGTACACACTGGTCTGTTTTTCAAGCGTTGCCCACTGCTGCGTCTGCCGCGCCAGGAATTACGTTCACAGTCTCATTGGCTCCTTCTCTCTCACCATACATCGTACAACTCACGCCATTGGTCCGCAGACACGGCTCTGGCGCGTGGTTGTGATTCCCGATCCCTGATTGGCCAGAGCTGTGCGGGACTTGGTAGCGCCGCATGTTGTCTGTGAGCTGTGATTGGCCAGGAGAGCAGGTAGTGTAGTGCAGGGCGTACGCTGCGCTGTCACCGTCATACATAAATACACTTCTACCGGACTGTCAAAGATTGGTGGACTGGACACAAATTACAACGCAGTAACGTCACTAACTTAACATCTCTGGAGTTAACTTCACACTCAGGTGAGAAGATCCACGTAACGTTACGATCCGCTTTGTATATTTGTCATCACCAAAATACTATAATGTGTCTTTTAAGTCTTGGGAGACGATATTAGTCAACAGAAACTTGTTATCTTGGGTGTCATTGTGGAATCTTAATTAAATCCGAATTGTTGCGTCGGCGTTTCGGTACTCGAAGAACTAGTTAATATCTAACATAGTTGGTTTATAAATATAACAAGACACAGCTAGCGTTAAATGAAGCTGCTGAATGGAAATTCCAGCCCTTACAGAAAGGAAGCGGGTCCGTCCCCTATCTGGTCCGGGTTGCAATACAACTGTATTATGGCCCAGCAAAACTAAATGTATTTTTAAAATAAACATTGTCACATAGTATTTACGGCAAGAAATATGTAATTTATTCCACGATTGAGCCGTCAATGTGACAGAGTCTAACGGGTTAACGTTACAGATTTCGGAATTAAGCTAAATTCGAGAAAATCCCATTGACCTTTCACCAACTTTTGCTCTCTATCCTTTGTATCTCGTCTTGTCTCCCAGACACGAGCGTTATGTAGCTAGGTTATCTGCTTAGGTACGTAGATTACGCAATATAAGATGAGGGCTATCTAGCTGTCACAATTTAGACTTAACATTTTGCTACATTTAACTTTAGTCCTAGCCCGTCTTGTTCCTGTTACAGCTAGCGTTAACGACTTACTCTGTGTTTAATGTTGTCCGTTAACCTTAGCTCGTGTCGCGCGCCACGGTACCGGCGTTTAACTAGCTAGTTAACGGTAGTTCGGTTCGTATTTAAAGTAACGTTAAAGCAGAATAGTGTCTCAACCACCACAATAAGTGTCATTCTACTAGTGATATGGCTAACATGCTAGATGTTGGTCAGTGTTTTCTTTAACATTGCCAGATAGCTAACCTTACATTAGCTAAGAAACGCAAGATATCTTGGCTAACAGTGGAACAATGTCTCAACCATATTTACATGTCTAATGTTGCTTTGCGACTCCAATGTCCTTCAGTTGACTGTGAGGTTCTCAAACAGTAACTTAGTTTTCTGTTAACATGTACAAAAGGCGAACAAGTGAATTTGTTTACTGAAGCACCTGAACAAACAAACACTGGTTCCCACTTTTACATCAGGAGCACTAATTGGCTCTAACATTGTCGACAAATCCAAAGTTGTAGTATTCCAACACACAACCTATTCATCAAATGAATATAATGCTGAACCTGAAACCTCTACTCAACCCATTCAGGATGCCAGGATCAGCACCAATCAGTTGCTTAGGACCATGGCCCAAAGATGTAGGTATCATTGCTATGGAACTGTACTTCCCATCCCAGTTTGTGGACCAGGCCGAGCTGGAGCAGTTAGACGGTGTAACAGCTGGTAAATACACTGTGGGCCTGGGCCAAGCTCGCATGGGCTTCTGCTCAGATCGCGAGGACATCAACTCTTTGTGCCTCACGGTGGTGCAGAGGTTGATGGAGAGAAACGGTCTGTCCTATGACAGTGTGGGTCGACTGGAGGTCGGCACAGAGACCATCATTGACAAGTCCAAGTCTGTCAAGACCGTCTTAATGCAGCTATTTGAGGACTCTGGCAATACAGATGTGGAGGGCATTGACACCACAAACGCCTGCTATGGGGGTACGGCTGCACTCTTCAACGCTGTCAACTGGGTGGAGTCCAGCTCATGGGATGGTGAGTGAATATTTTTTTCCTCCCGTTGATCGATTCATTATATAGTCTATGAAATATCAGAAGTGTAGAAGTTTTCATTCAGTGTACTTGTATAGAATGGGTTGCTGCAACAGTCTTGTACCACTGTGCTGATGATTACATTTTAGAGAAGAGACTTGTGTGTATATGTATGTTTGGATACATATAATAAACGTGCTTGACATTTTCCTTTTCCTTTTCTGCAGGGCGTTATGCTCTGGTTGTAGCGGGGGACATTGCTGTCTACGCCACAGGAAGTGCCCGGCCTACGGGAGGTGCCGGTGCAGTGGCCATGCTGGTCGGGCCTAACGCTCCTATGGCCTTTGAACGAGGTCAGCTATGTGATAACTGTGTGCTGTGCACAACTTGTCAGGCGGCACTCTTCAATGATTGACATTATAGTAAGACCCCATTGTTATTTAGCCAATCCCATCATCCAAATGCTGATTAAATCAATTTACTTTTAATCTTATCTGCTTTTAAGCACATAAAACAAGGTTGTCAGAAATTTGGAAGGAACATGTGATTAAGAGCCAGGCTATCTGTCATCTAAAGTCTGTCTTCTATAATTTTTATTTTGGGACATGTGACTTTAACAATGTGCATTGGATAGTTGATTTATTGTATGTGTTGAACTATACATCAAAATACCAGACACTATCTCAGTCATTCTCTGAAAGCTTATAAACCGCAATATAAAAGTAAATCTGTGAAAAGATTTGTAAAGCTTAGTGGAAATGGTGCAGCCATACACACACATAATGAGCTCTACATAATATAGGAGTTGAATTGAGCCAACTGCTATTTTTGGTGCAGGTCTGCGAGGAACCCACATGCAGCATGCATATGACTTCTACAAGCCAGACCTGATGTCCGAGTATCCGGTGGTGGACGGCAAGCTGTCGATAGAGTGCTACCTGAGTGCCTTGGACCGCTGCTACTCTGTGTATCGCAACAAGATCCACGCACAGTGGCAAAGAGGTGGGTTAAAGCTGATCTGAGTAAAAACACTGCAGACCACAGATTGGTCAGAGAGAATCAGCAAATTAATGACAGCGCGATTTAAAGAAACAAAGAAAAAAACCCGCAATAAATAATAAAGAGGTTCCTCTGTTTGGTTGCAGATGAAACAATCTGCTTGTTCTTCTTTACCTGGTGTATTTGTTAGTCACAGTACCTTCTGTTGGAAAGGTGCTGTTGCTGTCATGTGGAGGGCCTGGTCCGATAAGAGCCTGATTAGTTAAGAGGGTTTAGGACGTTACCTGTGCTCAAGAGTTTACCTAAGTTCAGTGACCATAAATTAGTTTAATGAGATGAGCCTTTAACCTAATGTATCAACAATGTACAGTATCTGAGAACACTTATAGTATTTATGGACATTTCCAGCTCTTCTCTCTGGGCTTGCTCTAATGGGCTGCGTTTCCATGGTGGCACAGAGATGTTTCACATCAGCTCTTTGACGTGTTGGTGTGTTCCTCACCTTGAAATGAGCTTCGTCACCTTGGTATTTAGTATGTAGCGCATGGTGCAAATGTGGGAGGAGAGGTGCGACACCATGTGCATGCAGATATAGCAGATATAGCAGATAAAGATAAAGCACAGCAAGGTGTATTTAAATTAACATTGTTCTCTTTGCAATCGTGTCAATGAAATGGAACCCAGTGTGTTACACATTCTTGAGATCGTGCAAAAAAAGTAACAAGCTAATTATTATTATTATTTCTTCTTCTCCTTCTTCTTCTTCTTCTTCTTCTTCTTCTTCTTCTTTTTCTTCTTCTTCTTCTTCTTCTTCTTCTTCTTCTTCTTCTTCTTCTTCTTCTTCTTCTTCTTCTTCTTCACAGAGGGTTCAGAAAAGCGTTTCAGCCTGGACGACTTTGACCATCTCGTCTTCCATTCTCCATACTGCAAGCTGGTGCAGAAGTCGTTGGCTAGACTGATGATGAATGACTTTCTAAATCACCCCAGCCCCAACACTGAGACGGGACCCTTCACAGGCCTCGATGCCTTCAGGTACACGCCGAATAAAACAGCTGGACAGCAGACAGGGCTTTGGTCCTTTCATTAAAGTCTTTCTTTAAAGGGTCACTTTCCCCACATTACTGTACAGTCAGCTCATTGGACACACACAGACATTAAGTCCCCTTATCTCTCACCATTTTATACATTCAGTCATCAGTTGACACATGTCAGACATAGAACATATTGGTCACATGGGTTCAGTGGTTGTTTGACTTCATTTAAAAACTTTATTCTCCTGCTAACTTCTTCATGTTCCTCCATCTCTGCCTACACCACCATCTTGACTCTTCACTTAGTGCTCACTCGCTTCATAAGATATTATTATATATTTTTACTGTTTTAATAAACTTTAAATTCTTCTTGCATGAAAGTCTAATATACACTTTTCTCTGCATGTGGAAAGTATTTCCCAATGACTTAACTTACCACATTACTTTAATCTTCACACATTTCCTCCTAATCCTCCAAATGCAACATTTTGAAAGTTCTTCATCCCTCAACATATGACCTTAAATCGTAGAATCGTCCGTAGAATCGCAATATTCCACTAATCAAAGAGTTTTTCTTTCTTCGCCATGTGGCAAAAGTACAACCTAGTTATTCTATGACAACACCAGTATTTTGATGAATGGTATGTGTGTTTGAATGATAGAGATGTACGACCGGAAGAGACCTACTTTGACCGGGATGTGGAGAAGGCCTTTATGAAGGCCAGTGCAGATCTGTTTGAGAAGAAGACCAAGCCCTCCCTACTGATCTCCAACCAGAACGGAAACATGTACACCCCCTCCGTCTACGGCTGCCTGGCATCCCTCATTGCAGAGTAAGTCTCAGTCTCTGACTTTTTTTTATTCAATCATTTACTGTATTTGATCACAAAAGATGAAAACGCCTCAAAACAAAAGCACAGGAAAACAAAGCATTTCTAGATTCGGTAGAAATGAGAGCAGAGCCTAACGGGACCCATTCACGGGCAACAAAGGTCACTGGAGAGCGGTGACATTGCTGTTTACCTAATACGACCAGCTCAAAAGATTATTTTGACACATCCTGCAGCTAATTGTAAGGCGAGATGACTGGTGAGATCTTCAAACAACAGTAAATTGTTACTCTTTATACAGTTTATTGCATCTCAACTGTTCTGGGACGTCACTGGTGGGGCTTAATGAACTGGTTGAAACAATTGGTGTTTGTCTTTCTCTGTCTTGCAGGCACACACCTTCACAGTTGGCAGGACAGAGGATTGGACTTTTCTCTTACGGTTCAGGATTTGCTGCTACTCTGTATTCTGTCAGAGTCACACAGGACCACACACCTGGTGAGTCAGCCACGGTTCAGTTCCCCTGTGTGATGGGGATGAAATTACAACCTGGAGTCATTATAAGCTGTAGAAACTAACAGAAGGTGTGTTCTTCCATGGGATTAATTGACTTTGTTTCAGGATCTGGTCTGGAGAAACTTATGTCCAGCCTGAGTGACCTGAAGGTCCGACTAGACTCGAGACAGAAGGTTTCGCCTGCTGTCTTCTCTGAGAACATGAAGCTGAGAGAAGAGACTCACCACCTTGGTATGACCTGGCCGTCACTGCTGCTCATGTTTGATTCTGAAGGACACGTTTCAACTGCTTGTTTACAGTGACCGTCACAAGTCTGGCAGGAAGTAAAGCTCTTAGAATCTCCCTAAAACAATGGATGCTCAATTTCCCTGGGTGCTGATTAGAGATGCAACAGCATCTGGGTGCTGTAGACGCCTTTGCCTCCTGATTGAGAATTATTCAATTTTGACGGAGCATTTCTATTTTAACCGGCGCAGCTTTTCTAGCCTTTACGACACTCGTTCAGCGGTCCAGGAAACACAATGAGCAATTACATGCAATGTAAATCATCACACGCAATGCCAATCAAATATGTGGCATAACTCTTTTGAAATCTAGGAATGTGTCCCAGCATCATGGCTTGATTTGAGATGAGATATTCATACAGAAGGGTTAATGGTCCATAGTGGGCCCATAGGTGGAATGCATTTATCAATGGGTGTACTGGCCCAAACTCCGCTACATGAGCCTTGAGATGGTGTCAGCACTGACTAACAGGATTTCAGTTGATATTTGGAATCCTGCATCTCTCGCTGCTTGCCATCACGGTGAACATATTTTATTTTCAATCTGTCCCCACAGCCAGCTACGTCCCTCGAGGGCCAGTGGAGGATCTGTTCCCAGGGACATGGTACCTGACACGGATAGATGACAAGCACCGTAGGGAATATGCCCGAAGACCTCTGGACCATGACCTGGAATCAGAGCCAGAACTTGTTCGCTCCAGCACTGCCACCGAGGTACAGAAGGCTTAAACCTTTGGACAGTTTGCTACTTTGAACATGATATCTACTGTAGATCAAAGGAACCACGATCTGGGCACACGGTGACATCACTATCAAGTCTTAAAAACACTTAATTACATTAATCACATGCTTGGAATTTGACCTCTGTAAAAGTGCCGAAATGTTCGGGACGAGGGTTATAGCAGTGGACTGTGACATGACTTGTCCTATGGATGTGATTAGTGCTCGTTCATAACGGAGCAGCAGATCGGACTTGGATTTGACCCGAAACCATTTAGTGCTTTGTTAACCAGCAGTTGTTTTCCTCCTCCAGCACGTCCCCAGTCCAGCCAAGAAGATGCCTCGCATCCCTGCAGCCAGCGCCAGCCCAGAGGCTGCCGTCAGCAACTGAGCACTTGGCTTACCTCTGAGAGGTATCAAGGAAACTCTAATAAATAGATAACACTAGAGGTCCGAAGGCTAGTACCCAACAGTGTCCCCTCTGAAAACACCAGACAAACTATATTAGGTTGGAACAGTGTGACACTTCCCATCATGCCCCTGTCGTCCACATGTAATACTGTCGGACAGTAAACTCCATATTTGACCACAGAATCTATTTTGATCACGATAATCAATTGTTTTAGCAATCCTTCATTTCAATGTTAACATTTGTACATATTTTCCTTTTGCGTTCATGCAAAAAGGAACGTTTATATCTGGGAGAAGCACAGGCAGATGTTTGCATAGATTATTGCTGATGTCGAGTAAAACGAGCAGTCTTTCTACTGGCAGCTGGCAGCCAGTGACGGGAAGAGGAAATGGACATAATTATGTGGTTGCAGGCCTCCTGCTGATTAAAAGATCAAAGGGAAGTGTGCCTCAACTGTGTTAATGTTTGAAAAAGTGCTGACGCCACAGCAACCCAGCGTGAGACGGAGCGCATACCCCACTCTGCTCTTTGTGTTCAATACCTCAGTTTTCTATGAAAAGATGTGGTTCGCTTTCTACAGGACTCTGCAGGTTCCTCATGTGAACCTATGACCACACATCAGGAACAGTGAAATAAGTCAAGACTCCACAGAGAGCTTCACAGGGTGGAGTCTCTTTTCCAACATTCTCCCACACAGAAGAAGTTAACCGTCCCACACTTGATGAGAATCCTCAACACTTGTGTTCCATGTTGCGCCGAAGCTGTTCTGGATAACACCAGTCATGTATTGCCATGAAAAGCCTCAACCCATTGAGTGTGGAGCTACTGCTGTTCTCCGTCAGCTTTACGCAAGCTTCCGAAGTCATTGTGATTGTTTTCAAAGTCTCTCCAGAGACCGCTTGAGTAGATGCACGGCAACATTGTCATGAAATAGTTTGTAACTCTTAATAATTGAATTAACAAATGGTTGATTAATCTATGAATACAGGATAAATCATTGAACTCATTTATGAAGCAAACTTCCTATGGTTTCAGTGTCTCTTGTTAGAAAACAACCAGATTTTCACTGTATTCCTTTTAATGTTTTTACAGACCAGATGATTAATTAGAAGACACAAGTAGTGTCTTTGAGTCGCTCCCACCACATGTACAGTAACGGTTCTTAATTATGAACAAAGAGAAAGCAGCAAGTTGAAAAATGTTGTAATTTTTTTGTCATGTTTTACAGTCGTCATGCGTGTCTTCTTGTAGTGAGAGGTCAACATCAGTGGGTTTAGACTTTTCTCAAAAGTGATAACAGAAAGACATTACACTGTTGTCATCCTTAAAAGTGCAAAATGTCTTTTCAGCTGTGACTAAAACACATTCCTAGATTACAAAAAAGATTTTTGCAATTTACCACCCTTTGGGAAACCTACAGTCCTTCACTAAGAATAGAGATACATATAGCAATTTTAAAACTTACATTTTATTTTTCTTCATTTTTTGATAATTCTGTTGTTTTTGTCTTCATGCACAAAATAAATATTTTTGCAAGGGGAGTTTTATTTTTCGGAAGTTGAAACACAGGTCCTATAATGAGTATAATAATAAATGAAAGTAGCCGAAGTACAGACACTCAATCCCTTAAGGCCAAATATCCCCATAGAAAACCAATAAAACCACAATGTTTGACTCTGTGGCCATCAAAGCATAAAATCATTGATTATATCATATCAAGCTTACAATCTAGAGCCCTGGCTTCAACATTGTACTTGTACTATTTTCCACCAATTGAACTATTTTCTTATGTTTGCTTTATATGGGGTAAAATATGCTATTCTTCTGGTGTCCACTAGCCTCATCACTGCTGTAAAATAGAGCATTGCAGTATTTGATGCAGTGCATCAAAATATGTGTTGTTGATCACTGACATATCCCAGACTGTGAAATAAAATCACTTAGTATCCTGATTTTTTGTGTGTAACTTTTCTTAAGGGCTTGATATTCTGAAAATGAATGCATATCCAGGCAACTTGTTTAAAGTATGTAAGGGGTTAGGTTTATGCTGCAAATAGACACATCTGCCCCCAGTCCAAACAGACTCACTGCTCCAGCCAGCGGCAGCAGTGTGTCAGGTCCACCAAGCTGAGAACAACAGTGTGAGACAACAGCTCTGCAATGAATCCTCCATCCAGCTGCCAATCACTTTTTAGTGGTGGTGTTGACGCTGCAGATGTTTCTAACATTTTGTTCTCCCTTTTATATCAATGAGGGCACAGACTGATTATTCAACACCTCTTCTATAATGCAGAATGACCATGATGTTGAATCTCCACCTCTAAAATAACAGATTCAATGCTATGTATCTATATGGAGAAAATGTTATTTTGAATGTTTATGCCCCACCAAACTCACCACCACATTTTTTTTTAAACAGGTTTCCTGAATTGACTCTTCTTATACTAAATGTCTAAATATCATTATTGGGGGATATTGGAACAATATCTAAAATTCTAATCTCGATAGATCCCCCCCAGGCGAAAGTTCTAAAACGATTGTAAAAACAACGAATGAACGGGGATGGGTAGATGCATGGCGATTAAAGAACCCACAACAAAATACTTTACTTTCTACTCAAATCTCCATAACTCTTACTCTAGGCTAGATTATTCCTCATTCCACGCACATTAGCATCAGGATTGGCTCAATTCACATCTCAGACCACGCCCCGATTACTCTCATTTTAACTTTGCAAAGCCCGGTACACACCTATAGATGGCAACGCAATAAGGCCATTTTATCAGACCCAGAATTGTGCCACTACATCAGGAAAGAGCTTTCTGTGTTTTTGGAAATTTATGACGATGGTTCTGTAAAACCCTCAATACTCTGGGAAACAACTAAAGCATTTTTGAGGGGGCTAATTATTTCATTTTGTAGTGGAAAGAAGAAGAAAATATTATCTGAACAGGAAAACCTGGAGGCAGAATTACTAAACTGTGAACAGACAAACTATTCAACTAAAGAAAACTACGGAACAAATATTATTGTAAGGACCGCTCTTAATATTTTAATATCCCAACAAGCCGAGAAAGTATTATTTTCTAAAAAGCAAAAGTTGTATGAATATGGGAACAAACCAATTAAATTTACTTGAATAATCACAAAAGCCATAATTCGGTCTCGTGTCTGAAAGACTTGAACAGAAAACGTTGTTTTAAATCTGAAGAGAATAATGACATATTTACAAATTACTATAAATGATATACATCAGAAATACAATAAAAGTGACTCAAATAAACGGCTACTTGGAACATTTAAACCTATCACAAATGAATGAGCAACAACAACAGGCTTTGAATAAACCAATTACATTTGCAGAGATACAGGAAGCTATCAATGACATCCCCTCTGGGAAAGCAGCTGGCCCAGATGGCTTTCCTCCAGAAATATATAGAATTTAAAGATATTTTTATTCCACTCTTAAGTAAAATGTACGAAAACTAGCTAAATCAACACAGATGGCTGCAATGACCTTAATACCAAAGCAAGGGAAGAACCCAGAAGAGCCCTCTTCATATGACCAATTAGGTTGCGAGGTGTGGAAAACAAAAGCTTTTAGTTAAAAGACTCGACCCTATCCTCCCCCCCTCATTGGGCCTGATCAGACAGGATTTGTGCAAGGTCGTCATTCTTATACTAATGTGCGCTTATTGGGGGTCATTCAACATGTCAAAAACAATCCTCTAGAATCTATGGTCTCCTCAGATGCTTAGAAAGCGTTCAATCTGGGCGGCTGTAGCTCATGGGGATGAGTGGTCGTCCTGCAACCACAGGGTCGCCGGCTCGATCCCCAACCTCCCCATGGGTCACATGTTGAAGTGTCCCTAAACAAGACACCCAACCCCAAATTGCGCCCCGGGCCACTGCTCCTTAATACTAAGGATGGGTCAAATGCAGAGAATACATGTCATGTATGTATGTAAAAGTATGTACTATGACAATAATCTAAAAAAATCGAATGGAAATATATCTGCAATGTTTTGGAAAATGATTCCCTTGGCAATACATGTGTAAATTGAGTAAAATGACTGTACTCCTCTCCACAAGCAATGGTTATAGTAATAGCTCGCTTCAACCCGGTTCACTCTTGGCGTGGCACTCGTCAAGGTTGTCCACTGTCCCCACGTCTGTTTCACTTCAGGTGAATGGTATTAACGGTGGGTAAATGGAGCATATTATTTTGTTGATGATATTCTGCTATTTCTCCATAACCCTAAACAATCAATTCCCTCTGTGCTCGAAATACTTGGTGAATTTGGTAGATTCTCTGGCTAAAGGTTCAATGTAAATCAACGCCCTACCACTTGGAGGCAGTAGACACCCGGATAACAGCACAACATTCCATTTCATTTGTCTCACAATGGCTTTAAATGTCTGGGAATCCATATCTCCTACCAACTTGGTGAAGACATGGTGAAAAGTAATCTGGCTCCTATCCTCAAACAGATTAAATTGGATTTACTTTCTTGGCTGGGACTGATAGCTGTTATTAAAATGAATATACTCCTTCAAATTTTGTACCCCTTGCAAAGTAACTTTTTTAAGGATTTGCACAAGACCATATCGCTGAGATGACATTTAGCCCCGTTGAGTCAAAGCCCGTAGACCAGAAGGAGAACATGAGCACCCAAAACTGTCCGCCTCCCCAGCTTGCTGCTTCCTTCTTCTCACTGTCAGAGGATGTTTAGGAGCTGCTGCTGGTTCTGGACCCAGGCTGTTTGGGGTTGCTGCTCCTGCTGGAAAACTGTTGAAGGTCGATGAGAATAGTCTCCTGGGGAGGGTCTCTTCTGAGCACCATGTGAGTGTCATATATCATTGTGTCCCTCCAACATGCAGAACAGGCTCCGTCTATCATCACCGATGAACTTGGTTACTATCCCTTTTCCAACATTATTTTTTGAAATTCCTTAAATTTCATGTGGAGTGACGTTATTTCTCTTTGATTGGACCCATGATTTTTTTCAAATCCTCTGTCGGGTATTCTTTGGTTGATTTGATTCAGTAAACCATATTATTTTGGGAAACACAACTCCATCCATTCATTGTCATTCCACTCATCAGAGGTCGTTCCCCTATACCTATGCTCTCCGGGCTCTTACTGGGGAACTGCAAGGCGTTCCCATGCCAAATTCCAGAGCTGTAAAAGTAATGATGGAAGAGTGAGATGATGAAGAGGAGCTCCTGTCCCTGGAGAATTAATTAGATTGCTGTTGTAACAGGATGTGAGGTACCAATCTTCATGCTGATGTCCAATACAAATTCTGCTGCGTCCTAATTGAATAATTGAATGATACAAAGACCGTGCTCACAATAGTTATCTCTTGAAATTAAACCATTTTAATAAAGACTACAATTATGTTTTATCATCAGGGTTCATACACATTTTGACCAATGGATTTCCATGACTTTAAACCAAATTTCCATGACCAAACATTTTGTGAAATCTCATGAAAAACATTTTTTTTCATGTTGTGTAAACATGAAAAAGTGAGTAAATGTAGTATTGAAACTATAACAATGAGAATACAAAGCATACAGTAAACCTTAAATGACTCGAATGAATGAGAGACAATAGTGTTATTAAAAGAATAAACATTTATATAGATGCCTGTATGTATGCCTGCTTATATTTTGAGCGTCTTTTTTTTAAAAGCATATACATGCTTATTTATTATTATTTCAAACTGGGCGTAATTGAACATCATGAACACATGAATATAACACATTTCCATGACTTTTTTCAAGGACTTTTCCAGGCCTGGAAATAACCATTTTTAAAATTCCATGACTTTTCCAGGTTTTCCATGACCGTAAGAAACCTGTATCATGTTTTTGCCAAAGGAGAGTCATCATGGCTGAGCCCGCCGTCTGCCACAGAGCAGCAGTACTCTGACATGTAGCAGCAGTACACTGACATGTAGCAGCAGTACACTGACATGTAGCAGCAGTACACTGAAATGTAGCAGCAGTACACTGACATGTAGCAGCAGTACACTGACATGTAGCAGCAGTACACTGAAATGTAGCAGCAGTACACTGACATGTAGCAGCAGTACACTGAAATGTCCACGGAAGTGCGACACCTCCCCGCGGCAGCGACGCGGCCCGCCAGGGTGGAGTTTAAGCAGCAGCACTGTGAGAGCGGATAGGGAGGGGAACTCAGAAGAAGTCGCTATCTGGCAATTCCCCTTTGCTCCAAACCTCGCTCTCTATCCGGAATAACCCAAACACCTTCAACTATTTTGGTTTTCAAAGTCCAAGGGGCCGCCGGGCGGGAGTGGATTCACGCGCGCAGGTCAGGCTGAATGTTGTTGTTTTTATAGTTTTTTTTGCTTTGAAAAGTTTTCACCATTCTAACAAGAAGTCCTTGACGTCAGCATTAGACTCGACGTGGGAGCGAGAAAACTCCCGAAAAGTAATTTACGCAGTTTAGGCCGCAGTTCAAACGACCGTGTATGTGAAGCCCTGCTAGTGAATGAACTTATAGGAAGCGACGTGCTGGTAAGTAACACACGCCACACAGACAGACAGACAGACAGCGAAATATGCCCCACGCACGCACACACACACACACACGCACACACACACACACACACACACACACACACACACACACACACACACACACACACACACACACACACACACACACACACAGCTCAATGTCCTGTGGGCTCTTGAGGAACATGCAGTGATGTGTCCAAGTTTCCGTAGAGTGAGTCTGGCATTCTGAAGAGGTGACGGGTCGAGCGTTGACTAATGTTGCTGTGTCAAAGTTCCGAATGTTCAGGAGCTGCCGTCTCGACCCCGTTCGGCTCGGCGCTGACCTCCAGCAGCCGTTCCGCTGCATAACCCTCCTTGTGTTCAGACCCGGTCCCCGGACCTCTGGGTCCAGACTAGCTCACATGTGACCGTCTGTCGGTTCCGTTCGCTCTGGCTGCACAGGGCCGAGCGCTGGGCGTGTTACACCGCGAGCAGGAAAAGGTAGCCTCCGGGTGCAAATTCTTCCACCTCTGTGATGTGGCGGTGTGCGACAGAATGGAGGAGTTTGCATAGAGACGTGTTTACTCCGAGCAATAAACCTCTGTCAGTAGTGGACTAGAAGGCAAGTTCCTCTGTGAAAACCTGGTCTGGGAGGATTCTATAAGGCCTAATAACAGTGTGTACGCGCTTCATGTTGGCACATGTTAGGACTGCCTCCACACGGATGTCCTAAAAGCTCTACTGTAATTCCGCGGTGTTTTTTTATTCTAAATGGCACAGCAGCCTGCGAGTTTACTAGCAGATGACCTACCAGCTCTGTTGTAATAGATGGAGATGCTGGAGAGGTCTAAAAACAGAGCTCTATCAGAAGTTTCTGTCAGCACAGTCTCAAGTCAAGGCTCACATTCTTACATAATAGTTAAAGTCATTGTTTTCCTAAATCTCTGATGATAAAGTAGTTATATGTAATAATAGGAGTTCTTACATGACGCGTGTACAACTATGGTGATCTGGCTCTGTTGTTTGAACATAGAAGATTGGACCCGATGGATGAAAATAGTTTCACCGCACAGAGTTTAACTGTGGACTGCTTCTCTATTCTCAGAAGAAAATTGTGACACAATGTGAGCATGTTTCTGCTTTTTTACATGGAAAGTGTTTATGTTGTCCAACCCTTTCTGTGACTTTCTGAAAGCGACTTCACGCTGTGATTGGAGCTGAGTTGGAGTTACATACATGTTACATACATGTCACTTTAGTGTGATTTGCACCCCCCTTCCCCTCCCCACCTGTTTCTCAGTCTGCCTTCCAGTGTAGCTGTTGAAAATGGTAAACACTTTTCATTTCCGACGTGGACGGACAACATGTCGGTTGATTATTCAAATGCATCAATGATGTACTGAACACATGCAGAGTAGATTTGTTGCAGAACAGAGGGCTCCAACAACACAACACAGGATCATCCGGCTTAAGTGTTGCTGCAACGGGACACAGCGTCATAGGACGTGGTGCTGCATTGGCCAAACACATGCACGCAAAAAAGGCAGTTCATCTCACAGCAGAGGTCATATACCCTGTTGTCTTGTGCTGGAACTGTATGGATCAGGAGAACCATCAGGATCTGATTAGGAGATATTGATCAGCTGCACAGTTTATTTGAACTATGATTATTCCAGTCTTAAGGTTGGCAAAAGTGGTGCAGTTTGTCCCAGTCGGGTGGACAAAAGGTCTCAATACAGGCAGAGGAGAGCCACACACATACCATTCTGATATTAGTTTGATAATCAGCCAATATATTAATAATAAACTGTATTCACAGAGCAGCTGCTATACAGGGGTTCAGATACATGGTCTGCGTTGAGTTTAAGTTTAGTCCCCAGTTCCTTCCTTCCCTGTACATGCTGCCCTCATAAATTGAGTATGAAAACAAAAGAAAGTCGACACAATTGCTCCCAATCACTTGAATGTAGTGTTAAACTTGCCCTCCCCTGAATTTACGTATTCCTTTTGCTCCATGTAGTATATGTGAAGTGAGTAACAGTTTTGGGCTTGTTCTTTTCAGACGCTACCGTCAGCTGATATGTAACTGTTGCCATCTGATTCTTTGTGCATTCTGCTGTAGCCAATAGACGTTACAGAGCAAATCAACACTCGCAGGGTGAGTCAGTACACTTAAGGTAGTCGGTTAAAATGAAATGATCGGATGATCAGAGCCTGGTCAACAAATCGGGCAGCTGATGTTATCGGCCGACCTCAGTTTATCACAGATATTTGTGCCTCAGCATTTGTTTGTCCCAGCCAATAAAGAACAAGCAGTGTCTGTAGACAGTGGAAATGTGATATGTGCCAGGCTCTACTTTAAATAGGTAGGGATTAGGACTGCCCCTCTTAGTCCATTACCCATTTTGTTATGCTGTTTCATGCTGAATGATTTATTTCCAGGAACCATAAGAGCACATCTCTGGCTCACACAAAGCTAAACTTCTGCTTTTGTGTGATTCTTTGCGATTCCACAGGATGAGTGCGGAATCACTCACTCATTCATGGCTCCCTACTCACCATCTATGTAGAGGACTATATGGTGAGCTCATTAGGCGACTGTGGCTCAGTGGTAAGCAGGGTCGTCCTTCAATCAGAGGATCGGCGGTTCGATCCCCGGCTCCGCTAGCCCATGTTGATGTGTCCTTGAGTAAGACACTTAACCCTAAATGTCTCCCGTAGCTGCGCCTACGGTGTGTGAATGGTTGATCATCTGATGTGGCACCTTGCATGGTAGCTCTTCTCATCAGTGTGTGAATGGGTGAATGATGTCATGTAGTGTTAAAACGCTTTGAGTGGTCGGAAGACTAGAAAGGCGCTACACAAGTACGGGTCCATTTACCATTAGAAGAAACTACTTGGGTCATTTTCTCTCTGCCGTTAATCGCTGTCACACAATCAAAATGTGTCAGATCAGCGTAGACTGGTGGACTACCATATAAAATACAGTTCAGTTTTTGTGGTAAACATTTTGTTGAGTTGCTTCTTATTGAAGTGCCCTGAGTGAATCCCTGTTCCCCAGGTAAACAGCAATGCAGTGTATATGTTTAGGGCTTTTATTGTGAAAGGTAAGAACGGAAGTAGTAAAGCGGTATGCGATGTCGTTGTCAATGTCGGGGTAATAAACACATTTCCACAAAGCGATAAGTACAAAGTACTTTGAGGTTGTTTGTGTTGTGATGTGCTGCTCCGCTTACATGAAATCATTTTTGTGCCACAACTCCTGGATTTGTCTCAATTGGCTGCTCTCTCTCCTCCAACATTTTTCCTTCAGTGCAATGCATGATGGTATATAGTGCTCGGTTAGTGCTCATTAGTTGTAGACCACGTTTCCCCATGCATTGTGGGATACTTGGATGCTGTCACTATATAGTGACACGGCATCAATGTTTGTGACTTCCCTGCTAGACTTAGTGACCTTTCAGCCCCCTTAGCCACTTGGTTCTTAAAAGCATCTCGCAACAATGTGTTGACTTTCTCCGACCATCAGGGAGAAAGCAAGACATATATTCAAACATGTTTTATTGTTATTCTTTCCCATACATGCTGCTCAGAAGCCAACAGTGCAGGGGAAATAGCAACTGATCAAAATCCTTTTTGCTGCCAATTCCAATTACAGATCATTGATGATCTATGTCGCTTGATTCAGATTTTTGTTTGTTGATTTGTTTGGTTGTAGTAGTTGGTGTCCAAGAAACCAGACTATGTTTTTCTTTCTCCACCAGCACAAAAATCATTTTAACCGCTCTGAAGTCAGAGTGAACCGTCAAAAATGTTAAATGTTCTCTGGTTACTTTGTTAAAGTCGTCAATAGAGGATTGCATCACAAACACACTTCAAAGGAATATATTTGTATTGATAAAAACATCTTGTCATTAGTAGTTGTAATGATTGCTTAGCGGTAGTGTAAACAGCTCATAATTCATCTCTAATATCAATTTAAGTTGCTGCGAATACATCTGCTTCAAACAACTGAATTTATTCAACGTTCTCATTTTACAAGATGAGATTTGAATACATCTTGATTACGTTAAAATGTACCTTTTTGATCAATATTAATTCCCACTGAACAGTGCCCGAACGCATCACAATGTAACTGAATGGAACCTCCGTACGTTAGCCGTTAGCATTCGTGTTAGCCTTACTAACCTTCTGCCTGTCAATTTCAACAGATTATCAGGGATCACCAAATAGAAAGCATTAAAGCTGATCTCCTGATGGCATATCTTTACTGAATACCGGCTGATGATGATCAGCAGCAAAACTTTATGTCACACTGATGATAAACTGTGTAATTAATCCATGGTTCACGTGCGTGAGGATCAACAAGGATCCGTTCCACCACTATTTAGTAAGCTTTAGTGACTGCTGATCCGCCACCTCCACACACATTCAGCCTGTTGAGTTGAAGCTCCATTGGATTGGTGTCATGGCCCACTCTCACACCAGTTAAGGAAACCTGCTTTTCATTCCAGTGTGCTGCAGAGAGACTGTGGTGTTTTCACTCAGCCATATTTGGTCAAGACAACATGTGCGGCCACTCCAGCACAAGAAATGATTTGTTTTAGACTTGAGCCAATTCCCAAGCCTGTGTGCTGTGTGAGGAGTCAGACCTTCAAGAGCTCTCCAGTCTCCAGAGATAAAAGCAACTCAAACTTGATCAGGTCAGATGAAGCAGCAAGGCTGTTTGGAGAAAATAGACACAGTTTTGAAGAAGTCAGTGGGTTTGATCTTTGACCTGATTATTTCTTCCAGCGATAGACTTTAGGACGCCAGGCTAATGTTGGGAGATGATATGTGCACTTCTTCATGAACATTCCTGCTGCTTCATTCAAGGAATTTCCCTTTCCAAACACACATGCAAATGGTTTTAAGGTAAGCAGTGGGCTTTCCTCTGATACTGAGACCACAGTTTGTCTGCTCACATGCAGGGTGTGTCTCTGATGCCTTGGCCTCCACTGACCCTCCTGTCAAAGATGGAGGAAACTCACTCTGTGCTGGGAATGAAACACTGTACATAGCTGGTGGTATCAAATCATTGTACATTCTGGTGGTCATCGAAGACAAGCTAATTATCTATGATCTTCAATTAATTGTACTAGATGATGAGAAACCACGCGTGTTCACAACGGGCTGAATGTTTGACCTGTGCTGTTGCTGCTTGCAGCTTTCTGCAGAATCACTCAGACAAACAAGTTGACACTTGGCACTAAGCTTCCTCTGACCCTCACATCACACCTGACATGACATGTTGAGCCACACACCCCAACTAAAAGGGCCCCAATCAGCTTCAGATTTATTATGATGTTTAGATAGGACTAATATGGGATTATGTTACTATTCTAACTCATTGTTCTCTGACGTACAACGTACATAACGTACAAAAGGCTCCACGGGCAAGTACACTCTGTTTGGGAAAGTAAACTCTGTGTTTGGGCAAGAAAACTCTGTTTGGGAAAGTACACTCTGTTTGGGCAAGTGGAACGCCTCCTGCAGTTGTCCGATTTGGTCATCATTGTTTGGAACCAATATTCAGGAAATGTATGCGATCAGTTGCCGAGCCCAGACGAGGCTACACTGTGAACAACACATCTGTTGAAGTCACAGTCCTGTTTGGCTGAATAAGGAGCTAACAGCTAGGTTCCATTCAGTTACATTATGGTGCGTTAAAGCTCCAGTAAAAATGAGTGTAAGGTTAGGGTAAATGACATTATCATGATGTGTTCAAATGGCAAATGGACTGAAAATACAACTTGCTGTGTACTTCCTGGATAGTATAATGCATACATATTGATTACTAAGCGGTAAAGTTGCATCAAAACTACTTTAAAAGGTATTTGCACTGCACATAGTCAGGGAAATGCACTTGCCATTGAAAATCATATGAAAATAAAGTGCATATTGTAAAATGCACTTTACTAAAAATATACACTGTTTTCTTTTCTTATTGTAAATGGTACATGGACTTGTATCTCTCTTTTCTAGTCTTCTGACCACTCAAAGCTCTTTGATCACCACATGATTCATCCATGCGTACACATTCATACACTGATGAGAGAGGTGCCACCTGCCCATCAGGACTCTAACTAGTGTTATAATACATAATCAAAACTACGAAAAACAAGATTTTTTTAATTTTTTTATCAAAGCTAATATCGAAAGAAAAATACAATAATGTATTTCCTAATCTTTAAATTGTCTGTTTCTATGGAAATAACCACAAAAGATCACAGTAAGACAGTAAACGCATAACATTTAGAATTTGATATTTTTTTTGTCCACTTAATTTGTTTATTTATTATAGGCCTATATTTTTTATTTCAGTAAGTAGTTTGGCTATTGGGTTAGTAAAACACCTAAGCTTTCAGCCTCTCAAATGTAGCTGAAAAAGCTTAATGTGTACTTCTACTTCAAATCAAAACCTATATAGAATATAGTACTATATTCACCAAACAAAGAAGAGAGAAGAGAAAATATAACAATTAACCCATTTGCATTATTATTTATGAAACTATCCAGCATCATATTACAATTGAATGCTCCCCCTTGATCAGACGTTAGGTACATTTAAGCTTTGTCCCTGTTCACTTTTACTGTGAATTCTTAAGATATTTACAACTAAAGATCTGATAGTTAGTCACAGCTGGTGCTCATGTCTGCTTTGTTATATCACATATGTTATTATACACATAAAATATGAGCCTTTGCTACTTTAGGCTGTTGCTTTATGTACTGCATGTTAGGGTTCGGTCGATTGCCTGTCCAATCAGGGTCTGTCAGACTATGATGAACTTCCTGTGTGAATTCAAACTGAGAAGCATAATGTTGTCCTTCAACATCAGTCAGAGAGAAGGCAGTAAAGGAAAGAGCTCTTAGTATCTGCTCTCTGTTCAACCAACTAAATGTGAGTCTGTGTGAGGAGTTAATGCTGTAACAATTAGACATTTCCACTTAACACGGTAATGCAACTAATTTAATGCAAATGAATGGAAGTTAAATACAGGAAATGGCATATAGTCTATTCTCCAAACAGCCTTGTTTTTGGTCAACTTCCTGGGAGTTTAAAACAGTCTGAAGTGGAGATGAGATGTTATCTTCCCTTTGCCACAGAATGTCTCCGTCTTCACATTCCTGTATTCCGTTGGGATTGGCTGTATTTAGTTCTTGTGCTGGCTGCCAGTGACATACTGTACGTCTGAATAAAGCCTCTCTTCTCTCTCTCTGTCTCCGTGCTCATGCTGGTCTTCCAGAGGAATGCACGTTTGAATTCCTCTGCAGGGCTGGAGGCAGCTATACAGTCCTGTGCTCATGTTGCCCTGCTAAATATATACCAGTACCTAGTTTAAAGGGTGTTGAAAGACCTGGGGCCAGACGCACAAAAGCTGTGTGTAGTGTCACATCTTAAAGTGCACAAATACAGAAATCTGCAGACACATTCTTTTTGTAAGATCTACAAAGTGGCACACGTCTGATTCTGTTTATAAATCTTTGTCATTGTGGACGCACAAGTCTGGTTTCAGCGCTCACAGGGAGCCTTACATGGATGGAGAAACAGTGCTCTATGACTCAGTAGAGCTGTGAATGAGAAGCAGCAAAGAAGAAGTACAACTCAGAGCTGCAGCTTACTGACCATTAATATAAAATAATACTTTTACTTCATTAAAGAGCATTGGTATAAGAGAAAAGCAGATGGACCAACTAATTGGTTTGCTCTTCAGAAAAAAAATATTTATTATAGCTTGAATTATTAAATGATTTTTGTCAAACATGCACTAAACCTCTGTCAAATTACAAAATGTATTTAGGTTTCTCACCAAAAACTTAATTTTACAGAATACTTTGAACTCATCATGATAGCATCATACTTTACTTTCACTCGAATACTCTTTATTTATTTTTTACTGGACATTAAATTAAGTCTTGTGACTACTTTTTGTGCCACTAATTCATCACATCACTATGGAGGAGAGATACCAGATGAACTGCTCCATTTGGACTGATGGAGTACACTAATATACTAATATACTGTATCTGCTGACCTTAAGGTACTTTTAACCCTTTGAATGGCAAAGTACTGACATGAATCCTGATCACAGCTATCAATACAAAGAACACAGAGCTGCTCTGTACTTTAAACTAGCATCTGGATGTGTTCAGCTGGTGAAGAAAAACTTCAGTACGCGGTTGAAAGAACATTGATGATAGAATAGTATGAACCAACATCCTCTCACTGAGCTGCTTCTAGTGAGGTTGAGTTAGATCAAGACATTTCATGATGTTGTTTCGGTATCACAAGTCAGACAGGACTTGACATGTAAAGAGCTGCTGTGGTTTAGTGGGTTAGGGTTAATGTAAACGTGGGAACAGTAGTGCAAGCATCTGTAGCTGACAAACTGGTTATCAGTTAGCGTTAGCGGTGCTGCTAACGTTACTAGCTCTCCTGTCAATTTAAACTGATTGGTTATTTACAATGTAACATGATCAGAGACTAGAAAAACATAAATGATGTTCTGACATGTTTTACTGAATATTGGAGGATAACGATCATCAGTAAAACTTTATTTCACACTGTGAGGGTTAACGTTAAACTGTAATTAAGTTTCTATGCTCTGATCTCAGGATTCTATGCTCTGACCTGAGGGTTCTATGCTCTGACCTCAGGGTTCTCTGATCTCAGGGTTCTATGCTCTGACCTCAGGGTTCTCTGATCTCAGGGTTCTATGCTCTGACTTCAGGGTTCTATGCTCTGACCTGAGGGTTCTATGCTCTGACCTCAGGGTTCTCTGATCTCAGGGTTCTATGCTCTGACCTCAGGGTTCTCTGATCTCAGGGTTCTATGCTCTGACTTCAGGGTTCTATGCTCTGATCTTAGTTCTATGCTCTGACCTGAGGGTTCTATGCTCTGACCTCAGGGTGGCCGAGAGTATAATCCAGCGCCAGCAGGGTAAACACAGCTGCATCCAGTAATATGAACGGATCACTCAGTGTCACTGAGCTCTGGAACGAGGTTTACCTTCACTGTGTCCCAGCGGCGCACAACAGGAGACCTCAAATGTTTTAACAGAAAACCTGACGGCACTCAAAGAAGGAGAACTGCGCTCCTCCAGGTTGATGTGTGTGTGGCTCGTGGTGCAGGGCGTGACATCAGTCTTGTACTGCAGCAGTCAGGCAGCAGGGCTGGTGGGGCCACCATCACACAGGATGTTTGAGACAGTAGAGCTGTGTGTGCTCGGCTGCACCGTCCTCGTGGTCAGCTGTTCTTCACCACAGCTTGCTTTACTTCTGCTAAACTGCCTTACCGTCAACTCTTCTACACTTTCAGTGAAAGCAGAAGTGAGGGCATTTTCACCTTTCTGTCGGGCTGTGCCGAAGAGTTGGAAGCTTTGAAGCTTCGTTGACAGAACGTTGACATTCTAAGTTGTTAATTGGCACTGGTTTCTGTTTTTTTGCATGCCTATTCATTGTGTATTTCTGCTCAGTTTTAAATAAAATAAAAAAATCAGGCCCCCCTAATATTTTATTATTTTATTTGTAGAATTTCATTTCTGCGTTGGATTGTTTCCGACTGATCAACGCTTTCAAATAATTTGCTGCGTGCAACAGCATAGCCTATACCGCTAGCATTTAGCTCCGTACGCTGGTGAGAATTAGTGTGAATGTGAAACATTATTTGCTCTGCTCTGGAAATACACAGATTCTGGTTACGGTAACAAATGTGAGCAGTGCAAAAAAGGACATGTATAGCTGCCAGGGTGCCTCTCTCTCACACAGTGTCACCAGTTGACCAACCAAGTTGACTTTGGCTGGTTGCGGCCTGCAAACATGCAACATAAATGTCACTTATGCCAAAGCAGCAGGACGTGTAGTCACCAGTGTGGCACATGCATCCACATCACTGACGAGCAGAGAGCAACATTGCACACAGATGCATACGGGGGTCGCTGAGGTTACTCACTCCCACCAGCAGATCAAGAGGTTCAGGTTGTGACTCGTGAGGTTCTTGCACAGCATCACACAAGGTCCAGGGAAGAGCCTCACAACAGCAGACACGCTGTCACAAGCACTACCTAGCTGGATCCCCTAACTAGGAACCAAACACATTCACACATCTAACATCCATCTTGGTCGAAATAATGGAAATGCGTCAACAACATGTTGCTCCAGCCGGGACGTCTCCGGTGCACGTCAGAGTCGGTGTGGATTGATACATCTGTTTAGTGAGTCACAGATGTAAAAAAAAAAAGAGGCTTATTTACACTACACAGTCTCAGGTAGAATTTAGGCTTCGGCTGTGACTATTGATTATTTTCATTATCAATTAATTTGTTGATTATTTCTCCCTTTTTTGTAAAGCCGAGGAGAATGCCAACGGAGTGATCGGGTTGTTGGACCAACACGCGTGTGTACTGTCCGATAAGCTTCAGGCATCGGTGGATAGACTGGATCACATGCTCTACTTATCAGCCGGGGAGAGCGGCTGTGAAAGTAGAATGTGTTGTTCTGGCATATTAAGATAAGAAGTTATTGTAATATTCCTCTGCGCTTTACAACAGAGCGAGGACTGGAGGACAGGAGATAGAGTATCTGGCTGCTGCTGACGGGACAGGATGACAGTTGCCCGCCTTTACTTTACAGTGTTAGTCTGGACCAAAATGACAGGAAGGGAAGTTGGCAAAGAAAAGTCGAGTACTGAGGATGTAGCTGCAAGGAGCCAGTGTTTGATGCTTGAACAGCAAGAATAGCACAGGTACACTTAATAATGCTCATGATGGCTCAGTTCCATTGAAAGGACAATTCTCACTATCTTCTCTTTGTCCACGCATTGCACTCACTAAGGTCATGCAGAAGTCTGGTACTGGCTCTGTGGAGACACGTAGAAGTGTGGAAATGAGGTGATGCTTTGGCACGTACAGTAGCAGGACAACTCAAAAGAATGCACCATTGTTCACGTTCTCAGTTACACCTGCCTGTGTTTGTTCAGTCCTTTTGTGTTCAAAAGGAAAACTCTGTAGTTTGCTCACATTAAGGAAAGTGTGGTTTCAAGGTGTGCTGACGTGTGTCACATGAATTGGATGCTCATGTCATCCAGACAAGAGAGTTTCTCCTTGTAGAAACTGTAACTCTGAAACTGAGTGTGTCGACCTCCAGGTCCTGACCCCATGTGACCTCAGTATGCAAACCATGATGAAGCTGAAAGCAACACACACGCACACGCCCGTCAGAAACATTCACGCCTCGGCCTCAGAAATGCAGAATCGGTCGACCTCCAGTAAACAGCAGTGTCAAAGCCATATGTGTATTTCTGCTGCTGTAAAGACCTATGCGTAAAGTCAACCCCTTAAGAAATTAGGCATATTTGGAAGTCTACTCAATTTGTTTGTTTGTTTAATCAAACTTCTTTGGTTAGGCTCGTATCACCATGTCCACATCACATCAATACGTTGCCCCGTTTCTAGTGTTTCCCTGCCTAATGATTGTGATTGGCTGCTGTGGACTTTAGCGCTCTCTTCCTCATTGCTCAGTAATTACTGTTTTGTCTCAGCACTTCCTGTTTCAGTCAGGGTGGAGTGGGAAGCGTTCGCAGTACATTTTCTCTTTCTTCAGGCAAATCAAACTGGAAGGGTGACATGGTTTTGCTTTTTGGTCCTAAATGTTTTCTCCATACTAAACATACAGACCTGAATGAGCTTTGGATGAGTCCCTTATATCTCTCCTTAAGCCCAAACCAAGAGTCCTCCCATTCACTGCAGACAGGATACTCTGCTCCCAGCTGAGTCAGAGCTGGGAGCATACAGACGGCTGAAATGCCCTTTTATGGCATCGACAGGCTTTTTAAAACAGGAAATGACATCAGTTCATCGAAAGGGGCTCTCACAAGAACCCTGTCATACCAGAGTGAAGGAAGGTTTTAGGGTTTGTTGCTTGGTGGATGGTTGCTAAACAAAGCTAGAAGCGATTCTGTGCTGAATGACAGCAGTGAGCAGTTTGGGTTCCAGCCAGAGGCCTGAGGTGCATTCATACATGTTGCAGCAGAGCAATCCAGAGCCCGCCTCTCAAATATTTATTCACTAGTGAGAAGTGACGTCATTTAACGGGGACTTGTAACTGAGCTTCTGAGCCGGAGTGTTTTCTGCTAAAGAGAATGGCAACTGGACAAGTTGGGAGGATTTTTCAATTTTGTGACGATGAGTGACCTTTTTTTCTGAACTTTATTGAATTTGTAAACAGTTGATGATAAAGGACAGCTCAAGCTTCAGTACAAAGGCATGTTCACAAATTAATTTCACAAGAATCTGTCATTACTTAAATTCAGATCCTTTGCTATGCCACTCTGAATTGAACTAAATTGAACTCTTGTTAAGAAGTGTATTGAAATAAGTCTTATTTACGTGGTATATCGTGTGGTTGAACTGTTCCTTTAAGTGATAACGGAGGTTCTTGCATTGCTTTTTAAGATCTAAGTTGTCCTGTTGCATTTGGATAGGGAGAGAGTTGGATCTATCTTCTTGTCCATGTACAACTTTTAGGTTGTGGACTTTCTGGGTTCAGGAGCAGTGAGAGAGGAGTTACTTCTATCAAACTGTACCAATCATCAGTGAGAAACTGGTCGGACACTATTGCCAGTTCAGGAATGATTGACTCTATACCTCTGTGCCAAATGTTTCATCTAAATTTAAGTGCAGTTTGTGTGAACAGAGATTGTTGTATTTATTGTTTTAGTTGTGTTGTTTTGGTTGGTTGTTTTTTATTTATTTAGGATATTCTTTCTCATGTCGAAATGTCTATATATTCTTTAAAAATAAAAGGGTGTACTTGCATTATTATGCTGTAATATTATCATTATCAGTGGCATAAAATATGATAATAATATTGTTTATTGCAATTATTTCTGGGACAATATATCGTCCAACAAACATAGTGACTTTTGTAGCTGAAATTCTGTTCAGGAAATGTCACGATTGTAATTTCTTGGGCATTGGTTGATTTCTTTACAATCTTGAAATTGATTGGTCATGAAAATGTGAATGCATGTGTCACAATGAAAATGCTTATAACCTTTTCTCTTTCCTTTCCTTCAGCCAGAGACAAAAACCCACAGTTCATCACCTGACGGGGCAGGAGGGCTGTCACCAAAACACCCTTAACATCAGGTATGTACTTCACTCACCTTCTTTTTAGATTGAAAACCCCAGGGGGAAAGACAGGGCTCCACACTAACTATTAAAACAGCTTTTGGTTGACAAAAATCAAACTACATTTTACATTTTTGGTAACGTTATATTTAGAGTAATCAAGATACTATAAAGTTATAGGAGACTTCACAAATGTGCTTTTGGTTTTTCTTCGCTCAGTTGAATCAATTGGCACGTTAGTTTGTGATGTTAACGGGTTAGTTCAACGTTTCACTTCCAAACTACTTCCTCTGGTTCACCGTTGTCTCTCAAACACGTGAGCAAATGCACCAGCAGGCATGCAGCGTTGTTTGGTTCCAATTCTGACTGGAACATCAATATTTAAATTTAACTAATGCAACAAATATTTTTTTCAAAATGTATTATTTTAGTTTATTTTTTATAGCCAAAAATTTGTTGCACATTTCTCAAAATGCTTGCCAATGACAACATGGCAACCCTTACTGTGCAATAATTAATTGAAGGCACGTAGCAAAAGCAAGTAGCATCAGCAGTTGATCTCGGAGGAATCTTATTTTAACTTATTCTGCAAATTACAACGTAGAATCATACAAATACACGTCTTCAAAACATTTGTTGTCCGATGTATCCAATAGTTTAACAAGATATTGTAATCATGGATATCTTAAAAGTCCTCATTGTGGCTAAAGTGGCTCAGCTCGTTTGGACCTTGTTGAAGTTATACTGAGTTCACCTTTATCGTCGTGGATCTTTTGTTAGTCTTCACCATCAGTTCTGGGGAAAAGGCAATTTCTTACCTGTTTTCTAGTTACTGGTACTACAATACCCAGCATTCATTTTGAGAGCCGTATCCTGAGATCTGATCCCCTCACAGCAACATCCGCCTGTCATCAGGGAGGGAGCCAGAAAAAGGAAGGAGGAACTGATAGTGAGCCCATGTCAGCAGGATGTGTGTGTGGGGGGTTGTTGTGACATTCAACTCCTCTAAGCTCTGATGCCAACACACGGCATGCTGTTTTTACACGGCAGTTAAGTCATCTGTCATCTCCGAACAACTTTAAAGACACACCCGCTTAGTTTCTTCCCCGTGCTGAAAGTATCCTGATAATACGCAAGCTCCCTCACCAGACCTTCCAGGATATGGACGAGTTTTTTCAATTATTGCGACCGAAAATGACTCAATGAGCACCACTGTTTCCCAATATTGGAATAGTAATTCTTTCACTTTGCTCATTATTTCTGTTTCCACAACCTGTTGACTGGTTCAGTCTCAACGCTCCTCATCCTCATTTCCAGCAGCAAAAGGCAGCTGTTTACACACACACACACACACACACACACACACACACACACACACACACACACACACACACACACACACACACACACACACACACACACACACACACACACACACACACACTCCCCCCATACTTTGTCATTCTCAATATACAAAGCAGACCTCCTAGCCTCTGTGAAGTCTCCTGCTGCCTCATGTCATTCCTCGTGGATTAGGGACGTCTTTTTAAGGGTATAATATGAGGGAAGTTGCTAAGAACGTCTGACCCACTACAAGTGTGTGGTGGTGACTGTCTTTTCTCTTATCTGCTTGTTCTATGTTGTGTTATGAGGCGGGCATATTTAATGGATGAGCGTGGAGTGTTGCATTGGGTTGTTCAAATCGCAGCTCTCAATGAGCTAGCGGTTTATGTGTGTATATGTATATAATGTGCATGTACGTCTTCTAGTGAAACTGAGGGGAAATCCTATTCAATGTAGAGCTGTTAGTCGGCGCTAAGCAGCCGAGAGAAGCTACTGTCACACTCTGTATCTCTGCTGGAGAGAGTGTGATGGAGCTTTGGTAGAAGCACATAAAGGTTTTCTAGAGAGAGACTGTTTTGTTACTGAGCCAGCAGCTCCACTACGAGAGGGATATAAAACACATATCGTGGCCTTGCCATCTCTCACAGTTAGCCGTACCGTTGTCAGCTCTACATAACTGGTAAGCTCTGAGCACAGTGATCAGCGGGCCGTTTGTCAATGCCACTAAAGAGAAATAAATGTTCACGTACAACATTTATTTGTCAGTATTTCTCAGGTTTGCTAAAATCACGGATCGGATCAACATAAAACATAGATCAATGATCATGTCTTTTACTAAATGCTGATACTAAATGATTGATAGTAGTTGCTGATCCATATTAAATTCCCTTTGTTGTTTGATTATAGCAGCTCGTCTACAAGGATCCAGACTTTTTTTTTTTTTGCCACCGTCCCAAAGATATTTTTAGCTCTCACTTTGACTGTCATAATCATTTATTGTGTTTTTCTCTTCATAAAAACATACAATTCAAATGATGAATAAATAAAAGATCGTATTATTATGGATTAAAACAAATCTTGTCATTAGTAGTTTTAATGATGTATTATAAGCTGCTTAGAGGTGTAAACAAGTCATAATTCATCTCTAATATCTATTTTGTATTCATGTGAAAACATCTGCTTCAAACAACTGGATTTATTCAGGTTTCTCACCAACACTACAGTTGACTAGATTACATGTGAACACATCATGATAGTTATAATTGACCTACAGCCAGTACTCATTTTCACTGAACAGAGCCTGAACGCATCATAATGTAACATTAGCGGTGCTGCTAACGTTACTAGCTAACGTTCCTAGCTCTCCTGTCAATGTAAACTGATTGGTTGTTTACAATGTAACATGATCAGAGACTAGAAAAACATAAATGATGTTCTGATCACATGTTTTACTGAATATTGGAGGATTACGATCGTCAGTAAAACTTTATTTCACACTGTGATGGTTATCGTTAAACTGTGTCATTAGGGTTCTCTGACCTCAGGGTTCTATGCTCTGATATCAGGGTTCTGACCTCAGAGTTCTCTGATCTGATCTCAAGGTTCTATAATCTGACCTCAGGCTTCTATGCTCTGATATCAGGGTTATGACCTCAGGGTTCTCTGATCTTAGGGTTCAATGCTCTGATCGCTCAGATGCGTGAAGAATCGTGAGGGATCACGGATCAACAACAGTTCGTTACACCCCTATTGTCTTCCCTATTACTTCACAGTCAGTCCTGAACCAAACTTCTAATCCAAGCACAGACATAAAAGGTTATTTATACGTTTAATAGCAAGAGGAGTCTGAATTAACATCATATGCCAACCAGAATCTACTGTATGTGATCATGTGTTCAGTGTGGTTGAAGACTTTCGGTTGGTGCAGAACTGTGGATGTGGACACGGTGGATGTGATATCGTCGTGGGCCACAGTGCTGTACTATGGATTTGTCTTAACTGCTTTATTGCTCATGCAGGTGTGAGTCGGGCGGAGGTGCATAGCAGCAATCATGGTGGCCCTGTCCCTAAAGATCGGTGTGGGGAACGTGGTGAAGACCATGCAGTTTGAGCCCTCCACCATGGTGTACGACGCCTGCCGGATGATCAGGGAGAGAGTTCCTGAGGCGCAGCTCGGACAGCGTGAGTTCTCCCTCCACTCTGGCTCCTCCCACTCACCACACAGATAGCACTACACCAGTTAAAAGGCGTCAATGGGCTTCATCAGAGCTGCTTGTTGGATGCTAGAAAAGCTAACGCACACACACACACATTTCACACCTGCTTATTGTCCAGACATGCATGGTGAGAAAAGAACCCGGGTCTCAGGCCTTCTCTCTGTACGCCACCATGAGGCGTCTTCCCTCTCTCTACGGAGGCCAGCTCCTCCCCCCACCTCTGTGTGGCTCTTCTGAACAACTATTAACACTGAACTAGTTATTTTCTAGCATCTTTACCTTTATCCAAGCCATCTGGTTGCTGGGATGCAGATGTTTGCTTTAGTTTGATGGGTGAACACAATTCATGTACTTACTGAAGTTTTGATATGATGAACCTGGCCTGCATTCTGATAATGAGGATACAGGGTGACTGTGCGAGAGCTCTCATAGCATACACTATTAAGAGTGATTCACTTCATGCTAAGACTAAGAATAAAAGTGTCAAAGAAACCAAAACACAATGATTGACCTAAAGTCTTTGATCGTGGAAGATAGAGTAAAACAGAGTGTCATTTGGTACAAAGTAACTCTCAAATGCATCAGCTAGGGAGCATGCAGAGTTATGTGTTATTACATAAGCTGTTTGAACAGCAGCAGAATCCACGTCATTGTACGTTTAGAAAGACAAAGAGTTAGAGCCAGTATCTCTGACTTTCACTCATTCAAAAGCTTGTTTCTATTCTGCAACTTATGAAATGGACCAGTTCTTCTGTCTTACACTCAAAAGACAAGTGGTTGCATGTTGTACAGTGGGACCTGAAATGTTTGGAGCAGATGTATGTGCTGAAACAGAACCACTGACCTAGTTAACATGGGCAGGGAAGTTGTGCACGTATTCTAAATGTTACATCCAGCCAAGAAACACACGCCTAGTGACAGCGTTTCTGTTTCCTTCTGCAGCCAATGACTATGGGCTGTTTCTGTCTGATGAAGACCCAAAGAAAGGCATCTGGCTGGAGGCAGGAAAGGCCCTGGACTACTACATGTTGAGGAATGGGGTGAGATACTCTGCACACACTCTGCACACCACTTCAAATACTTCACTTTTAGCACATAGCAGCTTCCCATGCAGAGCACCAATGGAAGGATGGCAAAATGTGCTCACTGTCAGTACAAACCACCTGTGAGGACCCCAACAACTACAGGGTGTGTGACTAAATAGACAGGACTCTCTAATATACAGTATCAAAGATAACATCAGGGCCAGAATATACTGCCTCCCCTCTCTATTGTATATAGATCTGAGGTCCTGTAGTTCAGGGGCACTGGAGGTCTGGGGCTTCTCCAGTAAAACCATACCTGCTATCCATCCTGTTTGGGCCCAGCTCTAGAAAATAAAGACTAACAAAGACAGCTGTGGACAGACGGTGGAAGAATCACTCCTATTCTCTGAGAGAGAACGCATTGATTTGCTGCTTTAACCACAGAAAACATGGATTCTGTTATTATTATCTGTAATTATTTAGTCGTTCTTGTTAAATCGCCTGTGACTTTGCTCCAGAAACAGACTCGGTTCTCAGCACAAGCTCGAAGACTTACTTGTTAACCTGTTCCTGTTGGGGGCGACCGTGGCTCAGTGGTAGAGCTGGGTCGTCCTTCAATCAGAGGATCGGTGGTTCGATCCCCAGCTCCTGTAGACCATGTCCATGTGTCCTTGGGAAAGACACTTAACCCCAAATTGCTCCAGTGGTGTATAAATGTTAGTTAGTCCTGATGGGCAGGTGGCACCTTGCATGGTAGCCCCTGTCATCAGCGTATGAATGGGGGTAAATAGGTGAATGATGACATTTAGTGTTAAAGAGCTTTGAGTGGTCAGATAACTAGAAAAGATCTGTAGTAGTAGTCCATTTCTAAAATACCAAACAGTCAGAGCACTGCTTGTGCCGCTATGAAAATAGTACCCTAAGATGCTGAGAGCATCGAGTGAGGCAGATGCAATGAGCATCCTGGTGTCAGAAACCCCAAATACTATTTGCCCACATTAGATACTGTATGTGTATATGTAGCCTCCTGTAGGCTGTGTTTATTTGTCTTAAACCGAACCACACTGAAAACGATGATAATAATAAAACAATCAGTGTAACAATAGACTTCTCACAGGATTCAAACTTAGACACATTTATTCACGACTACCAACACATACTGTGTTGCTCTTTATACTACTATCACTATTACTACTACATCTAAAGCCTTTGAGCTAGCTAACTATTGCTAAATAAAGTTGCATATTCAACTTGGCAAGGTGTAAATACCTGAATAGTTGCAGTGTGACTATTCTCAACCGGGTAAAAATGGACACTGCAATCTCAGAATCAGTTTTGGTTTGTTTCAGAGTCTTCTCGCTAATACATCTGGCTTTTTTTTTTTTTTTTACATCTAGCAACACAGAACTCCTGACTTGTTTCTTCTGTCTGTCAGGACACTCTGGAGTACAAGAAGAAGCAGAGGCCTCTGAGGATCCGCATGCTGGACGGCACAATAAAGACCGTCATGGTGGACGACTCCAAGATCGTCAGTGACATGCTCATGACCATCTGTGCTAGAATAGGTCAGCTCTGCCCCGCTCACACGTCACCCGGACAACTCTGATGTGTTCGGGCGAAATCATTTGAATACAATTCAATTAAATGTGTTTTGTGAAGTCACAAATTACAAACTAGCCTCTGTACAATCTGTACACACACCTCCTCTGTCCCGGGACCTCACATCCACAACAAGAAATATTATCACTGTGTTTAATTTAACCCTCAGGGTGTGCTTGAACTGCAGGCTGAATTTGAAATTAAATGCGGTA
Source organism: Taurulus bubalis (assembly GCF_910589615.1). Taxonomy (NCBI): domain Eukaryota; kingdom Metazoa; phylum Chordata; class Actinopteri; order Perciformes; family Cottidae; genus Taurulus; species Taurulus bubalis. Next base: position 2,570,126 of record NC_136607.1, on the reverse strand, counting down.
ACCCATTTGTTTGGACAGGCATTACAAACTATGACGAGTACTCGCTGGTGAGAGACATTATGGAGGAGAAGAAGGAGGAGACCATGGGGACCCTGAAAAGAGACAAGACGCTGCTGAGAGACGACAAGAAGATGGAGAAGCTGAAGCAGAAGCTCCACACAGATGATGAGTGTAAGATAAAAAACACCCCATGGCCTGTAGCAGAAACTGACCAACAATGATGTGGTTTCACTTCTGTTTGTGTTGGATGACTTAGCTTGATGATGTGAATGTATTCTTTATACTGTACCTCCTGTGACACACAACAGACTAATACGTCTCTTGCTTCTTGCTTGGCCTCTGTACAGTTTAAGTTTGCAACATGAATAATAGTCCAGAGGAGTATTAATATATCAATCAAACATCCCTTGATGCTATTTTACATGTGAGAAAAATACTATCAAGTTACAATTTACAAATGGTCACTTAGCAGTACCTTTGCCCATGGTGTGGCATTGGGTGTTAGCATTAGAGTAAAGCTCAAATCTAATCTGTAATGATTGGTTGCTGAAACCGTCAGCACACTGCATTCTGTGCATGTTGTATGTGAGCAGGACCATCAAGTCTTTGCTGTTCCTGAGTCAGTTTGCGTGTTTTCCCCAGTGAACTGGTTGGACCACGGCAGGACGTTGAGGGAACAGGGTGTGGAGGAGACGGAGATGTTGCTGCTGAGGAGGAAGTTCTTCTACTCGGACCAGAACGTGGACTCCAGAGACCCCGTCCAGCTCAACCTGCTCTACGTACAGGTGCGTACATCTCTCTGAAGTTGAAGGTCAGCGATCCCTTTCCTTTCTCCCTTTCTTCGTTGGAGGGTTTTCTAAATGAATCAATGCTCCTTGTGTTTGAAATATGACAATAGGCAGGTTCAATTCTAAATGTTTTATCTCCCACTTTAGAAAGTCTTTATTTGGGATGTGGAACTGTATTAGCAGTAATTTCCCTTCTGTAGTTTTTCATCAAATAAAAGCTGATAAGAATATATAAAGATAAAAGGAACTTATCATTAGAAACAATATCTTTGGGGGCACATGTAACACAACTTCATGAGCAGGTTAACAGATGGATTAGACGCTGTTTAAGGTGGAATAACCAGACAGAGTGTAGGGTATACACATCCAAAACACTCCGACAGTTGCTGGACCAATAAGCAAACTGAGGGCAAAAAACAGACAAAGAGCCCATCAAATCTCAAATCTCAAACTGGACCAATCACAGCAGCGCTGGAGAACAGCGTGGGATCCTCCCACATGGGGGACAAAGCGCTCCTCCAACAAATCCAAACATAAGACACGGGCTGTGATGGTGACTCGATGATGTCTGAGGAAGATGTAAATGCTGCTCTATTTAACGAAGACATCAGTCTTTTGTCCGTTTTTTTTAAACCTAATCAGAAGAAACATTCCTGAATAGAGGAACGAATGGAATTCAGCTGTAATGCTCCTGAGAAAGAAAGACATATTATGTATCTACTATTCGACCTACTTGCTTTTGTACGTGTCATTAGTACACAGGACAAGTGACTTAAAGGGGACACTTTCACTGTTAACTGTTGAATAAATATGAAGTTACTTACCTATAGAAGGAGCCTAAACTAAGCTCCAGCTGAAACCAGCAGCTTATCACATGAGTCTTAACGGCCCATTTTTCCATCCCGACAGAGACTCCATACCTGGACTTGGATTTGTTAAAAACAAATATACTACATCAGACTTTCTGTTATTGTTATTGTTTGACAGCTGTATACTACTAACCCAGTATGAATGTGATTTGATGGCTGTCGTTGTATGGCCTGGCTTGTATGGCTCGAACTAACGTTCCACTTTCTGCTAGCAGCGGCCCGATCGCTACTGAGCATGTGCAGCTCTCAACAGAGAATTGAGATGGCTCACTCTTTAGCTACTTCCAACATCGATTCTGTGTTGTTGTGTCGCGTGAACGAGCTTATGAATGACTCGAGAACCTGATCTCTGTTCTGTGCATAGACGTACTCACAATCTCTCAATCCAGCATTTGAGGCTTTTCTGGAACTGGTGGCAGTATCAGAACAACTCTACTGGTGAAGACGCTGCACTGCGAAGTCCTCTAAAAACCATGCACTCCTCCAGCCAATCAGAATAAAATATTCTCCTTGGCCTGATGGGTGTACGGCTGACTCTGTTTTTTTTAAACTGATGCTGCTCTTGTACAAGTCATTTTCAGTTCTCCTGATTGCTGTTGGATGACATCCTGACGTGTGTGCTGTGTGTTGTGTGTTTGTGTGTTTGTGTGTGGACAGGCCCGTGATGACATCCTGAATGGATCTCATCCAGTCTCCTTTGATAAGGCCTGCGAGTTTGCTGGCTATCAGTGTCAGATTCAGTTCGGTGACCACAACGAGACCAAACACAAGCCTGGATTCTTAGAGTGAGCACTGCCTTCTTATTCACATGTTCTTGGTTTGCTTTTTGTTCCATCCATGACTGTTTGATATTTCTGTTTTGAGTGGTCTTTTTCAAATGGTCGTGAGGCTTGTTTGATCCTAGTTGAAGTCTTTCCCCCATCTCAGTTTAAAGGAGTTCCTGCCCAAAGAGTACATCAAGCACAAAGGGGAGAAAAAGATATTCCAGGTAAGTCAATATTACATGGAGGTGTTGCAATGATTGTTTAGTGTTAATGCTCGAAGATACACTCTGATTTAGTTGTACTTTCCAATATTGAAACTGAAACTTCAACACATCAGTCGAGAGGAGGCTTTGAGATTCGGTGGAGGTATTGCAAAGCTGTATCTTGAACTCATGTTTAGCACGTTTAAAATGTAACAATGTCTTATTGAAAAACGGGAAAGGCTGTCGGTCTACTCCTCTGATTGTGTCTTTCGTCTCTGCAGGCACACAATAACTGTCAGAACATGACCGAGATCGAGGCCAAAGTCAGCTACGTGAAGCTGGCCAGGTCTCTAAAAACCTACGGAGTGTCATTCTTTCTGGTCAAGGTGAGTAGAAAGCCGCCACTCAACGTCTCACATCAAAGAAGTGGAAACAGGCTGAAGCGGTCGACATCACAGCACGCTATGGGCAGACGTTGATCCAGTTTATGTAGGTAGACTCTTCCAGCATGGGGATAGAGCTTATGCTGCTAAGGTGATCAATAGCGTCTAGTGGTGCAACGCTCATGATAATTGAAAAAGTTAATTGAAAAGTCAATTAAAATGATAAATAAATAAAATATTAAATTTGTTATGGATTAAAACAAATCTTGTCATTAGTAGTTTTAGTGATGTATTAAAAGCTGCTTAGAGGTGTAAACAAGTCATAATTCATCTCTAATATCTATTTTATAATCATGTGAAAACATCTGGATTTATCCAGGTTTTTCATCAAAACTAAATTTTACTAGATTACATGTGAACACATCATGATTAAGTTATTTACCTTCACACAATACTCATTTTCACTGAGCAGAGCTTGAACGCATCATAATGTAACTGACCTGAACCTCTGTTTGTTAGCCGTTAGCGGTGCTGCTAACATTAGCATCTCTCCTGTCAATATAAACTGATTGGTTGTTTACAATGTAACAAAAACATAAATGTTGTCCTGATCATGTGTTTTACTGAATATTAGATTATGATCGTCAGTAAAACTTTATTTCACACTGTGATGCTTAACGTTAAACTGTGTCATTAATCCACGGTTCACATGCGTGAAGAACCGTGAGGGGATCCGTACGGACGTGTATTTATACATGTCTATATGTATACATGTCTATATGCATCTGTATATCACATATCAACAACTTTTCAGAGGAATTTTGCATTCTTAAGTTTCTCTCAGAAATACAGCCAATTGAGAGATTTCTCACCAGGTTCAGGATGTGTGATGACAGTGTGAGGTTCTTTGTGATGTTGATTCCCAGGAACCTAAAACTGTTCAGCTCCACTGATCAGCTCGTGAATAATCCGATTTGAGGTTTGCATGGTATGTTTTGTAGACATGCAGCAAAATGTTTGTATTAGAAAATGAAATATATTAATTGCTGGTTTATTTGAGGTAAGAACAATCTAACAGTTTCCTTGAACGTCCTGCAGGAGAAAATGAAGGGCAAGAACAAACTGGTGCCTCGTCTGCTGGGTATCACCAAGGAGTGCGTGATGAGGGTGGACGAGAAGACCAAGGAGGTGATCCAGGAGTGGAACCTGACCAACATCAAACGCTGGGCCGCCTCTCCCAAGAGCTTCACCTTGGTGAGTTCACACGTCGTTGAGCCTGAAGCTGCTCCCCGTGGGGAACGTCAGCTGTACCACACGTTTTACTTCTCAGTTCACTTTCCAGCCCTCACCTACGCTCACACATCCTGTGAGTGTGAGAAAATGACATGATGGATGTGAGCAGTTGAAGTGAGTGTTCCCCGCAGCGCGTCTGGACTCGGCTTGTACCGAGGCGCGATGAGCTCCTGTGACTGCATGTGATCCCCGGCGTAGCTTTAACCGTAGGGCTCGACATGTGTGGTCATGCAGGTGCGGAGAGAGCAAATTCCATTAAAAAAAAAGTTATGTAGCTGGAGAATGTGGTGGTGCTGTTGGAATCAAAATGCACTCCACCACAGTACTACATGGTTTCAAATCCCAAGTGCAAGTTGATATAGAGACGGAATAGAATAATACCACGAGCACTCTTGTTTAGTTAGGAACTCAGACCTACATGTTCACAGCTGGGTGAAGACTATTTAGAAAACCGATTCAGAAGGATTAAAGGATTGCCGTTGAACGATGTATAAAACGTGTCCAGGTTGTAACCTGTCTCTTACCCGGGATCCAGTCAGCCCACAACCCTCAGAAGAATCATCTTAGAAAATGATTGATTTGACAGATTGATATTCCCTCATGCTTTACCGCAATTGTTTTTGCCAAAGTTGACAAAATATACCTGCCTTAAAGATGCAGTCAAACAAATTCAGTAAATCTCTGCTCTCGGTCTGCTAGCTGTCTGTTCTGTGTGTGTGCTGGAAAACCCCACTGTCCATACACAGCTCTGTAAACGGGAACACTCTTTATACTGTTATTCTCCTGATTGCTTCCGCTGTGGTCATTTGTTCACAAGAGAAACACAACATACAGCTTTGTAATGATTGTGCAGCTGGTGGTTTGAAGGGGACGTGTTGGAGCACATTACTACATCGTCTCCGAGGCATCGTCTATATCGTCTCTCTCTGTTAACACTGCAGACTGGCATTTATCCAGCTGTGACCCAGCATTGATCCAACTGTTACCTGGCATTGATCAAACATTGACCCAGCATTACTCCAGCATTGATAAAGTTGTGAGCCAGCATGGATCCTGCTGTGATCCAGCTTTCATTGCTCACAATGACTTTTCTTTGCATCTCTTCCTTCCATCTTACATGGGAGGTAAAAGATGCAAGTGAGTGAAACGAGGACACCTTAAAGACCAATGAGAATGAACTGTCTGCATGTGTTTAATCTTTTCATCCCAGGTTATCCTTTTTCTGCTTTTAGGACTTCGGAGACTACCAGGATGGTTACTACTCTGTGCAGACCACTGAGGGAGAGCAGATAGCTCAGCTTATTGCTGGTTACATCGACATCATCCTTAAAAAGGTAACAGTCAGCATTGTTCTGAGACCAACATTATACTGTACAATGGTAACACGTATTAGTGGAGGGTTACTAACTTGACTTTTCTCACTTCACTTAAGTTTAATTCCTTCATTTAAAATATAAATAAATGGATATCTAGGAGCTTTGTTGTTAATTTAAATAGTTTTTTATATTTTGAATATATTGAAAATCTATGCTCATATTCTGTCTTCTGATCCATTTTACACAGGTTTATATTCAGTGATAAAGAATATCAATGACTGTAGTGAGGGTGTTTTTGATCTCCAGCCCTAATAGACACATTGTGCAATACCACCTTCAAACTTCTAAATATGCAGGTTCAATTGCCTACATTTGTTTATTGACCACTGGTCCAGTGTGTCCACTGAAGTCTTTCCTTGCTTTCGACAGAAAAAGAGCAAAGACCACTTTGGCCTGGAGGGAGATGAAGAGTCAACCATGCTGGAAGACTCTGTGTCACCCAAAAAGTATGTGTGTTTCTGTTCCAGCATGCTATGATTGGTATTATTTACAGATCTTGTATATTTGGCTACCAGTAAATAGTAATAGTTTTCAGCAGTTATAGACATATCCATATGCATACTGTCTAGTTGTTATAACCCAGAGACAAAATACACTGATCGGACTGTTCAATGGTTAGCGTGTGCTCACAGGAGTTGGTGGCTGCTTGAGCAAACACCTCTGCTTCCCCAATTCTTCTGGAAGAAACCCTTTAACACTGAAGTGAGTTATCCTTTTCTTTTCTTTCTCTCTCTTCCCTCCATCACTCCAGGTCCACAGTGCTGCAGCAGCAGTTCAACAAGGTGGGCAAGGTTGAGACGGGCTCAGTGGCCCTGCCGGCCATCATGCGCTCAGGAGCTGGAGGTCCAGAGAGCTTCCAGATGGGCTCCATGCCTCAGGCCAAGCAGCATATCACAAGTGGACAGATGCACCGAGGACACATGCCCCCACTGGTAAAACAAATATCACAAAAGGTTTTAGCTCAACAAATATAAATCATGTGAGATTTTTGTGTGTCTGAACTCTTAGTATTAAACCAATAGTTACCAAATTGCATACTATGTGCGGAGAACTGACAACTTTCATAACAGACAATGGTGGACAGCTCTGTAATAACGCTTCAATGGAAGTGTCAGTATCAGATTTCACTTGGCCAGACGTAATATATTTTTCTAATTAGTTCTGACTTCATGCTCCATTAAAACGTATAAATGATCCTCACCTTTGCTCTGGTGACATGCTCCTTCATCACCATAAACACACACACTGTAGTTTATTTAGACTCAGCCCCACATACAACTTAGAAAATCAAGAAAAGAAACTATATATTCGCAAGGTGTTTTTCAGGATCTCCATGTTCAGTAGGAACCAATGAGCTTGGAGCTTAGAGCCACAGACGGCATAGAGAAATCAGAAAGTATTGAGAGACGGTTTTGTGTGTCCACAGACTTCAGCACAGCAAGCCCTGACTGGAACCATCAACTGCAGTATGCAGGCTGTCAAGGCTGCCCAGGCCGCTCTGGATGACTTTGATACCCTGCCTCCACTGGGAACCGATGCCGTAAGATTGAACTTTCCTTTTTTCTTGTTCTAAGTGGAGTGGTTTGAGTGCTAATGTGATGAGTATGAGATCTAGATCTTTGGGACCAGAGGACTTTTTTTCTATGTTCAAGGCATCCCAAGCCTGGCGTAAAAACAAGATGGATGAGTCCAAACATGAGATCCACTCCCAGGTGGATGCCATCACAGCAGGCACCGCCTCCATGGTCAACCTCACTGCAGGTAGAAACACTGTGCTTCACCAAACCGTATAACCCTAATAACCCTATAGAAAGATTGGTGGAGTTCCAGACTCCCAACCCAACAAGACTCCGGCTTTCTAGAGTAACGGCACCGACCATCAGAGCACAGCAGAGGGAACAGAAGTCATGGCTACTAGTGGATATCCAGTTACCATCATAGTCTTGTTGGGGCTGGTGAATTTGAGGTTTTATCACTCCTACATCTTACTCCTCATCTATGTCAAGTTTTCAGGACGCAAATGGTATTGATAATTGATATGCAGCCATCTCGGCGGAACCTGCTCTTTGTGAGATGTAGAATATCCCTTTGTTGGTGCTGCAATATCTCAAGCCCCTTATTTATAACAAGCCTTGATATTGGAAGCAGAAGACTGTAAGGAACATAATGGCACTCTTTTTATTTATGTTCATTTCTCTTTGTTCACAAGAGTTCTGAGTGCTGTTCACTGCCCCCATAAGAGACCATGGCTAGTAACTATAATTGTTAAATGGTTTCATTTAGTTAATATAGTGTGAAAAATCTATGGATTGCATTTCAACATAAAGTCTGGAACTTTTTTAGGGATGGATATGAATTTCGAGATAAAAATAATTAGATGGTGTGCCTTCAACCTCGATTTTAAGTCTAATCAATTGCACCTTATATTTAAAAACCAGATAGCCAAAGAAATAATAATATTTTACTCCATAAAAGAGAAGGGACAATTTAAAGACCTTCATGCTCTAGAAAAAAACAGACCTTTTTATAGATATCTACAATTGCATCATTATCTTCATGAAGTTAAAAGGACCAGATATGGATGACCCAGTGCTGAAAGAAGTGTAAGGAGCCTCTTTGTATACAGAGATGTTATAATCAGACTGTATAAGAGCTTCATTACAAAGACATGTAATGCTACAGAATATGTTGTTGTTCAGTAATAAGACATTTCTGGTCAGTGAAGCACATAACATTGGAAGGCATATTTATTATGATAAAACCTATCCAGTTTTGCACTTTCATTTCAGGGAGAGTTGACTTACATTCAGGGCACTTCAACAAATATTGATTTGGCTTGTAAAAAAATGAAACTTCACTTCCTGAACAATGTCGAAATAAGTTCCTTGACCAAACTTGTTTTCCCTCTGGGAGTTCGTACAGTTATATATCGATCTGTCTGTCCTCAGGTGACCCAGCAGAGACGGACTACACAGCGGTGGGCTGTGCTGTGACCACAATCTCCTCCAACCTGACAGAGATGTCAAAGGGAGTGAAACTGCTGGCGGCACTCATGGAGGATGAAGGAGCAAACGGGCAGCAGCTGCTGGGTGCAGCCAAGAACCTGGCCTGTGCCGTCTCCGACATGCTGAAGACCGCCCAGCCTGCGAACACAGAGGTACACTGGCAAACGACAAGGGCCAAAGAGATAAGTCATGTTTTAACCTGTTGTTTAACTTTTTGTCCGTAATATCGTTTGGTTCTAGCCTCGTCAGATCCTGCTGCAGGCTGCAGGAAACGTTGGCACGGCCAGCGGAGAGCTGCTTTCTCACATAGGAGAGACGGACACGGATCCACAGTTCCAGGTGTGTCTTCCTCAACTTTGATTAATGCACTTTTGGGTGCCACCTCATTCTTCCTGTGTAGCACTACAAAGAAAAGCCTTTAGGTGAAACAATGTAGTCTATATCTCCTATCCATATCTCTATATCTCTAGTAATGGAGGAAACCTATCACGACTCCACATCTATTAGAACGGTCATCGAGAAGAAAAGGGATTTCAATGACTAAAATAAACTTTACTTAAATGCCATATGTAATATATATATATAATGCCATATATAATGTCCAGAAATTACATTATTTTTCTACATTTAAAGTAGAAAGAAGTGTTAAATGAATTAGGTTAAATTAAAATGAACCTTTAAAAACAGTGCAGACACCACAAGAATTTGAAAGTTAGTGTAAGACATTAAGTCTTTGGTTGTGTTATAAAACTGTATCCTCTGTTTCATGTCCATTTCTGACAGTTTCTAGGTAAAGGATCTTTCAGGGGTGCCAGATGGAGAGACTCCTCTCATTGTCAAATGCTGGTAACAAAAGTGTCCTTAAGACAAACGCTTCATTCTAAAAGGCCAATCAAAACAATCTTGTCGCCAGTAATCCAGTCAAAGAAAATCATAATCCATGTTGTCAATCCTTGTTCATTTCAAATTTAAACGGCTCTAAGATGACTCAGTGAGAGTTAATGCAGTGGCACATATATTTGATCCTTCATCCTTCATCCCTCACATTGTAGTTTTAAAACCTGCGTGTGTTCTCAAGTTAGAGGACAAAGAGTGCTTTAATGGCGAGGTGACCGTCCTCGACACAACTGCACTATAAGAGATGTGACCCCAATAAGAGCCCTGCTGCCTCTGTAAACACGTCTTATCAAGTGGGCTTTTTTATTTAGTTGGAAAAAGAGGTGTAACAATATACAGTTATTAACGATAACTCTGATAATTCAAAAGGAAACATTTCCATCATGTTAATGATACACATATGATAATGTCTTTAATCATTGGTTATGGTTTCATACTCTTTCCTTTCCTCCCTGCACTCCTATTTTGAGTGCAATTAATTTACCAAAAAGAGTCAAAACGCACAATAAGCAAAGTTAAAGATGAACTTCTCATAGCTTTGTTAAAATTATTTAAGATATTATTCTCTAGATATGGCTGTAATATCGTTCCTGTGACTTGTGGCTATGATAATGGTACATGGATAAAATCTGGGACTGTTCCTGTCTCTCCACTGCTGCTCAGCAAGGAAACGCTCTACAGGGAAACATGGAAATTAAATGTGATAGAAAGATATCTAACTCAGGCTGCTGAAGCCTCAAGTCGTCCATTAGCCACAGCATGACCACACGAGTAGTTTATTAAAAAAGACCTGATCGCGATTAGTCGGTCGGTAACAGTTGAGTTAAGTTTCAAATAGCAGCAGCGAGCTGGAATGGCGTTTTAGGACGAGTGGGTGTTGTCTGAGCGCCTCAACAGAAAGGAAGCGGATAACTTTTAGGCAGAGCTGCTCATTGGCACACCGTGATGTACACTCCCTTTGGGGATAATCATATGACGGAACCAATGTGGAAGCTGGAGGCAGCATTGAAGAGATGAAACCTAATCATATTTGAATGAATCAACCTTCCATAGTTTGATAGCAAGTTCACTAGATGTATTAATCATTTCAGATTTCAATCATGTATTGTGAATAATTTCATTGATAATCTGTGTGATTCCAAGCATCCAACTCTTTAAATTTTCATTAATCACTGTCCCTGCGTCACCTATGAGTAAATATGGTCAGTTGCTAAGTGATATGTGTGTGTGTGTGCACTGCTTGCTGCTGGCAGGACATGTTGATGCATCTGGCTAAGGCCGTGGCTAATGCTGCAGCAGCCCTGGTGCTGAAAGCAAAGAACGTGGCTCAGAAGACGGAGGACTCGGCCCAGCAGAACCGGGTCATAGCTGCAGCCACTCAGTGTGCTCTATCCACATCTCAGCTGGTGGCCTGCACCAGGGTGAGTAGTCCCCGTGAGATATACATCTAGTCAGTGGCCTCAATATTCATTGTCTGAAAGCAGATGAGGAACATTTTGCATGTGAATGCAGCCTACGCTCTTTTTATTCTTTCATCTCATCACTTGTCAAGGTGGTGGCACCGACCATCAGCTCCCCAGTGTGCCAGGAGCAGCTGATTGAGGCAAGCAAGCTGGTGGCCAAGTCGGTAGAAGGCTGTGTAGAGGCGTCTCAAGGGGCCACCAATGACGAGGGCCTCCTGAAACAAGTGGGCGTGGCCGCGACGGGTGTCACTCAGGCCCTCAATGAGCTGCTCCAACACATCAAACAGTATGCCAGTGGAGGCCACCCTATCGGACGCCACGGAGAAGCCACCGACCGGATTCTGGATGTCACCGAGAACATCTTCAGCTCGATGGGAGACGCTGGTAGGTGAAGGCCGCTAAAGTCAGGACCACAGGGCTCGCATCACACTGCTGGACATCCAAAGGGTGCCATCCCTCCTGCGTTTGCTTCAGATCAACACACTTTGACAGCTGTTGTTCGGGTGGTCCTCACAGTTTGCTTTGGTTCCTCAACGTCTGTGAGAAGATGTATACCTCGATACCCTCACTATACTGGAAACTACACCATATTCTCAGGAGAGAATAGCAATATGCTATACATGTACCTAACAATGCAAGAAGCAAATGTTTGTGTTTCCTCCCTCTCCCTTCATTAATTTAGTAATTTAACCCATCAGGTGAGATGGTCCGTCAGGCTCGTATCCTTGCCCAGGCCACGTCTGATCTGGTCAACGCCATCAAGATGGACGCAGAGGGAGAGTCAGACCTGGAGAACTCACGCAAGCTGCTGTCAGCCGCCAAGCTGCTGGCTGATGCCACCGCTAAGATGGTGGAGGCTGCTAAGGTTGGCCTTTGTCTCTCTCTTTCTCTCTCTCTCATCACTTCTGGCCTCAATACAATGAGCAGACGTCCTCATTTCCATGAGCCTGTTAGATGAATGTGTCTGTATGCGTTTCATCCCAGGGGGCAGCAGCAAACCCCGACAGTGAGGAGCAGCAGCAGAAATTGCGAGAGGCTGCCGAAGGCCTCCGCATGGCCACCAACGCTGCCGCTCAGAACGCCATCAAGAAACGGCTGGTCAACAAGCTGGAGGTAAAAAGGAAGGAGCCGGAGCAAAGATGTACTACAGTCTAAGCGACATTGACGAACCCCTGGTTGTGTTTAGTCAGAATGATTGGATTGTCCAGTGGAAGCTGGTTTAACAGGTCCTCATCGGGTAGTATAAATAAAATACAATCAGCATTTACTGAGTTCAGAATCAACACAAAATAAAAGTTCTGTTTTTCGTGTTTTGGTAGGCTTATGCCATGTGTGCCATGTATATTCTGTGTGTCTGTAAGCCCTTCACCTGATGACACACTACAAGATTACCAAGCAGTTTTAGGGATCAAGTGGCAGCTTCAGCCATGTGTTAGCTTTCAAGAGCTAAAAGTGAATGCCGTTCAAAGACGATATCTGATAGTGCTGCATAAGAGGAGTATTACTTCTACAATATTATGCTCCTGTTATTAGTGTCTTCTGGAAGTTGTTGCTCTTAGTATTAAGTTATATTCAGTTATGTCAAACTTGACACAAGGCTAAAGTTTCTGTGGGTTGTTAAGCCCTAGACCTTTTATATTAGGAAAATCAAGAAAAAATCATGGTATAAATCCCTCCCCCCCCAAAAAAAACAAACATGTTAGGTATCAAATTAAACATAAAAATCAGGGCTACAATAATATATAATCCCAATCCCAGTACAACCTCTAAACACAACTCAAACAATAAAAAGGATTAGGGTTATTAGGGTTAGGGTTAAGGGCTTAAATGGCTACAGGGTAATTTAAAGTGATAACCAGCTATATAATCCCAATCCCAGTACAACCTCTAAACACAACTCAAACAATAAAAAGGATTAGAGTTATTAGGGTTAGGGTTAAGGGCTTAAATGGCTACAGGGTAATTTAAAGTAATAACCAGCTGATATTAGCTGCTAATGTAGTTCCAGCTACATTATTCAGTTATCCAAATTGAAATGATATTTGTTGAAAGTCATATACAGGCAGCGCTTTAAATTGATGCATGTCATTTCCTGTCAGAATGCAGCCAAGCAAGCAGCAGCAGCTGCCACTCAGAGCATAGCTGCTGCCCAGCACGCCGCCTCCTCCAACAGAAACCAGGCGACCCAGCAGCAGCTCGTCCAGAGCTGCAAGGTAAACCTGCTCACTGCAGCCTTCTGCCTGTGCATCTCAGCTCACCGTACACTAGACTGTGGCTTTGTCTTTCATTTTCATTTTGTAGTCCTATCAATCTGTGTTTTATATTTTCATATCTTTTGTTGCATCCTTTTTAAATATGGCAAAACATATTTGACTTTGACTTAATTGAAACTAAAAAGCCTTTGATTACAGTTTTCTCCTAAATATAGCATAGCATGTGCTTTCACAGCAGGTGAGTGTATATGTATGTGTGTGTGTGTGGGGTGTGTGTGTGACATCAGGTGGTGGCAGAGCAGATCCCTCAGCTGGTTCAGGGAGTCCGAGGCAGCCAGTCTCAGCCCGACAGCCCCAGCGCTCAGCTGGCCCTCATCAGTGCCAGCCAGAACTTCCTGCAGGTGACCCTCATACCATGATCTTCATTAATTTTTCCAAAATAGAAGTATAGAAACAGGGCCACAGACTTCTGAACAGTAATGGTGATACAGCAGTGATAAATACAGCCACCAACATTTGTTTATGTCCACTTACAGACGTCATCCGTCTGTAAGTGGACTCAAAGATGAACTGATGAGAAATTGGTGGTCAAAGGTCACTGTAACCTTCACAGGAAGTGATGACATTTTGCACAGACACAGATGCTAACTGCAGCCTGACTGCTTGGAGGCAAACAATCACGAGGCGGTCATTCTAATTGAGCTTTAGTTAATGTTTTGTTGTTATTCAGGTCAGGAGCTCTGATACATAATGCAACACTGAGAAGTTACAGAAAAACTGCTGACGTACGATCTGCTGTGATTACCCAACACTTAGAGTCTTTGCAAGTGTATTTTTGTAGTGTTCTTAAATAACCTGAAAAAGTCAAAAACACAACACTATGCTTAGGTAATTGATCAATGGTATGAAGCAATGGCTAGATGCTAAATAATTCACCTTTAGGACAAACACGAGAGGTTTTGGAGCCCTCAGTGAGTTATTTGTAGAGTTAATAGTTTGTCTCTTCCTCTCCTCTGTCAGCCTGGTGCTAAAATGGTTGCAGCCTCCAAGGCCACAGTTCCCAACATCGGTGACCAGGCCTCAGCTATGCAGCTCAGCCAATGTGCAAAGAACCTGGCCAGTGCCCTGGCTGAGCTCCGTGCCACCTCACAGAAGGTACTACACATCTATGCTCTTCATTATATTGTCCATGTGATGTGGACTTACTTAATCTCCATCCTACTGTGACGGTGCTGATACTGTCTGGTCAGTCATTGATACTTTATTCAGTGAGCCCAAGTAGACCTAAAGACATGTGTTTTTGATGCATTACTAGTATGACTTGTGCAGCGGTAGGCAGTGTTTCTTGCGAGAACATCTTTGTATTCTTATGCTAAACTTTTCTTACTTAGTCTTAACGCACATGCCACTTCAGAACAGATCTGTAGGCACGAGGGGTTCTTGCACCAGGCCAAATATTTATTGAATAAGTAGAATTATATTGTGCTCTAGCGATCATATATTGTTGTTTTTTTACACATTAATTACAAGCAAGTTGACATTTTGTGCAGGCTCAGGAAGCGTGTGGTCCATTGGAGATCGAAAACGCTCTGTCCATGGTGAGGGATTTGGAGAAGGACATGCAGGAAGCCAAGGCTTCAGCTGAGGAGGGTAAACTCAAGCCGCTGCCAGGAGAGACGGTGAGACGCACACTGTCTGAACTCCTTACCCACCAGGTTGTGCCACGCTATGAACAGTGTGACTAACAGTGTGTTTCTTCCCATGTCTCCTTGCTGTGTTGCTCAGCTTGAGAAATGTTCCCAGGATCTGGGTACCAGCACCAAGGCTGTGAGCTCAGCCATGGCTCAGCTGCTGAGTGAGGCCACCCAGGGCAACGAGAACTACACAGGTGGGTTTAACTAGACAAGAGAAACAGGGAATGTAATGTTGCTCTTTTGCTTTTACCATCACATCCAGAGAGGTTCACTATACATCGTGTACTGCCGCAAAAACACAGCAAAAAATTATTCATGAAAGAGCCAACAAATTGCTGCCACAGCACGAAAATAATTTATCATACTGAGATCCAAAGCAAAATAAATAAGATGAGAGCTTTGCCTTCAGGCATCGCTGCTGAACCACCTGTCCATGTCACGCTTCATTCTACCCTCACTGGTGAACTGGTGAAGTACCAGAGATACTTGAACTCCCTCACCTGAGGCAGTGAATCACTCCCGACCCGAAGGGAGCGATCCACTGTTTTCTGGCAGAGAACATGGCCTCAGCTGGAGATACTGACTCTCATCCCGACCTCGTAACACTCGGCTGCAAACTGCTCCAGTGCTGCTGCGGGTCACGTTCTGAAGGAGCCCACAGCACCACATCATCTGCAAAGACCAGAGATATGATTCTGAGATCCATGAACTGGACACTCTTGGGATTCTGTCCATGAAAATTACAAACAGCAACTCTGGCGGAGGCCAACACCAACTGGAAACGTGTTTGACGTAGTGCCGAGTATGCGGACACAGCTCTCACTTTGGTTATACAAAGACTGGATGGCTCCTCGCAACGACCCCATACTGTGTATTCCCACAGACTCTGTGGAGGACACGGTCGTAAACCCTCTCCATTTACAAAATCGGTCAGAGCTTCCTCTCCAGCTCACTGAAATAAACTTTCACGGGGAGGATGAGCAATGTGATACCACAATATTTGGAGCACATTCTCTGGTTCCTCTTTTTAGAAATGGAAGCCACCACCCCGAGAACAGAACCAGAGCCTTCAGCATCTCAGGGTGAATCTCATCCACCACTGGCGCCTTGGCACCGAAGAGATTTTGACTACCTCACGACCTTCAGCAGGAATGTGGCTGAGTCTTTCCTGGAGTGTTCAAACTCTTCCTCCTTGGAGGACGTGTTGGTCGGGTGTTGGTCGGGTTCAGGAGTTCCTTTTTAAAGTGCTCTTTCCACTGCTTGACAATATCCCAGTGCAGAACTGCAGCCTGAGCTAAGCCCTGCTTTTCCTTTGTCGTCTAACAGTTTGTCAGAACTTCCTGCATAGTCTCCCCAAACTCCTCCCACACACAGGTGTTTGCTTTGGCAATCGACGCACCTTCTGGCCGAACGGCACCCGTCTGCTGTCAGAGACCTCTGGAGAATGACATGATAAAAAGAAGTGAAGATTAAATAATTTGTGTCATTACTGTACATTTAATCATGTGTTTATTTATTCATGTGCTGTATCTCATTTATATATTACATTTGGTCATTACCTGGTTTCCCATAACATTCACCACAACGTTCATGTGGTATTCAATCATATCAAACACTGAAGTTACTCTCCTGTTGTACCAGGCATGGCCGCCAGAGATGTGGCACAGGCTCTGAAGTCCTTGGCCTCAGCCGCCAGAGGAGTCGCTGCCACCACGGCTGACCGACAGGCGCGCAACGCCATGCTCGACTGTGCCGGAGACGTCATGGATAAGTCAGGCAACCTGATCGAAGAGACCAAGAGGGCCATCGCCAAGCCAGGAGATGCAGAGAATCAGCAGCGGCTGGCTCAGGTTAGTGAGGATGTCAGCAATGCAGGGACGGGGGTTTATTCCTGACTGATCACTTTCATCAAGATCATTTCTATTTTAGTTTATTTTGTATTGCCCAAATTACAAATTTGCCTCAGAGGGCTTTACAATCTGTACACATACGACAGACATCCCTGTCCCTGGACCTCACATCTGATCAGGAAAAACTCCCCCAAAAAATAGAAAAAAAAACTTTCATGAGGAAAAACAGGTCAAAACCTTCAGGAGAGCAACAGAGGAGGATCCCTCTCCCCGGATGGACAGAAGCCATAGATGTCATGTGTACAGAATGAACAACGTAACAGAGTTGCAGCACATTACATGAATATGACATAAATGATTCATATAATGATAATAGCAGTAGGTGTCGGGCATCCGTCCATGTAAACCTGTGAGGAGAGAAAGCTCACAGGCAGATTAGTGAGTAGACAATGACTGAAAATCAACTTGCAGAGACACAAACTTTGTGTGTGTGTGTGTGTGTGTGTGTGTCTAGGTGGCTAAGGCAGTGTCTCAGGCCCTGAACAGATGTGTGAACTGCCTTCCTGGCCAGAGGGATGTGGACAACGCCATCCGCACTGTGGGCGAAGCCAGCAAGACTCTGCTGTCTGATTCTGTAAGTTAGACAGATTGCATTAATACTGCCGTATAAATATATATAATATATAAAGAGCCTTGTGGGCTTTATAGTGACGCTCCTCCAAGCCCAGTCTATGGAAGGTTTTTGGCATTTTCCGCCTCCATTGGATCAATTAAGGTAGTTTCAGAAAATGTAAATCAGACGTATGTATTTTTAAACAAATCATAACTTTCATATTACAATGTGTATCTTTAGACATGGACAAGTAATGTATTTATAGTTATAAGGCCCTTTCCATGACAATGAACCAGTCTCATCCAAAACGATGCATTTGTAATTGTGAGAACAATTTCCCAGATGTTGATGATACGGAAAGCAACCGCTGACATTTTAAGTGTTTTTCCTTTGCCACACTGCTCTCTGCCGGCCGTGTTGCTACTTGCAGCTCTCATGTCCTTCTCCTCCCTCTCTAGTTCCCGTCCAGTGGAAGGAGCTTCCAGGAGGTTCAGGCTCAGCTCAACGAGGTGGCGGCCGGTCTCAACCAGTCAGCCAACGAGGTGGTCCAGGCGTCCAGAGGGACCACCCAGGACCTGGCCAGGGCAACCAGCAAGTTTGGACAGGACTTCAGCAACTTCCTGGATGCTGGTGTTGACATGGCCGGAACATCCAAGGTCAGAATAATAAGAGGATACTTAAGTGATGCTACAACGTTCCAACAGAGGGAGCAGCCTGCTGCTGAGTTGCTCTTTAACTTTACTGACAACTGATCCACTCGGCAAGGGAGACAACTGGATTATTTGATTGGATCAGATAACAGCAAAGTAACTCTCAGCAGCCTGAACAGAAAAATTGTATAAATATAGAATAGTATATCGGTGATGACGGTAATTTGACACCAAGACCCAAGACCGAAACCCATTTGAACATATATGTGCCTGCATGTCTCTTTTCCTCAACAAAAAAGCTCAGGTTCCAACTAAAGATATCTTTAAAAAAATATATTTTCATTTATAAAAGCGCTCAGTAATTTCCTGGTCACTGTAGTTTTTTAACAAACGTTACTCAAGCAGGAATTAATACTGCATTTGTTGGGACTATTTTCAGAGGTGGATGCTCAGAGGTGGATGCGTCAAAAGAAAGTACAGTGTGTTGATAGTAATGAAGGGAAATGTCATGTTGTCAGGATGGGTAGGCATGGGCCAAGAGTCATCATTTTATTTCAGCAAGCAGTTGTATGTACAGTTTCTGTAAGTGTAAAGCTTCTGAAATACCAATAATAATTTCCTCCTCCTCTCCTCCAGTCTAAAGAGGACCAGACACAGGTTGTGTCCAACCTGAAGACAATATCCATGTCATCCAGCAAGCTGCTGTTGGCAGCCAAAGCCCTGTCCACTGACCCCAGCTCCCCCAACCTGAAGAACCAGCTAGCAGCCGCCGCCAGGTAGGAAACCACCCTCTGTCTCTTTGTGTGCCGCTCTTATCCTACTGTCTATCCATCTTTTACATCTCGGAGCCTTTTTTGTTCACAGAGCTGTTACAGACAGTATCAATCAGCTCATCACTATGTGCACCCGGCAGGCTCCTGGGCAGAAGGAGTGTGACAATGCTCTCAGAGAGCTGGAGGTAACGAGTTTTCCATCAGTTCTCTACTGGTTCATCTCCTCTTCTCTTTAGTCTGAGTTTTTATGTTTCTGAAATCCCTAGTTTGAGTCAGGCCTGTATCTGTGATTGGGATGGCTTTTATATATGATAACTCAACACTAGAAGCTAGTTAGTATATGAGCAATAACTAAACCTGTTGTGTGGCCGTTAGCTTTGAATCGACCCTGAATGTACACAAACCAATGAGCACCATGAGGATATGGAGCTGTCTCTGGCTTTATTTCCACACTTTGCTAATTTACTTTTATTGGATAGAAAGCTTCATTTATCCCTTAGTGGGGAGACTCATTGCCACCAAATCTACCTTTGCAGACAACAAGCAATAGACAATACACACAGCAAATAGAAAGCACCATAAAAAGCCATTTGAGACATGATTTACAGCTGAAAGATGCCACGTCCCAAAAAAACTCACCGCTTCTGGAACCAAAGACCTTCTGAGTGGTTCCGTTGAACACTGTGTCATTTTGACAGCCGGCCTTTAAAATACACAACTGTTTTTAACTCGGCCCTTGTTCTCTTTTCTACAGTGACCTCAAGTAAGTCTGGGGTAAGGCCAATCACTAAGCCAGCCTTTCTGATCTTATTGATCCGTTTTTATCATCCATGATGCAGTCCCCCAGCAGATAAGAGGACACTCGCTAAGAGTCCCTGAAATGAAACATGAAGAAGCTTTTTGCTGATGGAATAGTCTTGACTGAGCCTTCTTGATTATATCACTGTTATTTTTCCACTTCAATTTACTGTCCAGACGCCAACATATTTGTATGACTGGATCATTTCTATCTGCTGAACCTTAATTATCCCTGAGGCGACACCCTCCTTCCTTCTGCAATCCATAACTAGCTCTTTAGTCTTGACGGCATTTAATTAAAAACAAAGAATTGCATCTCACCAGCTGACAAATGATTCAACCTCTCCTTTATAGTTCTCGGCATTGCCTCGGGTAATTAGACCAGTTAGAACAGTGTCTCATCAAATGTGTTTTTATAGATCACAACCGTTGCGTGGGAAGTGGTGTACGCCTCTTTCAGGCGCCGTTTTGTGCATACACAACGATTATAAAGAATACATGGTTACCATCAAAAATACCAGATCATAAAGCAAGGATATTTATATATTTATATATCATATAGACATGCAGCTGTGATATGCAAGTACATTGTGTGTTTCCCGTGTGTTGTGCAGTCGGTAAGGGGGATGCTGGAGAACCCGACAGAAGCCGTCAATGAGCTGTCCTACTTCGACTGCATCGACAGTGTCATGGAGAACTCAAAGGTAGAACTTCATCTTCTGGGTTTGGTTCTGGTCTCACTTTTCTTCCATCGCCCTCCTCATTTCTTGACTTCCCTACAATCAGTATTGTTAAAATAATCAACAACAGTTTAATTTCTCTCTTAAAAAGGTGCTGCTCTGCACATTGACCTGTATACATTTATCTATCAGAGGAAGAGCTGTCCTTCACTGTTGACCACTATTAAAAGTGTTCCAGTGAAATTCCTCTGTTATTTCTTGACATTGTGATGTGGAACTAACTATAAGGACATCCTGAGTTTAGTTGTTGGAGTTTAGTTAATTGCGTTGAGTTAAACATTTGACCCCATTCTGTCCTTTTCTCTTTGTCTCTCTTTTTTTTTTTTTTAAGGGATGGCTATCCTTTGTATTTTTTTGTATACCAGTGCTTATTGGTTCCCATACCAAAACCGTACACATATATTTACAGGTTACCTTTTTTCATACAACAAAAAAAGCCAACATTCTCGAATGGTAAATGCAATAACTTGATTGACTCAAACAGGATGCGTGGTTTTGGATTATATCAGGAACTGTCTGAGCAAAGATGGATAAAATGAGAGCTGTCATCAGCTCTGTGACACCCTGTGCTGCCGACAGGAGTCAGTCCGTACCAACGAAGGGTTCCCTGTTCATCATAAGAAGTATATGAAGACATTATCCAGACTGAACCATGTCTTTTATAGTAATCTCTGGTTTCCTGTTGACAGGTCCTGGGTGAGTCCATGGCTGGCATTTCCCACAATGCCAAGAACTCCAACCTGCCAGAGTTTGGTGATTCAGTCAGCGCTGGCTCCAAAGCTTTGTGTGGTCTGACTGAAGCAGCTGCACAGGTAAAAAATCACTTCATGAGAGTGAAACAATAATGTATTACACATGCATGATGAAATGATAGTGAAGAGTCTTTGGCAATGGGACTCCATGGTGACATAGTTTATTAAAAAGGGGGGTGGAGAGTAGATCAAAAATATTCCCCCTTGAGTCTAGACACTGGTGGTGTTGATGATGAAGGGAGTAACTAAAGATCCAGTGATGGGATGAGAAGCAGGACTTGGCTCTGGATAGGATGGAGACTGGAGGTGGAGGAGGGTGGCGTCGTTTCATACTGCATCGACAACGGACAGCATAGGAGAGGAGAGCACTTTAAAATGTTGATAGCAACTCTGTGATTGTCTTAAGGAAACTAACAGAATGTGGTTGGTTCAAGTAAAGGTGAACGCCCACAATCAGCTGCACCTTCAGAGAGATTTGTGAAAGAATGAGTGAAGAGAGAGTCTTCCTGAATGAACTTCCACTAAGCGTCATTGGAAAGTGACCAGTGATCTGTTGATGTCCTTAGGCTGCCTATCTGGTGGGAGTGTCAGACCCCAACAGCTCAGCGGGTCAGAGGGGCCTGGTGGACCCTGCTCAGTTTGCCCGGGCTAATCAGTCTATTCAGATGGCCTGCCAGAACCTGGTGGACCCAGCCTGCACCCAATCCCAGGTACATATGCCAACCTCACTCCGACATCATACTAAAGGGCCTCACCGTTCTGCTACATCTTGGTTGGTAAGTCTATATGTGCTCACCCCTGTGCATTGTTTCTGTGCCCAGGTGCTCTCTGCAGCCACCATCGTGGCCAAGCACACCTCCGCTCTGTGCAACGCCTGCCGCCTGGCCTCCTCCAAAACTCCCAACCCTGTTGCCAAGAGGCAGTTTGTCCAGTCGGCCAAAGAGGTGGCCAACACCACTGCCAACCTAGTCAAGTCAATAAAGGTCTGTAGTTTGAGTCCTGTCAAATTCACCATCAATGACATGAAAAAAAAGTACTCTTATGTTCAGTGAAGGAAATTGCCTGGTTTTCATTTCTTAGTACTGGGCCAACCTTAATTGCAGGTGTATGTATGCATCAAACTAACTAGTTTGTAAAGTTGCCGTTGGATCATATCTGAAGGTAAAGGTGTCAATATCTGTCCTGAATGGCGGGGCAATAAGCCTGCTATCACAGAGACATGATGAACTGTACAAATGGGAATCATGGTGCACATTTTTGGCTGCTTTGTTCTCTAAAGTGTTAGTAGTTGATAGCTAAAAAAGACATACATAAAGCCTACTGTTTAGTTTAAATGCTCTATTTATTTAGCATAATGTTTGTAAATTATGACAGGGTTCTTATGGTCATGGAAAATCTGGGAAATGGTTATTTCCAGGCCTGGAAAAGTCATGGCGAAAAATTAAATTCCAAAGGTTTTGGAAAAGTCATGGAACTTTGTTACATTCATGTGTTCATGACGTTCATTTACGCTGAGTTTGAAATAATGAATATGCTTTTAAAAGAAAGACGCTCAAAATATAAGCAGGCATACATACAGGCATCTATATAAATGTTTATTCTTTTAATCAAACTATTGTCTCATTCATTTGAGTCATTTAAGGTTTACTGTATGCTTTGTATTCTCATTGTTAGTTTTAAATACTACATTTACTCACCTTTTCATGTTTACACCGAGATTTCACTAAATGTTTAGTCATGGAAATTTGGTTTAAAGTCATAGAAAAGTCATGAAATCCATTGGTCAAAATGTGTATGAACCCTGTTATGATTCAAGACTGTGGTGGTCTTAAATCAGAGCCACTCTGGTTTAAGAGACAGAAATACAGTCAGTGTAATCCTGGCTCAAACCCCTGTCTGCTAGGCTTTGGATGGAGCCTTTAACCAGGAGAACAGAGAGAAGTGTAAGGCTTCCACTGGTCCTCTGATAGAAGCTGTTGACAACCTGACTGCCTTCGCCTCCAACCCAGAGTTCGCCAGCATTCCTGCTCGGATCAGCCCTGAGGTATGTCCTCACCTAAACAAGTAAGTTCGGCAATGAGTTGAGACCTTGAGTTGACCATCACAGTCAGTTCACTGTCTACTATAACGGTAAATAATAATAATAATAATAATAATAATAATAGCTAGGATTTATATAGCGCCTTTCATGAAACCCAAGGACGCTTAACAAAGACATAAATAAACATAACAAATGCAACAGTAGCTAGAGGACATAGGCTTTGGTGAAGAGGTGAGTTTTGAGGAGTTTTTTGACGGTGTCCAGAGATGGTGTGTTGCGGAGCTCTATGGGGAGAGAGTTCCAAAGTGTGGGGGCTGTCACACTGAAGGCTCTGTCCCCAAAAGTTTGCATTTTTGTGTGAGGGATGGAGAGCTGACCCGTGCCTGAGGATCGAAGGTTCCGGGACTGTGTGTAAGGGTGGAGGAGGTTAGATAGATACTGAGGAGCCAGGGCATTGAGGGATTTGTAGGGGAGGAGGAGGATCTTGTAGGTGATGCGGGACTTGACCGGAAGCCAGTGGAGGTGGATGAGGGTGGGGGTGATGTGCTAATGTGATAATGAAGAGAAGAGGAGCCTTTTATTTGAACTTGTTTCCGTGTTAAGTGCTCATTAAAAGCAGTTGAGCTGGTAAGTAAGGGGAGCACTATTAAGAGTGAGTTTGGGGCGGGATACCTTTTTTGTTAAGCTTAAACTTGTACGTGATTCCTTTTTGTGTCGCTACAGACCATTTCTGGAAACAGTACCATTCAGTATTTCTTACTATAGTGAATCACTCTCTCAGGGTCATGCAGCCATGGAGCCCATCGTGGTGGCAGCAAAGACCATGCTGGAGAGCTCAACCGGCCTGATCCAGACGGCCCGCTCTCTGGCGGTCAACCCTAAAGATCCGCCCAAGTGGTCAGTGCTGGCCGGACACTCCAGGACTGTGTCTGACTCCATCAAGAAACTCATCACCAACATGAGGTAACCTCTACTGCTACTAATACTGGCTACCTTCTGACTCAGGGCTCATGTGCTCCTTTTCAGTTTTGGATCCATTGGTACTTCCACATTTAGCAGAGCCAATTATTCATCTTCATAATTTGCAACTCTTCAGTTCCACTTCTTGTTTTGTCTCTCTGAACTTCTGGCTAATCGTGCTGGCTATAGTAAACCGAAGTAAAACGTCTCACACACCCTAATATACATTTGTCAGAGTGGGGAACACGTCCGTATTTATAAGGGGGTTGTTTGACCTAACACCACCACATCCACCAGACATCAGATTCAAAAGACCATTATGGACTAAACTAGCCTCTTTTTTTATATTTGGAAATTTCAAGCGCTGGAGCTAACATATTAGTATGTTAGCTTTAAATTGCAACAAACTAACAAAGTGAGTTCTACTGTGACTGTGTTTTGGATGAAGAAATATTTCATCAACACAAGTTTTGAACAGCCACATTGAGACAATTTATTCTGTTATGATACCATAATATTATAAATGCGTAATAAAACACAAATTCCAACACATCCTGACCAGCCACCATTACAAGAGTAAGAACACCAGCTGATTCCAGAACCGTGTGAGGAAACTGTTGTAATTGATGCCACTATTTAAGGAGTGGCATTAAGAGCGGAAGATCTCTCAGTCCTTCCAGCTGCATGTCGGATTATGAAGCTGCTCAGATGATCGAATATCAGGTGGAAGATGGTCAGAACATCAGCTGTTCATCTAGAAGGACACTAACATGCACTAAATGGCACACTCACATGCACTAATATGCACTTTTTCATTTGGAGAACCTACCTTTATTATTAAGAGCAGATTTTTGTAACGCCTGATGTTAGGCCATGCTGTAATAATTTACATCAAAATGAAGAAAAGGAAATAATTGTTTGCAACTTTTTGAGGGATTGGTTGTTAGTTTGCGATTACTTAATTTGTTTATGAATATAGACTTCTATGGTAATAACCGCAAGATCTGACTGCAGAATGACACTTTGGAGGAAGGTCTGTAGTTTGTTAAACATAAAAAAATGCTGAGTGTAGAGTTAAGAAGCCAATTCTAACAGCAAGGTTTGTTTCTCTACTTCGCTATTGGCATGTGTGTTATAAGAGTGCTATAGTACTCACTTGTTCCAGCTACTTTTCTTTGTACACACCCTCCATCTCATGTGTTGCTGTGCAGGGAAAAGGCTCCTGGCCAGAGAGAATGCGATGATGCTATTGAGGTGCTGAACGGCTGCATCCGGGAGGTTGATCAGGCCTCTCTGGCTGCCATAAGCCAGCAGCTAACACCCCGAGAGGACATCTCCATGGAGGTAAAGACAGACACAGACAGAACTTTGTGAGGAATAAGCTCTGTCCAGTAAACTCTAATGCTTCTTCTATCTCCCTTTGCAAATTAAACAAATGTCATGGTATATTCAGCATCTTGTGCAACAAGAGAGAGACCTGTGATAAGTGTATTGCATTGACAACCATAGAGCATGAAGATGGATCTGTGATGGAATAAAGCTTTATTCATGGTTGGGATGTGTGTATCTGTTGCAGACTCTCCATCAGCAGATGGCTGCCTCAGTTCATGAGATCAGTAACTTGATTGATCCTGTAGCTGTGGTTGCTCGCTCCGAGGCCTCCCAGCTGGGACACAAGGTAGATGACAGGACAGCGTCGCTCGACAGCTGAACCAACTAGTGGTCATCTAAAGGCTGACTTTAGATATTACATGACATGTTTTTTCATTTGATCAGGTATCTCAGATGGCCAGTTACTTTGAGCCCCTGATCATGGCAGCCATAGGCACAGCGTCCAAGATTGTCAGCAGCCAACAGCAGATGGCTGTCTTGGACCAGACCAAAACCCTGACCGAGTCAGCCCTGCAGATGCTTTACACCGCCAAGGAGGCCGGAGGAAACCCCAAGGTACTAAAGCTGGCTCTCGTCATATTGTGTCCTCTGGAGAAGCTGGTAGAGGAACCTGGCCAAATTAATCAGCATTAGCATTTATTTAGCATTTTAGAAAAACCAGTTTCCACAAAGTTGGTCTTTTATTAATAATCATAATATATTTTAAGAATCTCAGCCTGGTTTCCGTTTATTTCACAGCACTGGAATTTAAATTAACAAATGATCTATAACTAACAGCTGATGCTGGCGATTTGTCAGCGTTAATTTGACCTGAGCTCAGCTCAGATCCCCCCCCTAGTAAAATAGTTGAAGGAGATGTCTAAGAGAACAAACTATATTATCAGTGTGAAAGAGAAAAATGCACTAGAAGAACTATGCTGGAATCCAGAGATGATCATATAACAGATAAACCATTACAGATTATGTGGCAGAGGCTATGACACAATTTAATACTACACATTTTGATGAACAGTCTTCTCTTCTTGAGGAGATAGGAATAGGATTTCCCATGTACACTTGTTGTTTTGTCCAAGTCAATTAGTAGATTCTCCTGTTTTATATAACTGATTCCTGATGTCACCATGCCAAACGGATCATTTTCAGTAACATTTGACATTGAGAGCCTTTACACAGATATCCCCATCAGGGGGCTTTTTTGCCCGTAAATATAAAAACTGCCGACAGATGGTATAATAATAATAATACATTTTATTTGTATAGTGCTTTAAAAAAACGTGCTTTTAAAAAAGCTCTTTATTAATATAAGCCCAATGTTTTATTTCACCACTTAAGTGGCCATTGTTTGTACGGTCTGGTTGAATATTTTAGCATTGCCCAGTGAAATGTGTTTTCCTTTCTCCAGGCGGCACACATGCAGGAGGCCCTGGAGGAGTCGGTCCAGATGATGAAAGAAGCCGTAGATGACTTGGGTGCCACCCTGGCGGAGGCAGCCAGTGCAGCAGGTGCTGTGGGTGGCATGGTGGACTCAATCAATGATGCCATCAATAACATGGAAGACACACCTGCTCTCGAGCCTGAAGGCACCTTCGTGGACTACCAGACTACCATGGTCAGGACAGCCAAGGCCATAGCTGTCACTGTGCAGGAGATGGTAAGGCATTTTAAGTAGTTCTGAGGACTGAAATAAAGTTGAATGTTTAAAAAATACAACATGTAGTTGTGTATCAGGCCCCCGCCCCTGTTATCTACATGAGGATCGGTCCCTTGGGACCCGATTCGGCCCTTCCTCTGTCATAGCATCATGGTTCAGTCATACTGAAATGTTCTCCCCATCATCATTTTTATGTAGAACAGGGTGAGTCACATTTTCCTCCAGCTGCAAAATTGCAAGGCTCTCCAATGTCCAGCTAGTTTGAGAGAGTGGGTGGGACAAACCTCTTATTCAGAAGCAAATTCAGAATCCATTGTTTTATATAATCTAGTTTAATAACTGTACAAGCAGCAGATCACAATGGATGCTGCTTTGCTGTAGTGAGTCTAAGGATGGTGACTGAGGCAAACGACAGTGAGGTGGATAATTTATTGTAACTAGTTATACAGTATGTACATATACATGACGTATTTATGTATTACAAAATAAATGTTATTGTAACCGGTAATGAGAAAACCTGTGTAATTACATTAAACTTACTGATCAAAATGTTGAAATATATTATTTTTGGTAAAAGGCCTAAATATATAACATTTTATAAATGAATTCATTCTTAATGAAGTTCTTAGTCATTACATTTCAAAAGTAACCTTCCCAACACTGATCAATTATATGTCAAACTAATAGAACAGAAAATGTTGAAGCCATGATTGAAGAGTAAATCAAAATGTTATTTGTATAGACCAAAATCACAAATTGGCCTCAAAGGGCTTTACGACATCCTCTGACCTCACATCAGAACAGGAAAAGCTCCCCCCAAAAAACACTAAACGGGAAGGAAAAAAACAACAGGGATCTAACTCCCAGGATGCACTAGTGCAATATATGGCATATACACAGAATGAATGTGCAATGTGGTTTATTATTGTATTATCAGTATTATTTTTATAATGTACCAAGTGAAAACCTAATAGATGCACTCAGCTGTTGTGGTTTCTCATCTCTCCTCAGGTGACTAAGTCTAACACCAACCCTGATGACCTTGGGGGATTGGCCAACCACCTTACCAATGAGTTTGGAAATCTTGCAAATGAGGCCAAATATGCAGCCGTGACCGCAGAGAATGATGAAGTAAATAAAACCAGCCGTCCTTTGAGAGACACTATGCAGGCCAAGCCGGCTCCCCGCGTCTCACTCTACATCTTCTTGGTCCTGTTATTCAAATGTATGTCTTTGTTTGTGTCCAGATTGGTTCTCACATTAAGAAGCAGGTGGGCGAGCTGGGCTTCAGCTGCACAGGACTGGTGACCAAAGCTGGAGCTCTGCAGTGCAGTCCCAACGACTTGTTCACCAAGAAAGAGCTGATTGAAAGCGCCCGCAAAGTCTCAGAGAAGGTCAGAGCTCAGTCTACTTTGTAAATCAGTTATTTGACCAGTTAAAACCGAATTATGTAAGGAGATATGCACAGTAGTTCTGACTTCCCCTCATAACAGATAGTCTCCTTCTTGCAGGTCTCCCATGTGTTGGCGTCCCTGCAGGCAGGTAACCGTGGCACCCAGGCCTGCATCACAGCAGCCAGCGCTGTGTCTGGAATCATTGCAGACCTCGACACCACCATCATGTTTGCCACGGCTGGTTCTCTGAACCGAGAGAACGCAGAGACCTTCGCTGACCACAGGTACTGCAGACTCTCCTGGAAAATATTTAATTAGCGTAAGGAAACTAGATCATGGCAAGGAGGCTGTCAAAGATAAAGCAAAGAAAAGTATCACTGGGGAGTCAATCGTATAACTCAGTCATTACAATTAAATGAATCACCACTATTTTATTGTATTGTTTAATTTTAAAAACAATATCAACACAAAGGAAGTTCATCAACTTAATTTTCACTGTTTTCATTTCTCGGTCGCATCTCTCGGTCGCATCTCTCGGTCGCGTCCCTCGCTTCCATCTCTCGGTCGCGTCCCTCGCTTCCATCTCTCGGTTGCGTCTCTCGGTCGCATCTCTCGGTCGCGTCCCTCGCTTCCATCTCTCGGTCGCGTCCCTCGCTTCCATCTCTCGGTCGCGTCTCTCGGTCGCATCTCTCGGTCGCATCTCTCGGTCGCATCTCTCGGTCGCGTCCCTCGCTTCCATCTCTCGGTCGCATCTCTCGGTCGCATCTCTCGGTCGCATCTCTCGGTCGCGTCCCTCGCTTCCATCTCTCGGTCGCGTACCTCGCTTCCATCTCTCGGTCGCGTCTCTCGGTCGCATCTCTCGGTCGCGTCCCTCGCTTCCATCTCTCGGTCGCGTCCCTCGCTTCCATCACTCGGTTGCGTCTCTCGGTCGCATCTCTCGGTCGCGTCCCTCGCTTCCATCTCTCGGTCGCGTCCCTCGCTTCCATCTCTCGGTCGCGTCTCTCGGTCGCATCTCTCGGTCGCATCTCTCGGTCGCATCTCTCGGTCGCATCTCTCGGTCGCGTCCCTCGCTTCCATCTCTCGGTCGCATCTCTCGGTCGCATCTCTCGGTCGCATCTCTCGGTCGCGTGCCTCGCTTCCATCTCTCGGTCGCGTACCTCGCTTCCATCTCTCGGTCGCGTCTCTCGGTCGCGTCCCTCGCTTCCATCTCTCGGTCGCGTCCCTCGCTTCCATCTCTCGGTCGCATCTCTCGGTCGCATCTCTCGGTCGCATCTCTCGGTCGCGTCCCTCGCTTCCATCTCTCGGTCGCATCTCTCGGTCGCATCTCTCGGTCGCATCTCTCGGTCGCATCTCTCGGTCGCGTGCCTCGCTTCCATCTCTCGGTCGCGTACCTCGCTTCCATCTCTCGGTCGCGTCTCTCGGTCGCGTCCCTCGCTTCCATCACTCGGTTGCGTCTCTCGGTCGCATCTCTCGGTCGCATCTCTCGGTCGCATCTCTCGGTCGCGTCCCTCGCTTCCATCTCTCGGTCGCATCTCTCGGTCGCATCTCTCGGTCGCATCTCTCGGTCGCGTCCCTCGCTTCCATCTCTCGGTCGCGTACCTCGCTTCCATCTCTCGGTCGCGTCTCTCGGTCGCATCTCTCGGTCGCGTCCCTCGCTTCCATCTCTCGGTCGCGTCCCTCGCTTCCATCACTCGGTTGCGTCTCTCGGTCGCATCTCTCGGTCGCGTCCCTCGCTTCCATCTCTCGGTCGCGTCCCTCGCTTCCATCTCTCGGTCGCGTCTCTCGGTCGCATCTCTCGGTCGCATCTCTCGGTCGCATCTCTCGGTCGCATCTCTCGGTCGCGTCCCTCGCTTCCATCTCTCGGTCGCATCTCTCGGTCGCATCTCTCGGTCGCATCTCTCGGTCGCGTGCCTCGCTTCCATCTCTCGGTCGCGTACCTCGCTTCCATCTCTCGGTCGCGTCTCTCGGTCGCGTCCCTCGCTTCCATCACTCGGTTGCGTCTCTCGGTCGCATCTCTCGGTCGCGTCCCTCGCTTCCATCTCTCGGTCGCGTCCCTCGCTTCCATCACTCGGTTGCGTCTCTCGGTCGCATCTCTCGGTCGCGTCCCTCGCTTCCATCTCTCGGTCGCGTCTCTCGGTCGCATCTCTCGGTCGCGTCCCTCGCTTCCATCTCTCGGTCGCGTCCCTCGCTTCCATCACTCGGTTGCGTCTCTCGGTCGCATCTCTCGGTCGCGTCCCTCGCTTCCATCTCTCGGTCGCGTCCCTCGCTTCCATCTCTCGGTCGCGTCCCTCGCTTCCATCTCTCGGTCGCGTCCCTCGCTTCCATCACTCGGTTGCGTCTCTCGGTCGCATCTCTCGGTCGCGTCCCTCGCTTCCATCTCTCGGTCGCGTCCCTCGCTTCCATCACTCGGTTGCGTCTCTCGGTCGCATCTCTCGGTCGCGTCCCTCGCTTCCATCTCTCGGTCGCGTCCCTCGCTTCCATCTCTCGGTCGCGTCTCTCGGTCGCATCTCTCGGTCGCATCTCTCGGTCGCATCTCTCGGTCGCGTCCCTCGCTTCCATCTCTCGGTCGCATCTCTCGGTCGCATCTCTCGGTCGCATCTCTCGGTCGCGTCCCTCGCTTCCATCTCTCGGTCGCGTACCTCGCTTCCATCTCTCGGTCGCGTCTCTCGGTCGCATCTCTCGGTCGCGTCCCTCGCTTCCATCTCTCGGTCGCGTCCCTCGCTTCCATCACTCGGTTGCGTCTCTCGGTCGCATCTCTCGGTCGCGTCCCTCGCTTCCATCTCTCGGTCGCGTCCCTCGCTTCCATCTCTCGGTCGCGTCTCTCGGTCGCATCTCTCGGTCGCATCTCTCGGTCGCATCTCTCGGTCGCGTCCCTCGCTTCCATCTCTCGGTCGCATCTCTCGGTCGCATCTCTCGGTCGCATCTCTCGGTCGCGTGCCTCGCTTCCATCTCTCGGTCGCGTACCTCGCTTCCATCTCTCGGTCGCGTCTCTCGGTCGCGTCCCTCGCTTCCATCACTCGGTTGCGTCTCTCGGTCGCATCTCTCGGTCGCGTCCCTCGCTTCCATCTCTCGGTCGCGTCCCTCGCTTCCATCACTCGGTTGCGTCTCTCGGTCGCATCTCTCGGTCGCGTCCCTCGCTTCCATCTCTCGGTCGCGTCTCTCGGTCGCATCTCTCGGTCGCGTCCCTCGCTTCCATCTCTCGGTCGCGTCCCTCGCTTCCATCACTCGGTTGCGTCTCTCGGTCGCATCTCTCGGTCGCGTCCCTCGCTTCCATCTCTCGGTCGCGTCCCTCGCTTCCATCTCTCGGTCGCGTCCCTCGCTTCCATCTCTCGGTCGCGTCCCTCGCTTCCATCACTCGGTCGCGTCTCTCGGTCGCATCTCTCGGTCGCGTCCCTCGCTTCCATCTCTCGGTCGCGTCTCTCGGTCGCATCTCTCGGTCGCATCTCTCGGTCGCATCTCTCGGTCGCGTCCCTCGCTTCCATCTCTCGGTCGCGTCTCTCGGTCGCGTACCTCGCTTCCATCTCTCGGTCGCGTCTCTCGGTCGCGTCCCTCGCTTCCATCTCTCGGTCGCGTCTCTCGCTTCCATCTCTCGGTTGCGTCTCTCGGTCGCATCTCTCGGTCGCGTCCCTCGCTTCCATCTCTCGGTCGCGTCCCTCGCTTCCATCACTCGGTTGCGTCTCTCGGTCGCATCTCTCGGTCGCGTCCCTCGCTTCCATCTCTCGGTCGCGTCTCTCGGTCGCATCTCTCGGTCGCGTCCCTCGCTTCCATCTCTCGGTCGCGTCCCTCGCTTCCATCACTCGGTTGCGTCTCTCGGTCGCATCTCTCGGTCGCGTCCCTCGCTTCCATCTCTCGGTCGCGTCCCTCGCTTCCATCTCTCGGTCGCGTCCCTCGCTTCCATCTCTCGGTCGCGTCCCTCGCTTCCATCACTCGGTTGCGTCTCTCGGTCGCATCTCTCGGTCGCGTCCCTCGCTTCCATCTCTCGGTCGCGTCTCTCGGTCGCATCTCTCGGTCGCATCTCTCGGTCGCATCTCTCGGTCGCGTCCCTCGCTTCCATCTCTCGGTCGCGTCTCTCGGTCGCGTACCTCGCTTCCATCTCTCGGTCGCGTCTCTCGGTCGCGTCCCTCGCTTCCATCTCTCGGTCGCGTCCCTCGCTTCCATCTCTCGGTCGCATCTCTCGGTCGCATCTCTCGGTCGCATCTCTCGGTCGCGTCCCTCGCTTCCATCTCTCGGTCGCATCTCTCGGTCGCATCTCTCGGTCGCATCTCTCGGTCGCATCTCTCGGTCGCGTGCCTCGCTTCCATCTCTCGGTCGCGTACCTCGCTTCCATCTCTCGGTCGCGTCTCTCGGTCGCGTCCCTCGCTTCCATCACTCGGTTGCGTCTCTCGGTCGCATCTCTCGGTCGCGTCCCTCGCTTCCATCTCTCGGTCGCGTCCCTCGCTTCCATCACTCGGTTGCGTCTCTCGGTCGCATCTCTCGGTCGCGTCCCTCGCTTCCATCTCTCGGTCGCGTCCCTCGCTTCCATCTCTCGGTCGCGTCTCTCGGTCGCATCTCTCGGTCGCGTCCCTCGCTTCCATCTCTCGGTCGCGTCCCTCGCTTCCATCACTCGGTTGCGTCTCTCGGTCGCATCTCTCGGTCGCGTCCCTCGCTTCCATCTCTCGGTCGCGTCCCTCGCTTCCATCTCTCGGTCGCGTCCCTCGCTTCCATCTCTCGGTCGCGTCCCTCGCTTCCATCACTCGGTTGCGTCTCTCGGTCGCATCTCTCGGTCGCGTCCCTCGCTTCCATCTCTCGGTCGCGTCTCTCGGTCGCATCTCTCGGTCGCATCTCTCGGTCGCATCTCTCGGTCGCGTCCCTCGCTTCCATCTCTCGGTCGCGTCTCTCGGTCGCGTACCTCGCTTCCATCTCTCGGTCGCGTCTCTCGGTCGCGTCCCTCGCTTCCATCTCTCGGTCGCGTCTCTCGCTTCCATCTCTCGGTCGCGTCCCTCGCTTCCATCTCTCGGTCGCGTCCCTCGCTTCCATCTCTCGGTCGCGTCTCTCGGTCGCGTCCCTCGCTTCCATCTCTCGGTCGCGTCTCTCGCTTCCATCTCTCGGTCGCGTCCCTCGCTTCCATCTCTCGGTCGCGTCCCTCGCTTCCATCTCTCGGTCGCGTCCCTCGCTTCCATCACTCGGTTGCGTCTCTCGGTCGCATCTCTCGGTCGCATCTCTCGGTCGCGTCCCTCGCTTCCATCTCTCGGTCGCGTCCCTCGCTTCCATCTCTCGGTCGCATCTCTCGGTCGCATCTCTCGGTCGCATCTCTCGGTCGCGTCCCTCGCTTCCATCTCTCGGTCGCATCTCTCGGTCGCGTCCCTCGCTTCCATCTCTCGGTCGCGTACCTCGCTTCCATCTCTCGGTCGCGTCTCTCGGTCGCGTCCCTCGCTTCCATCTCTCGGTCGCGTACCTCGCTTCCATCTCTCGGTCGCGTCTCTCGGTCGCGTACCTCGCTTCCATCTCTCGGTCGCGTCTCTCGGTCGTGTCCCTCGGTCGCGTCCCTCGGTCGCGTCCCTCGGTCGCGTCCCTCGCTTCCATCTCTGGGTCGCGTCTCTGGGTCGCGTCTCTCGGTCGCGTCACTGGTAAAGAATCTTAAAAATGAACATGAATTACAATTCAGGTGTAAATCTTTTTAATGCAGCAACAAAATGGTCGAAACGTAAGAGGAATTAAACCCAGACTATAATGTTTATAGCATGTAAACATAGAATTTAATAGAATAGATCGGCCCCATTGTGTCGACCGGACAGCGTCATCACCTTCACTATGAAATGCTGTGATGTGGAGAATCCGAATATCATCTGTTAAGATATGTCTGTCCCAGTTTCATGTTGCTTATTCAATATGTGACGCTGTGCCCTTCCTGTGTGCAGAGAATACATCCTGAAGACGGCCAAGGCTCTAGTGGAGGACACCAAGCTGCTGGTGTCTGGTGCTGGAGCCAGTCAGGAGAAACTGGCCCAGGCTGCCCAGTCCTCCGTGTTCACCATCACCAAACTGGCTGATGTGGTTAAACTGGGAGCTGCCAGCCTTGGTTCTGAAGACCCAGAGACTCAGGTAGAACAGCAGAAAACATGTCAGCTGTGTTTGTCTTCACTATTACCCTAAACCTAGTAAAAGTGGTTGAAATGCAACATGTCGAAATAGACCAACCTCTAAGAGCAGCTACTAAATGTAAATTACAAACAGATGGATTCGGAATGACAATGAATAGTAAGAAAAATAATGACAAGTATAAAAGAACAAACATATTTCCAAAGTAAAAATGAAGATGGAGATGCTCATTTTCTAATACACTGTTTTGTTTCTTTATTTTGATCTGTTTTATGTTAAGGAACATACTGGCATTGATCTTATCTATGCTGAGTTCTATATATCATATTATATATCCTCTGCAGGACAAATCCAGCACACAAACTACTGCTCTAGGCGTCTCGGTGCAATCACTTCCCCTGTGAAGGCGTCACATTAAAGCTTAAAGTACTGGTTATGTATTCTACAGGTGGTCCTGATCAACGCAGTGAAAGATGTGGCCAAAGCTCTGGGCAACCTCATCAGTGCCACCAAGGCGGCTGCGGGCAAATCTCATGATGACCCCAGCATGCTGCAGCTGAAGAGCTCAGCCAAGGTAAGTCACATGACACGAGTCCTGTGCTCCTCCACAGCAGCGCTCTGCCTCATGAATGAGAACAGCTGGACTGTCAGATGCACTGGGGCAGGGGTTTCAGATGCTGCTTGACCAACAGAGGCGGTGGCTCACATTTTGTATGATATACTACATTGTATGTTGCATGTTGATGAACCACACTGCATGGTACAGAAAGACTTGAAAACAAACGTTTCAACAATGCTGTGTATTTTGAAAATCCCTGTGGCTGTATCACCGTAGGTGCTTCACTGAGCCCTTTTCTTTCACCGTCAGTCTGCTCTTAGCCTAATTATGTAACTTTCCTGCTGCAGGTGATGGTGACCAATGTGACATCCCTCCTAAAGACAGTAAAGGCCGTAGAGGATGAGGCCACAAAGGGGACCAGAGCTTTGGAAGCCACAATTGAACACATCAAGCAGGAGCTGGCTGTGAGTACTCTCACAACAATCGCTGTCAACATTTGGAATGAATGTTCGGTTACAACCAGTAGAAGAAGCTGTACATAGTACCAGCTGAAACCAGACTCCTTCCAGCAAGATGGATTCCTGTTCAGCGCTCCTGTAGCATCCACTCCAGTTGGATGATAGAACTCATTTTTTAACATTCCCCTGGTTTTACCACACAGGTGTTCAACAGTTCTGACCCACCACCAGCGACGACCACACCAGAGGAGTTTATTCGCATGACCAAAGGAATCACAATGGCTACAGCAAAGGCAGTGGCTGCTGGGAATTCTTGTCGTCAGGAAGACATCATCGCAACGGCCAACCTCAGCAGAAGGGCCATCGCTGACATGCTGCACTCCTGCAAGGTACGCAGGAGATAGATACACACTGACCGCCTGGTAACCACAGCCAGCTGACATTATTCAAACAAGTATGGTGGGTCTTATCAAAATTGTAACTATGGGATTTAGAAATAACATGACAGTCAAGTTACAGTGAGGGTCTTTTAACTGGTTATGAAACCATCTCGGTTTAGTCCTGGTCCTCTATGTGACCTTCAACAGTGAAAGAGACCCTCAGAGAGAAAATGCTCTATTTCTATATCGTTATTCTTAATGCTCTTCATCGGTGCTACCGAGTCAGATTCTGGTGAAACCCCCTTTGACCTGCAGTCGGTGGAGTCCTGTGCAGCTCCGGCAGCAGAGTCTCCTCCTCCTCCAGGAGCAGAGCTCCTCCTCACTGCTCTGCCGGTGGGGTCGCCAAAATTCAGAATTCCTTGTAACATTAAGATGATGCAGGCATACTTATAGTTACGTATCACCTACCTGGACCGAGTGTCTACCACTGTGCTACTTGGTGTAAACCTGATTATAATGTACCTCTTCACCTCACAAATGTTCACAATATCGGTACTACATTCTGATTTCTAAACTGCACAGTTTAGAAAGACAAAGACCTAACTTTTATAATTGATCATGATAATCAGTGTTATCAAGTTGTGTCTGGAGGAACTACATTTTACATTGCTGAAGTATTTTTCTCCTATCTTTGATACAAAGTAACATTGGCATAATGTAACATTTCAGTCAGGTTGGTAAAGTTTCTTCTCAACTTCTTAATCTTTGTACAAACCCAACTCCTAAAAACATTTTTTATGTCAATTTTCTTACATTATTTCCTCTTTTTAAGCATTACATTTTGACATGCAAAATGGCCTCCACATTATCCGTGTTGGTTCACTGGATTTCTTTCTGTCTGCCCTCTCAGCAAGCTGCCTACCACCCAGAGGTCAGCAAGGAGGTCCAGATGAGAGCTCTGCGCTTTGGCAACGAATGTGCTTGTGGATATCTGGGACTGCTGGAGCATGTGCTGGTGGTAAGACATCTTTACCCACCAATACACACACTAACACACACTGTACTAACAGCAGTTCACGTTGCTAGTAGAAGTAGCTAAAATAAGGGAATGATTAGAATAAACAGCACTACTGCTAGTAGAAGTAGCCACTACGAAGAAAAGTGAAACAACAAACACTTCATTCAAAAACTCAACACTGAAATGGCCAAAGGTCCAATTTAAAATACATCATCTCCCATTTGTATAGCTTTGTTCTTTGTTGTAACTGAGGATCAGACCATAAACACCCAACAGCAGGCTCAGTTGAGGTGGGTTGGACATTACTGCCACGTCAGTTCAACAATATACCGCCTCACCTCAACAGAGAAAGAAGGAGGATGAATAACACCAGATCATAACTCTTTCCTCTCACTGGACAGGCTACAGGTGTGACCTCCTGAGAGTCAGGTGGGGGCTCCAGAGCAAATAGCTCCGTCCTTAAAGCAAAGCAAAGAAATACATTAAATAAAGAGGTGGAGGAAAGAAGAAAAGAGAAATAATAGAATTACGTATTTTGTTGTCAAGTACATTATTTTACATGTACAAACATGTTGGGAAGACTTTCTATGACAGCCGTATCTATAATGTATTATACACATGCTGATAATGTCTCATCATCTGTAATTATAGTTATAAGCAACCATAAATATACATATTTATATGCTGTCCAATAATAATCACAACATAGCACCCGGTGCTTTAAGGTCTCATGAGGCAAGCATATGAAGCATAATATTTCATAATTGCTTGACGTGTAGTGTATTATAAATCCCATAGTTGTAATACATAATAACCTTTTTATATTAAAATAATTGTTATATTATGCCCATACCTCAGGAATTTCATTACTTTGCTTAAAGCACCACTAAGACAAATGTGTTATCATATTCTAATGTATTATAACAGGGATTATAATGCATCGGATTATAATGTTTTAGAACTATAGGAATACGTTGCAATGCATGTCAGTGAGTGACTGACGATTCTTCCAGACAGACAGACACAAAACAACTGTCCTTGATTAAAAACTATTTGGACTAGCAGCTCAGTGGTCAAATCATTAGCAGGGAATGTGTTTCTGCAGAGCAGTGGTCATGCAGCAACTGCCCTCTCATCCGCATGCTACACGTCCTCCTTCACAGCCATTGGTCTGTTATTTACCGTAGCTTGATTGTTTGTTTTCCCCATCCGTGAAGACCCGCCCTACTCTGCCTCTGATTGGCTAATGCACGTCGCCTTCTTCGCAGAGTTTAAGTTTATTGCCGATGACCAAGATTGGTGGTCAGGTTGGTCGTATCGATAATTCCAACTCGGACGTGGGTGTTTTCATCAGGAGGGCAGCTTCTTGTGCTTGCGTGTATAATCACAATGTCTGACTATGGGAGAGAAAGGCCTTTTTTTTATAATTATGATTTGCATGTTGCTTGGATGGATGAAATAAAGTAACAGATCCGTTAGAGAATAACATTTTGATGTGATGTCTTAATAAAACGTAATGTTAATATAGCACTATGATTAACAAGAACATTTCAAAATGTCACTTCCTATCCAAAAGGCTGCCGACCTCTGCTCTACAGCGTCTCAGAAATAGCTGAAACAAACTGCTTCTGAAAAATATTGTGAGCTACCTTATTAATTTTAACTTGAATTGGTCTAATTTTGTTCCACTTTAGAGACAGAAAGTAATAACTGTGCAGATCATAAGCTTCCAATCGTGAACACATGGTGAAAAGACTGAAACCTTCAGTCACATCCTGTGAGTGTTGCTGTATTCTCACGTTGCCGCTCTGCACCTCAGACTGCAGTAGTACTTCCTGTGAGAAGCCAC
Organism: Taurulus bubalis; assembly: GCF_910589615.1. Taxonomy (NCBI): domain Eukaryota; kingdom Metazoa; phylum Chordata; class Actinopteri; order Perciformes; family Cottidae; genus Taurulus; species Taurulus bubalis. The sequence goes on along the minus strand of NC_136607.1, from coordinate 2,531,222 downwards.
TATGAGCAGTGTTCCTCATAGCGCTCTGTGATTGGTAACGTCATTGACCTTTCTGCTGCTCATTGTGCTTCTGAAGAAGAGCCCTAAAAGAGGCGTTTAAAAGCAGTGAGGAAAAGGGGCTCATAGACACACCTGTGTGGTTCTGTAGGTACGGTCACCGTCTTTATTTTCAGCAGCACCATACTCTACTCCTTTCTCTTGTGTTAGGTTTTTAAATGCGTAAAAGAACCACATAAATGTGTTTATTGTATCAAGGCCTTTTCACTTTGTCAGGAACCTCTAATTCAACAAAATAAAACTAAATTATAAAATGCTCTGGTTGAAATTATGACATTTGTGTTGATAAGGTCGGTTTCAACCCAGTTATAAAAAAAAGATTTGCTTGATTGGTTGTTGTTTGTTTGACCTTGCTAATCTATATGTTGTGTTATGACTTATTATTCTTTTAATTTTGTGTTTATATTCAATTTTTATTGCTGAAAAGAAGACTTTTTAGCCTTTTTCTTGAAGTAAATATATATAGGTCGAAATTGACCCGTAACACCATAGATGTTAATATAGTTAATAATATTAAAATGAAAAAATAAATAAAACAAATTTATTTAAGAGATGTGCTCTAATACACCTCAGTAATAGTCAGGTAACGCAACAACCTTTTATTTATTTATATGATTCTCTTGAGGTTCATTTCACCATTTTTTAAAAATTGAAATCAATGGGTATCCAGAGGCCCACACCAAAAATATTAAAACATACAACAATACATGCAAAATTTCAAGGATAAGGAAGCCTAACAAGGTAACCAAGAGATGAGAAACACATTGGATGATAGATAATTGTTTCTAGTGTATTTTAAAGGTCAAAACCGACTCATTAACATAAGAGATAGTAACAGAAAGCTAACACAAGAGGAAGGTTAACGCCTACACACGTTAACACCAAGGCCCTGCCCTTTACCACAGCCGCCTGTATCTGTGAACTGGTGAGCAGTGTCACTTAAACAGTGTGTGTGTGGGAGGGCTTGCTCAGTGGCTCCTCAGTAGTGCTCATAGCTGTACATCCCAGTTTAAAGTCACTCCACGAGCCCTGAGATCACACTGGAAACCTTCGAGCAATGACTCTACAAGTTTTACATCCCATCAATCAAGCCTTAAATGCCCCTAAAGAACAAATGTGTTTATCCGTCAGTTGTCTCCAAAATGTGCAGTCCAACTTGCTTAAGCCTTTTAAAATGTCATTTGGCATTTCCTGTGTTCACAGCATGCTGCTGCATGCTGTCTGATACGATATCAGCTGTCATGTGTTTGATGACCTCTTTTGTTTCCTTTTCCCATCGCTCTGTCAATGTTCCTTTAAACTTGTGGCTCACTGATGTCGGTGCAAGCCGGTGAGTACGCCACATGAATGACCTGCACATGTGTGCTGCATTGGTTGAATGTTTTACTGAACACTGAATACCACAACAATGCTGCGGAGTCCCGTGAGCAGCCCGTTAGACCTAAGACCTAAGTCAGACCTGCTCTGCTTGTGGAGGGGGGGCAGCTTTTTATTTAAACTCTCTGAAGGAATCTGACTTGGTGGGAGGTGTTTGAACGCCCCTGAGACGGTCAAATCTAATTCTAGCCTGATGTTAGACCTGACACTCACTGACTACTGATTGTCTCTGTTCTGACCATTCAGAGGTGGAAAGCTCAGCTTACATGCAGGGTTTCAATTAAGGGAGGGATTTGGGGTCTGATGGGGCTGGTGGGCAAACGTTTATGTGTTATTTTTACCCGTAATTGCAATAAAATGTACATAATCATTTGCCTTATTCACATCCGGAATGATCTTGCAAGTGGGCCGCACCGTTTCTTAAGGCTGACGTTAGTCGAGCATCTCGTCTGCGCTCATCATTGCAGTGACTCTGTAGGTCCATGTTGGTAGGCGGCCATCTCACCATCTCCCTTTACACCCGGAGGAAAAGTTGACACCTTGTATTGCTGGTTTGGGCATTTCCCAGTCGAACCCAGTAAGGGATGTTCCACTCTCCATTCCTCTGTACTGTTGTATAACTGCCTGGCTCAAAGCAGATCAGCCTGGTCATCAAATTGCAAATGCTGTTTATTCATATATTCTTGCAAACTTTGTGTCGTCTCAATAGTTGTGCACCTTCGAATGAATAGCATTGTACTACTTTCTCATTCAGCCTAGTATTCCTGCCCTATTCTATCAGAGTGGATGGAACTTCAAAGTTCAGAGTTTTCACCCTCTGGTTGCAAACGTGACATGCTGGTAAAATTTCAGAATATAAGTCGAAATCCGAATGAAGACGCTGATTGATAGAGAACCGTTAGTGCCTCTTCAGTGTGAGAGCAGATGTACACCACCGCCATGATCAATCCCTCACTTTACAGTCACATATTCCACCAATGGTGAACGGCGGCTGGAGCCCATACATATACTGTAGATGTGAGTAATCTGAGGTCCTGACCTCTGAAGGTTGGACCAGAACAACACACTGACCTACTGATCATGTTGCCCTGTGACATAGTTTGCTTTTCCCCTAAAGCCTCATAGCATCACAGATGAATTAACCTTTTTCTAGACTTGCTGCATGTTGTATTTGTGTAACACAAATCATTTTTGTGTGCGTGTGTGTGGCATTAGTTTGGCCTGCTGCATGCGTTCCTGTGCAGTTACGTCCTCGCCTCTATCTTCTCATGACAACGCATCTGAATAAACCTGAGCTGGGCATAGGCTGAGCCGTGTTAATGCTTTGCACCTGTCACACACGGCTCCGACCTGAATACTGCATGTCCACCTAGGACGGTCTGAGGACACATACCACAAACCCAAACCCATCTGAGCACCAACAAATCCAGCTAGTCTGACATTATTTTCAGTGAATTGTGAGACCGGCCTGCCATTGATAGAAGTTGTCTCATTTCCTCCCTGTAATATCAGTCTCTGTCCACATTGGTATAGATTCATAAAGTCACATTGGTGCCTCCAAAACCACATGGTTCTACTTAACCCTCGTGTTGTCTTGGGGTCAAAATGACCCATCAACACACATACATATACACTCGTACGCGGGTCATTTTGACCCCAAGACAACACAAGGGATAATGAATGCAGTAGGTATGTGAGGCAATAATGTGCTCCTACAGATATGTCTCCAAGTCCAACATGAAGCCTCACTCAATCAAAGGTGTCCTCATAGAGGCAGGGGAGAGACTCAGCTCTGCCATCGTGTGTTCCTACAATGGAAAACACTGATACAGGAGCAAAACGCTATTGTACAATTGACTGTACAAACCGTGTAAAAGTATTTCTGTAACAAAGACGTGACAGAGAAGCAATGCTTTCTAAAGACTGTGTGTGGTTAATACTCAAAGAGGAATAGTTCAGTGTGCCCGACTTTAAGGGCACACATACTGTAGGTTTATTTTCTGACATCACAGTGAGATCTCACCTTCATGTCGACAATTCTGTGTATGCTACAGATAAATGCCTACGTTTGCATTATTTTCATCACATCTAGAGAGCCATGCGTATGTACGCTTCTGTTTATACATCTCAATCACTGTGGAACTGGGAGTCCTTGGATGGGCCTGATTCCCACTCCCATGGTTATTATAATGAACTTGTGTATCACTTCTCCTGTCTGCTGCAGCAGTCTGTCAATACACGAAGCGACAAGAAGAGTCTCGTCAGTGACCTTTTATCCGTTTATCATCAATTGATCACGTTTACCTGTCGAGCATCGTTTCTAGGGATCGAACAATCATTCTCCGATTTAGTTCAAGACACTCATCTTCGAACAGTTCTTTTTTGGTTCCTCTCAATAAAGAATCCAATGAAAACATAATAAACACAAATAAATACACTACTGCCTTCAATGTAGAACATGTAGTCAACATACATTTAGTTTTAATTTGAGTGAAATTGGCTAACCACCCAAAGAATGGTTTCTTTTTTTAATTCTGTATGCCCTTTTTTGTATCTTCATCATATCATCCCCAGAGCACTGAAGGATGTGGGAGGTGTTCCTGTAATCACACATTCATGTGGGGGAAATGGAATATGTGCGGTTTTCTTTATGGCCTCCATGATTTACACTTAGTCGTTTCTTTCAAGTTGCATATGTATACACATATACAACATGCAGTGAAATATTATTATTATTATTAGTAGTAGTAGTAGTATTATACAGAAAGAGAACGTTGAAAGGTTTGAATTGAAGGTTGTGACTTTGTTCCCCGTCACCTGCAGATCATCCAGAAGCCCTCGCATGATCTGAAGCAACAGTTGGCCAACTACTCCAAGCGGGTGGCAGGCTCTGTCACCGAGCTCATCCAGGCTGCCGAGGCCATGAAAGGTATCTTAACCTTTGACCTCTTCAGCAGAACCAAACTGCATTCCTTAGGGTGTCTCTTCTTGTCTCTGTTTACATTTAATGGTGTCAGTGTTCTTATTGATCCATCTAAATGGGTCTGGATGTAGCCAACGGCACCGACCCCTACCAGGTATTGGTCACCAGTGGTGAACTTAAACCATGGTAGTAAGACGATTACAAATGTCATACATATGTGAATGGAATCTAAGAAATGGTACTGATGTACAACAGATGGATTTTAAGCCGCTTCATTAACAAACGAAAAAAAGCCTGTGGAAGCATCAAAAAGGGCAGACAAGCCACGTCTGAAATAGCCCAGCATCAGGTCTTATTTAGAGCACTTCATCTGAAGTAGGATTAGTGCTTACTCCCTGTAGAGTTCTACAGTTTCACACAGCTCTGTTCGGGGATCCCCCTTCTTTAGAGTCAAGTACAAATTCAATTGAATCCAAGGCGATACCATGAATGCATCAACTGTCAAATGGAGGGGAAGTCATCCTCAGAGCTTTATATTAGTGATTAACGTCCCTCTGCTGCAGTCTTTCCTTTCTCAGTCCCTTCAACACCTTATCCAATCTATTGAGGTTAGCCTTCTACTTCATAAGTAACTGACTGAAGTGTAACCACCTGTGGTTAGTAGAGAGGGTCTAATTAATGACAACCTGAAAATTAGATGAACAACAGAAGATATGAGATGAGAAATTTACACTCATTGAAATATCGGCTCGGTAACTTTACACTCCATATATTTGTAACCAAATACTGGAGATCCTGATTTTGATTACTGTATTAGGTTGATAAGCATTATATATTGTAAACCAGACTACAGACAACGTGTGTATTTGGCCTTTAGTCACCTATGAATGCATTGCATATCCCTAAATAAATATACACTGCTTACTTTGCATTACCTACAAACCATTCAGGTAACACTTTGTAGTTGGACAAAAAGAGCGAGGAGAGACACAAATGCTAAGATGTTTATTAGCCTCAGAGCTTAGTGAATCTGGAACAGGATCCAAATGGAAAGTGCCTATTGGAACCCTACTCCAATGACACTGAAGAACCGGAGTGCAACGTTCTCCAGGATTTGCTATTAGTCCTTATATTAGAATGTGACCTTGTGTCATGTTATCATGGCAACAGACACTGTTTGTGATACACTGGGCGATGTACAGTTGAAGACTTATGTACTAATTTGTCAAATCTCAAATCACTCACTACACACAGTTCATTTAATGAAATACTTTTATTAGTAAATAACTAAATGCACAAATTAAAGCATATCTATTGCCGGCAGCTAACAGCTAATGGTGCTAACAGTGCAAACAATGGTAGCAGTGCTAACAGCTAATGGCCCCCTGTGTTCTGAAAACACTTTCAAATGGCTTGAGCTCTGAATATTGTATAGAGAGCTTAGCATAGCAGAACTTTGAAATGAGTTCTGATACTGTGAGCCATACGGTCATTACCATTACACAATATTCCACAAAATCATGTTGGGTGTTTCTGTGTATTGTAGGCACAGAGTGGGTGGACCCCGAGGATCCCACTGTCATCGCTGAGAACGAGCTGTTAGGAGCAGCGGCAGCTATTGAAGCAGCTGCCAAGAAACTGGAGCAGCTGAGGCCCAGGACCAAACCCAAGGTTAGAGGGCTTTTTACAGAGCAGCAGCAGTGCCAGTGTGCCTGTTAACCTCACTGCAGGGTCACATACTGTGTGTGTGTTGCACGTCTTCTGGCCTGTTAGCTCCTCACACCATGAATGATAGCTGTCTCACGGGCCTCACCCGCTTAGCATTGTATATGCCTCCACTTCTATGTATTTGTGAACCCTATGCTGTAGAACAACATCGTTCACTTTTTGTCGAAAAATGAATGTTCCACAGATCATCGCAGCCCTGTACCACAGCGCGTTTATTGACTGTTGTTATTTCCCCTCTCTTGTAAACAGGAGGCAGATGAGAGCTTGAACTTTGAGGAGCAGATTCTGGAGGCAGCCAAGTCCATTGCAGCTGCCACCAGTGCTCTGGTTAAAGCTGCCTCCGCAGCACAGAGGGAGCTGGTGGCTCAAGGGAAGGTACGTCTGAACGCTGCTTGTCCATCCATCTGAGTGCCTATCAACCCGCACAAAACTAAATAAGACAACCCAGTCAGTTTGTTGTGGGCTGTCTAGATCAGAAAACATTCAACAAGCCATTCAGATTTGGCTCTCCTTCCTCATTAGGTTACACAGCTTGATAACTACCTTTGCAAAGGTGCAGCATACTTTACTCATGAGCCAATCAGAGCAGACTGGGCTTTTTTTGTGGGAGGGGACTTAAAGAGACCGGAACTAAGACAGAGTGTTTTAGACAGATGTGTACAGATGCATTCAGACAGTTTGAGAAAGATAACGTGTTTTTTTACGTTAAGACATGTAAACATGTTCTAGTAGAAACTCTAAATACAAGAATGAAAATTAGCATGACATGTCTCCTTTTAAGGAGGACAAACTAATGCAAAGTTGCTCCTGAACAAACAGACTGGTGCGTACAGATTCTGCATGCCCCATTGGGACAGGAGAACCGAGAACCCCAGAAATATGGCTGATTGTGATTGGTTCAGAGATTGAATTTGCCCATCCATGTCATTCTTCTCCCCTTAGTGAATTGTATGCTTTAGATATTCTTGGATGCTGAAGATTGATGATTCTGAGCCAGTTTTCTTGTACTTTCAGGTGGGAGCGATCCAAGCCAATGCAGTGGATGATGGACAGTGGTCTCAGGGGCTGATTTCAGCTGTAAGTCCTCGCTCTCAAACTTTATTTAAGGACATTTCAAAGTCCTTGGTAAAACATCTTACCGTCAATGCCCTTGAACCCTCAGGCTCGCATGGTTGCGGCAGCGACCAACAACCTGTGTGAGGCAGCCAACTCTGCGGTGCAGGGACACGCCAGCGAGGAGAAGCTCATCTCGTCAGCCAAGCAGGTGGCAGCCTCCACTGCTCAGCTGCTGGTGGCCTGCAAGGTCAAGGCTGACCAGGACTCCCAGACCATGAAGAGGCTTCAGGTCAGGACTGCATATGAATGGCTATCAAGCTGCTTCACACACGCCCACTTCTGTTTGTTACCCTGGTACCTCAGGACACCGAAAACTGAAAGAACATGAGAGCTCAGTCACCTCTAGAGGTCAAAACAGGAAGTCATACTGACTCATTCATTGGAGACTTTTCGAGATATCATCCTGCAGCATCAGCACTACATAGACTCACAGAAATGACTGACTGATGTTTTTTTATGCTTAAATACTGGCTACACAGAACTTGCTTTCTTAACAGTTTACCATCAGCAGATGGATTTCATAGTAGTTTAGCATTGGCGTTCATGGTAAATCAGACCTCTGCTGCCACACAGCCCTGTGGTTGGTCTGCTACACACCAGAGACTACTGGACAGCAGAGTTTGATTGACATCTTTCATTTGCACGAATTCAGAGTTAGTTTTGAAACCGGTTAGGAGCAAAAACACCCAATGATATTTTCAAAACTGAGACGGCTGTGACCCTGCCGGTCACTGTTAGAGACTCCAGTCTGCAGTGTGTTTCATACACTTCACTGATACTGAGTGATGTTTCATTCCCAGAACAAAAGTCTCTTTCAGTTTCACTTCTCCGTCCGTTCATATGCATTCTCCCTTTCCCACTGGTGCACACTTTACGTCGCACTCTCTTTTCTGTGAGATGGTTAAATTGTTTAATCATCAGTATGATTGCATTTCTGTTGGGTAGAAAAATAAGTTCACCAAAGCAAGACGGCCTCCGACAGTCCAGAGGTCAAACAGAGATGGACTGACGCGTTGCTAAACCAGCACATAAGTTCTTGGCAATAGGAAAGCTAAAGGATGAAACCAGAATCATCATTTTAATTAGCTCAGTCTGTTGTACAGTACATATTCAGCAGCCTGTCCCCGTCTGCTTTAGTTAAACTGAGTTTGATTGAACTCAGTGTTTTCTCGAGACTGAAAAGCCAGACTTGGGTCCAAAGTTAGCTCCCTAACCCTCTAATTCTGCTTTGTCAGACTGACATCTGATATTGTCAAATGCATAGTGAGATCCTCCTTGTTACTATGTGTCAGACCTATAGTACCTGCTGAGGGAACAATACTGCCACCACAACATTAGTCATTCTGTAACAGCTGCGGTTGTTGGGCAGTCTATTAATAGGCTGCAGTTTGAGTGTTTAGGGTTACAGGTGAGCTGCATGATCTGTACAGCTGCTCCATCAGGATTAGTGTGCTCTATATTCAGCACAGGTAAGAGTGCCTTCAACACACTGCTGCATTTCATTATCATGGCAGGGCTACTCCACAAGTTTAGTATTGTGTTACCATGAAAGTGGTAGTTTAGTCCCTTTTAGGCCTGACCTTTAGTTGCTGTGACCTTTAAGTGTTAGGGATGCAGTTAGTCCCAAGACATAACACAAACTGCAAGTATCTCCTGTCACCCCATCCACCGAAAAAGACTATATTTAAGGCTGTGAGCACATCAGCCTGCCCAGGCCATCTCATATTCTCTGATCCAATCAGCAGTGGCTTATCTCCTCCTCTTCTGGGCTTGCAGCTGCCGCCACAGTAATTCCCATACATTTATGTGTACAGGAGCTCTGGAAACAATCCACTAGTCCGCCCATGGCACCAGAACTGGAAACACTAGCCCTGATCTATGATTACACCAGCAGCATTTGCTCTCTTCACTCTCTGCCGCTGGGCTTTTTATGGCTGTATTATTCCGAGTGCTGAGTATTGTACAGTCTCTCTGAGGAAAGGTGGCTGTTGGGACAGTTCCTGATGGCAGCAGCTGGTTCAGGGAAAGAACTGTCTTACACACTGAGATACCAGGTTGTTTGGTACCACCCAGAATAATGCAATATTACCTGGCAGCCAACCTGGGAGCGTTAACATGGTATTCCAGTGGATTTCAAGATGGTAATCAAAATTGCTAGCCTTGTTGTCACATTAGATAAATGGCAATTAAAGGAAAAATGTATGTATTTGCATCAAAATGGGAATTGGATGCCGGAACAACAATGGTGGTGTGTCTAGGCTATTTAGTTATTTTCGCTATGTTTGAGATTCAGTAGCCAGACATTCTGTGTGTGACCTTAGATAGAACCTCCACTGAGGACTCTGGGGGTTCTTGATGGACCCTGTCACAGATATGTTGGTTCTAGGTATAATACTGGTTCTCCGATGAGGACAAGCTAAAGAACCTGTCATGGTTGAAGTTAGCACCTTTTATTTCTGAGAGTGTAGAGATCCACGCATGAACAACGACATGTCCATCTGACTTGGGTGTGAGTGAAATGTGAGCTGCGAGGTCACTGCTGTAGACGGCTGTGTTGATGTAAACAGATAAATGAGTGAAAACATGGCTGAAATGAGGACAGTGCAGATGGTCAGAGGGAAACATACTGGAGGAACATTCCCTCAGACAATTGATTTGACAATTTAACAATGGATTGGATGTGCATTTTAGAATACCAGAACGCTGTGACAGTCCCAGTTTAGTATGTGGCCTTTGTGTACAGTACAGCTGATGACGGGAGCTGCACAGTGTTGTGCTGTATGTCAGGGCCGGACTAACAGTAACATTCCAGCCAAAGATAAACCACTAGAGGAGGATTCACAGTGTCTGATTTCAGTCGACGGAGCCGCAAAAGGAGAAAACTCCTCTTTGTATGAGCCGAGCTGCCCAATGAGGCAAACGTTTGGCTCTGAGTGCAGTTCAGGAGGCTGCTGCTCGTTGCCTTTTACAGTTATTCTCTCAGGCACTGAGCAGGAAAAAAAAACTGTTATGGTTTTCTCTCAGAGCGCTGGTGGAACTTTTCATTGCCTTTCCGGGAAGTGCTGTTCACAAGAAGCACAGTTGATGTTTCTGCGGTCTCAAGTCTGCATGAGTCTGTTTCAACATTTACTCAAAGACTAAATCATGGTCCATGGTCAGGGATATATGTGTTAAGATATCTAAATCCCCCTCGTCTTCCTTTTATTCTTTTGACTTTGATCCTAAAGCACAGGCCTTTTACTAGCTTTAAAACAAACCAGTAAGGGGACTTTTTTTATTGTCAGTTTACTGCTTCCGGTGTGAAGAATGACACACTCAACTTAATCTTTTTTTAATCTGGTGTGTTTCTACAGGCTGCTGGGAATGCCGTGAAGAGAGCCGCTGATAACCTGGTGAAAGCGGCGCAGAAAGCGGCGTTTGATGCTCAGGATGACCAGGCCGTGGTGGTCAAGAGCAAGATGGTGGGAGGTATCGCTCAGGTGAGTCAAAGGTCCCACACACAGCAGGAGTACAAATATACGTGCATATATGTAAAAGAAAATACATACTTTATGAAAAATACTTATTTTCAATAATCAACACAAATACAATTAGATTGTTTTAACATGATCACTTGTTTGAAAAAACGCTCGCCCTGTTTGTGTTGTCAAAATCACGGCGGCGGTAACAGATAGCTAATCAATCAAGATCAGGACACTTTTCTGGTTCCATTCTAGAGCTGTAACTCTTGGCCATTGATGCGACGCTTGTTTAAATTGCTGATGTCGGCAGGACAAATAATGTTACCAGCTGAAGTTCTACTCTACGTTGTCTTGCAGATCATCGCCGCTCAGGAGGAGATGCTGCGGAAGGAAAGGGAGCTGGACGACGCCAGAAGGAAGCTGGCCACAATCCGACAGCAGCAGTACAAGTTCCTTCCCTCGGAGCTGCGTGAGGACGGCCAGGAGCAGTGAGGGAGCGTGTAGCGATGCGTGGAATGCTCAGGACCTTCCCCCAGCCACATGAAGGGAGAGGAGGCTTCATGTAACATTAGGCAGGCTCTCAATATGTTCCTGTATTTAATTTTTAAAGTCAAATGATGCCAATGATTAGGAATTTTGATAATACAGAAATTCTTATTACGGTATCTGTGCTTTTGATTATATATGATCAAATACTTTTCAACATATCTTTCTTTTGAAAAAAATCTGGATTTACATGTCTTTGTTGTGTACATGCTACGTGGCTTCATTAAATTGCTAAATCCTGCCAATAAATTTGGCTCGGCCTTCACCGTTAGAACGTTACTTTTCGATTTTAGAGATGTGAAGGCGAGCACAATTAAGCTTTCTATGCAAACTATGCATAATCTATGCAAATGTTCTATGCGATATGTGTGTGTACGTGTGTGCGTAAGTGTGTGTGTGTGTGTGTGTGTGTGAGAGCGAGTGAGCGCATGCTTCAAGAGACGGTTTCTAAGTCCATTGCGAAGCGGAGGTCTGTGGTGAGTGACCTCATTGACAGTGATGATATTCAGTATGTAGCTTGTCATACTGTTAAAAGCTGAAATAAGGACAATGATAGGACACAAGCAGTTTTTAAGACTATATTTGGAGAGAAAAAAAATACTTTGCAATGGAACAAATCTGAGTGGGAACACATTGTTTTTCTAAAGATTGAGCTATGAACTGTATTGAAAAGTCGCTATGTTAGTAAACGTTTTTTGTATCAGTATTTGGATGTAAGCAGCTACAGTGTTGAAGCCGGGGTTAGATTAGGATACATCTTTGTGTAAAGAGTATGAAGCCATATATTTAACCTGGAGACATGACATCATATTGACTATTTGTTTAGTCGCTCCAGTGATGTGTCATCTGTGCCGATATTGGTGCTTAATACTTTCTAGAGGATTCCTGTTACCAGCACAATCCCATGATGCTGGTCTGTCTCCTGGGAGATATGACTCACACTTTATTTCTCCTTACCAAGGGCCTAATGTTTGATCACTCTCTGGCCCCACTATATTAAGTGCCTTCATAGAATTTATCAAGTATTATAAACTGCTGCCAATCATTTACCCTCTAGACGCACTTCACTAATTACTCCAGTTAAATAATTTATCAGAGCATCATTTAAATCCTCTTTCACACCACACATGTCTTTATTTTCTTTACATATTCTTTTCACATGGCATAGCTAGAACAGCATGCCTAATACCAAAGTGACTGTAATCATACAAAGCCTTCTTCTTTTGCTCACATGTGACTTTCTTACAGCAGCACCACCTCATGGGCGCTGTAGCAGAGATTTATATTCAATAAAGCCAGTTTTCAGTGAAACTCTTGACATCCATTTCTTATCACTTTGACACTCACTCTTCTCACCTTGTTCACAAGAGGAAGTTAGTTCATATTGAGCTATATTTTGTGTTCATAACCATCATTTTCTGATTGAATCATTCATCATATCAAGTCTGTTTATTTTGTTTTTATTTCTACAACGTCTTCTATAACATTGCATACGCACAGACTGCATGTCTTAGTGTTAAATTAAATCAGTTCTCTCTCTGTTTGGCTGTTCCAATATCAGATTCCAGTGTGAACCGGTCACAGTCCTGAACGACCAGCACGCACAAAGGAACAGTACAAAACAGACTTGACACAATGTCGCACAGAAGTAAACGCTGCCATTGAAGCTGGCAAACGGTACCAGTTTTCTAACCTGAACGTTTGTTTACATTTTGATCTGTACACATATATTTCACACAATATATTCCTCTGCTCAATAAATGCTCAAGTAAAATATTAAAGCCATAAGAGTTACAGTTTTTGTCCTGGAAGATATGAGATGCCTAATCGAGGAGTCACTGAGCGATGACCATGTCAACCTGTGATTGCTGACTCAACAGTTACAGAGCATGGCCGCAGAAGTCTGCTTAAAAAGGATCTTTGACTTGCACCCGTTTCCACAATGTTCTCTCTCCAAACATAATTTCAACTCAAGATGTAGGTACTTATGTACTATTTCAAATAATTTAGCTGTGGAAGCTGAATGACTTGCATAAAGTTATGTGATTCATTTGGCCGTATAGAAGCCTGAAAGTGAGAGGATCTCCACCTTCTTCCACAAAGGCCTTTATGTCACCTGCCAATAAATGTTAGTGGACAGCAAACAAAGCTGATTGAGAGGAGCTAATTAGTGCATTATGAGACATACATACACATACATACACACACACACACACACACACACACACACACACACACACACACACACACACACACACACACACACACACACAATGAGGAGATGTTATGGCAAAGGGCCTTTTCCTATGATACCCCATTATTAAGGAATAACTTCTCTATAAATATCAAACGGTGTGATTCTGCCTCTTCCAAATAAATGCCCCAGAGAGTAACAGTATGTTCGGTATGAGGCCTTGCATAGAATATGAGCCCCAACCACTTCAAAATAAAAGTCCCCAACTATCTCAACAGGAAGCTCAGGACCAGTCTCATTGAGTCAACATAGTCCTCCACTCTAACTATATTAGTTATTAGGAATCTGATGGACCTAGTCTTTCAAGTGCCAGAAGGTAAATGTATCTGAACAGGGAATAGAATGAACTCTCTTTACAAAACAATATTAAAATGAGGAAAATGCTGTCAAACTTGACAAATTGCTGCATTATTCTGTATAAAAATAATTCTACTGTGATCCACAGAGAGCCTCTATCAAAATAAGTCACAGTCGTAGACTTTAACAAGTGGTCATAGTTGTTGTGACGTTTGTGGTCCGCAGCTATCTTGTTTTTTTGCAACCAGTTAACAGAAGTTACCATATCTGGCCTGGAGGAGTGTCATAGAGATGCCATATACGGCTCTGGTAGAGACCTGTCAATCACAGTAAGCCCGCCCTAAAGCATCCCCTGCTTTATGGTCTGACTCTAAATGGCCATAATTTCCTAAATGAACATCATGCTGTATTGAAGAAGACTTGAAACTAGAGATTGAGACATAAACTCATGTTTACAATGTTTACTGAGGGAATACATCAAGAGAGAAGTCGAACCATTTTCTCATAGACTTCTATACAATCAGACTTCTTTTTTCAGAACCATAAGTAGCTGTCTGAATAGAATCCAGTGAATTCCTAAACAGATGATAACGAGGATGAAGAAAAAGAGAGACACCGTTTTAATTATGGCTTTTTGTGGAGCATATTAGAAACATGTTTGCATCTTGAGGTGAGCAGGGTCACAGAAGGGAGAGGGTGCACCGTCCCATCCTGTGCCATACCCACCCAACGGGCTCTGATTGGCTGCTCTTCATTCCAACGGCTTAAAAAATGTAAATAGCCATAACTGAGAAGAGGAAAATGGAGGCTAAAGAAAAGGAGGAGAAAAAGGGCATTTTGATCACGGTTGTGTTCTATCTTTGGATTTAAAAAGTGAACTCAAATGTTTTTATACAAAAGTAGCATCAAAATATACTTAAAGTACAAAAAGCAGGAATTCTATGCGGAATGGCCCATTTCAGAAAAATGTACGTTATATAATTGGATCATAATTATTGATGCATATATGTGTAAGTATCACTTCATGTTGCAGCTGGTAAAGGTGGGACTCATTTGAACAAATGTATAGCTTATTATAGTATAATACTGCCGGGTTGATTAAACACACATCATAATTCTTACATGAATTATATGTACAGTTTTTATAATCTGATTCTGAAAGAATTCTGATTCTGATAGTTATCACTTATCAACTTATTCTGTCTTGGTCAAGAGGAGCATTGCGTTATGTCTGGATACTCATGGCCACGCTGAAGACGTAGAGGCTTCTTTAAAGGTGAATCTATTCCCTCGGGGTTCTCATGGATGTGAGGTGAGGGCAGGACCACAGTGATCCAGGTGGAGCTGACGCACCTGGATGTGATTTACTCAAACGTGCTGAAGACACAAGTCGCGCGCACAGACTGGACAACTCTCGCTGCCTAAATATGGGCAACGTCCCCGAGCGAATCCTCACTGAAAAAAAGTGTAGGGGGCTCGTGCAGCTGACTCCATCTTCAAGCTCAGACCAGCCGCACGCGCGCTCCTGTCCACCTCCGTCTTGCCGCAGACCTCAGTCTCTGTCTCTGTCCGGACTAACCGAGTGCTCTTCTCCCTCTGCTGAGAGCCCCACACCTGAAGAACCATGGAGGCCATCAAGAAGAAAATGCAGATGCTGAAGCTGGATAAGGAGAACGCGATAGACCGGGCAGAGCAGGCCGAGGGAGACAAGAAAGGAGCGGAGGACAAATGCAAACAGGTATGAAACATGGAGGACAAATGCAAACAGGTAGAGAGACATGGAGGACAAATGCAAACAGGTATGAAACATGGAGGACAAATGCAAACAGGTAGAGAGACATGGAGGACAAATGCAAACAGGTAGAGAGACATGGGTGACAAGTGCAAGTCCTTTAAAAAAAACAATTAAATAAACTGCAACTCAAACAGACCAGGGGAGGACAATGTTGGGCAATCTGTATGTCAAGGTCACAAGAGCTTTCAGCAGAGACAGGAAGGTGATCTGACCATCCGGGTCTAGAGAAGAGGAATGGCTGAAGAACAGGGGCTGAAGCATGACTGTGTAACGACAGACCTCATTGAATTCATGAGCGTGGAAACACTTCTGCTAAAGTTAGTTAATGGTAACCTTCAGATGGATACTGTGCTGTACTGGTTGTAGTATTTTGCATTAGCTCGAGGGTCACACAGTCTCATAGGGTGGTGGCTTTTACGGTGATGAAGAAAATCTTTAAACTAAAGTAGATGGTTTTGAGGTTATTCGAAACAGTGTTTCACATATTAGTTTGTCCTGCAAAAGGCTGGCTACATTTTAATTTAATTTAAATTGTGTTTGTATCCCTTGATTAGTGAGTGACAGCATGACAGGAAACGAGTGGCGAGATGATAAATCACATGCAGAAAAGATAATTTGCCAGACTCAAACTGCTTTAACCGGGGGTCGCAAAGGTGCCCAATTTAAGAGATGCTCGTCAAAATGTTTTCTGTTATGTCTCATGTAAACGTTTACTGGCCAAGATATCATCATTGGTATCAAGCATTAGTCTAATTAGGAACTAAGAGAGGCTGCGAGCAGAATTTAGTGAAATACAGGCGTCTAAACTAGTTGAATCCACTGTGGTGTTGGCTTTCTGTCACAATTGGCGAATGGCATGTTTGGAAAATATGTTGTGACCCAGTGGAAGCGTGCATATTGAAAATAAGATGGAGCCTTAATATTGGAACCCTTTCTCACAGATATGGATATCCACACAGTGTAGGCGCAGACACATTAACAACTAAAAGAAGAGAGAGCTGTACCGTAATCCTCATGATTCACAACACAGTTATTAAAATGTCATGATCAATTGAGTCTATTGCAGCACTTAGATCAAGAGGAATTCATACAGTCGGATATTAACAAGCGTTCAAATAGAACATTTAAAATGATGCACTCCTCAGGTGTTTGGTATGCTGAATATAGACAACTTGTAATAATAAATGGATAAATCGACATCAAAAGTGTTTCAATGAAGTTATGAAATTTTGCAGATCTCATTCTTCATATAATATCAAGACACATTCTGCATACTCCCAATATTATAGTTTGTTGTTGATAAAATCCTGGTTCAACCTTTTCTTACTGAAGGCAGCTGTAATGAAGTATTCATCTCTCTGCCTGCCATTATGAATCCAAAACAAATGTATTCAGGGTCATATTTCCTCACCACACACTTTGAAACTCCTACTGGCACAGGGTTGTCTCCCACCTTACTTTTTCATTTCAAATAATTCCAATTCATTTAAATTTGCCATTTAGTGCCTCTGTATCCTGTAACGCCAGCAAGCTAACTGTGGCAAAAAGTGTCGTGATGGCGTGGCCATATTGCAAGTCGTCATCAAAATGAGGCTTTGTTTGAATAACTGTTTTATTTTCTTTAATTTATCTGAATAAATCTAATCAAAATAATTATAAAGATATATTTAAAAATGATATATATATATAACCATTTGGCAGTACCTCCATGGCCCACTAGGTGGCGCCCTGAGGCCCACCCGTGGTTGAAGACTCTTTCTGTCTTGGTGCTACTCCTCATCCTGTGTGAATGGACCTCCTCCCTGTCGGTTCCTCTCAGGGAAATACCAAACTGCACCGGTCGTTATAATCAATAATCGACCAGAAATAACAGTGGCTTCTGATATTTCATACAAATAACAATCTAAGTCAAGAAACCAAAGCAATTTACATGAAGCTTCAGAATAATATTTTTATGACCAACTGAGGTCTGAACTCTTCAATCCTCTCATGTCCCAAAGCCCGTGCAGACTTGACGTGAGGAGGATGGCGATGTATTGGAACATATGGCCAAAGTCTGCCAGGGCTCAGTTAGGATGGAAATGGCCGTCCAGTGCTTCCTTAATGTTCTGCAAAATGCAGCTACAGTTTCCCGAGGAATGAGTCGGGCATATTGTTTCAGCTAGAGAACACAGTGATATCTCTTCATGGTCGAGGGAGCGTCTCTCCTGTGTAATCTAAGAGATCTCACAGCAGTAAATGAATAGATAGCAGCTATTCAACATATGCAACTGTCCACATAGCATTTGTTCCCATGGGGATCCCAGCTCTCAGCTATTACAATGCCTTCTCTCTCCATAGGAGCTCTGAACACTGGCATGTCTATTTCTGTGTTCCCTCTAAAGTTCCCCCACCTTCTTTGAATCGTTGCTCCTCTCAGAAAGACGGTCAAGGCTGTCGGTTCGGGAGTTGCCACAATGTTGACTGAAGGATCAGGACTGTGCTATTTGTGACTGAGAGGCCCTACATGGCTGCGGCTGGGACCGACTGTCAGAAGTGTTAAGAAAGGACATAGTGGTCAGGCCACATCACTGTCATTTACAATTGGCTTTTTATAGTCGACAAGCTGTTGTTGCAAATGGAGACTCACTGAAACAATCTTTGCAAATGACTCATAGGATAACAAAAGCCTTAAGCCCAAAAATGGAAGGGACTCATTTAGATGTAAACAAGAAAAGGTTCAGCAGTCTGCTTGTTAGATTGATATTTTCTGTAATGGAATCATGAATATGCTCCACTGACAATCTGCCTATTCGATCACCATTGCAGCGTCCCAGATGGTTAGACTTCATGGAAATATGTCTCTCAGATATTGAGATGTCGTGTGTGTGATTTGGTATGAGGTGGGGGAGGCTAATGCTGCATATGAAGAATAAGTAATAAGGTGAACAGGTTAAAATATATCTTTGAAAACATATTTTCCATTCCATCTTGGCTCTCGTCCACAAGATGATGAAATATGGCTGATCATTGAATGAAGACAATTGTGCCTTAAAGCTCGAGAACAGATGTTTTGACTTTAACACCCAACAGCTCAAATTGACCCGTGTCTATATTTTGATTGTAGTTAACTTTATTTCAATAAGATTTTCATGTTCCCCAGTTTGACTTTTCCCAAAGGTCTGTCATGTAACACTCCCTATTGTTAAAACACTGATTATGACGGACCCTAGTTTCTTACTCCGCCTGCCATGCTTAAAATTCAATTTAATTTATTTGTATAACACAAATCACAAATTATCCTCAGAGGGCTTTACACACATCCTCTGTCCCAGGACCTCACATACGGTTCAGGAGAAAACTCTCCAAAAAACTCCCCAAAAACAAGTACAAAAAAGGAAGAAACCTCAGGGAGAGCAACGGAGGAGGAATGCTCATAGAATTACAACATAGTCAATGAACTTGAACATACATATTACCCAGCAATAATCATTGTGAATCTGTAGGTGACAAAAATACCAAAGAGAGTGAGAAATGCATTATTTTTAATTTAATTGTATTTTCTACTATGACTATTCTACGACTGTTTTATCAAATTAAAAGAAAGAAAACTATCACAGAGATGGCTTTGTCTTTTTGAGGTTTACATACTAACTGGTTTGTAGTCTTTTCAATACATTAACAGTTCTACAATGGCAGTCATAAACAGTAGAAGTGGACGTAGTCACCGTGACGTAGTCATCCTGACATAGTCGTCGTGACGTAGTCATCCTTACGTAGTCACCGTGACGTAGTCATCCTGACATAGTCGTCGTGACGTAGTCGTCGTGACGTAGTCATCCTGACATAGTCGTCGTGACGTAGTCATCCTGACATAGTCGTCGTGACGTAGTCATCCTTACGTAGTCGTCGTGACGTAGTCATCCTTACGTAGTCGTCGTGACGTAGTCATCCTGACATAGTCGTCGTGACGTAGTCATCCTGACATAGTCGTCGTGACGTAGTCATCCTGACATAGTCGTCGTGACGTAGTCGTCGTGACGTAGTCGTCGTGACGTAGTCATCCTGACATAGTCGTCGTGACGTAGTCATCCTGACATAGTCGTCGTGACGTAGTCGTCGTGACGTAGTCGTCGTGACGTAGTCATCCTTACGTAGTCGTCGTGACGTAGTCATCCTGACATAGTCGTCGTGACGTAGTCATCCTGACATAGTCGTCGTGACGTAGTCGTCGTGACGTAGTCGTCGTGACGTAGTCATCCTTACGTAGTCACCGTGACGTAGTCATCCTGACATAGTCGTCGTGACATAGTCGTCGTGACGTAGTCATCCTTACGTAGTCGTTGTGACGTAGTCATCCTTACGTAGTCGTCGTGACGTAGTCATCCTGACATAGTCGTCGTGACGTAGTCATCCTGACATAGTCGTCGTGACGTAGTCGTCGTGACGTAGTCATCCTGACATAGTCGTCGTGACGTAGTCATCCTGACATAGTCGTCGTGACGTAGTCATCCTTACGTAGTCGTCGTGACGTAGTCATCCTTACGTAGTCGTCGTGACGTAGTCATCCTGACATAGTCGTCGTGACGTAGTCATCCTGACATAGTCGTCGTGACGTAGTCATCCTGACATAGTCGTCGTGACGTAGTCGTCGTGACGTAGTCGTCGTGACGTAGTCATCCTGACATAGTCGTCGTGACGTAGTCATCCTGACATAGTCGTCGTGACGTAGTCGTCGTGACGTAGTCGTCGTGACGTAGTCATCCTTACGTAGTCGTCGTGACGTAGTCATCCTGACATAGTCGTCGTGACGTAGTCATCCTGACATAGTCGTCGTGACGTAGTCGTCGTGACGTAGTCGTCGTGACGTAGTCATCCTTACGTAGTCACCGTGACGTAGTCATCCTGACATAGTCGTCGTGACATAGTCGTCGTGACGTAGTCATCCTTACGTAGTCGTTGTGACGTAGTCATCCTTACGTAGTCGTCGTGACGTAGTCATCCTGACATAGTCGTCGTGACGTAGTCATCCTGACATAGTCGTCGTGACGTAGTCGTCGTGACGTAGTCATCCTGACATAGTCGTCGTGACGTAGTCATCCTGACATAGTCGTCGTGACGTAGTCATCCTGACGTAGTCGTCGTGACGTAGTCACCGTGATGTAGTCATCCTGACATAGTCGTCGTGACGTAGTCGTCGTGACGTAGTCGTCGTGACGTAGTCATCCTGACATAGTCGTCGTGACGTAGTCACCGTGACGTAGTCATCCTGACGTAGTCGTCGTGACGTAGTCATCCTTACGTAGTCGTCGTGACGTAGTCATCCTTACGTAGTCGTCGTGACGTAGTCATCCTGACATAGTCGTCGTGACGTAGTCGTCGTGACGTAGTCACCGTGATGTAGTCATCCTGACATAGTCGTCGTGACGTAGTCATCCTGACATAGTCGTCGTGACGTAGTCGTCGTGACGTAGTCACCGTGACGTAGTCGTCGTGACGTAGTCACCGTGACGTAGTCGTCGTGACGTAGTCGTCGTGACGTAGTCACCGTGACGTAGTCGTCGTGACGTAGTCACCGTGACGTAGTCGTCGTGACGTCCCCATCAGTTTGTGGACTGCCGTTTTGAAGCCTTGAGTTCGATGTTCTGTCCGTCGCCATCTTGGATTATGGCTGTCTCTATCTTGGCTTTTTGAAACCAATGAGCAGGAAGTGAACCTATTTGAGTGACATAGAGACACCCTATATGGCTCTGGCAGAGACCTGTCAATCACCTAGTAGCCCCGCCCTGAAGCATACCCTGCTTTATGATCTATTTGAATCTAAATGGACCATGATTTACTAAATGAATATCATGCTGTATTGTAATAAATCAAGAGAGAAGTATAGTCATTTTCTCATAGACTTCTGAAAGGAAACAGAGGAGTCGCCCCCTGATGGACATTAGAGAGAATGCAGCTTTAAGGCACTTCAGCATCGTAAATGTTTAATATCCACAATGTATTATCTGACATGCTGTATTTCTGTGTATGTGTACTGTTTGCCTGTAGCTGGAGGAGGAGTTGCTGGGTCTGCAGAAGAAGCTGAAAGGAGTGGAGGATGAGCTGGACAAATACTCCGAGTCGCTGAAGGATGCCCAGGAGAAGCTGGAGCAAGCAGAGAAAAAAGCAACAGATGTGAGTGAAGGGAGCTGATGCCATTGTTCACATTACTGCAGGGAGGAAACTATATCAAGACCAAAGTCCTCTATTTGTAGTCCCTCACACCAGAACCCTTTCCACAGGAACAGCGGTGCCATGTTGTTGACTACATGTGCTGACCATGTTTCATTTACTACTGAAACTGGTTTCTTTCAGGTGTTGTAAAAGAAAAGTAGCACCAGGCTGTTTAACATAAATTACTGCACAGTCGTACATTTAGACCATCAGTGACATTAGCAGTGTTATAAAGTAATGTGTCAAGTATGAACTCCTTCTGCATTTCAAATATGCAGTTTGTTAACGTCAGTCAAACTTTAGACTCCTACGTCTCATGTCCAATAAAGTAATGCTGACCTTCAGGGGCACAATTTAAAGCAGGTCGAGCTACATCTTGGAAGCGTCATCATTAGTTCCTGACGCTGAGTAGCCGTCTCACCGCTGACAGCAGCAGCCAGAAGCATATTAAATCTGTCGTGTGGAGTATCCGATTCCACCAACATATCATAAAGCTTTTCAGCACCTTGAGGCCAACGCCATCTATTCTGACTAATCTGGGGAGCTTGGCCTGGAGGATTTGGTTTCTTGATTCCTCGCCTGGCAGCAGCCTGTGCAGATGCTGCTGCCCTTGAGTTCACACTGTGAATAAAATAATGCTGCAGCACTGTATCACAACACATAAATAGTATAGACCAATATTAATCTTAAGTATACGAAAGTATTCTAGAACTGGTATTCTCCTTTTTTACACAACATTGAAGTCTATACAGGGACATACGAGGTGTCATGTGTCATTTTCTCATAGACTTCAATACAACAGAGGAGTCGCCCCCTGGTGGTCAGTAGAGAGGATGCAAGTTTAAGACACTTTGGCTTCACTTTTTGAAAACAGAGGTTGCTGCCTTGTGTCAATGCAGGACAGCTAACCAACCTTTCTGGTAACATTTCTTGGATCTTATTTCCCCTAAATTGGTCTTCTCGGGCAGATCTTTCTCTCGACTCTACAATAAGCCTCTCTAATTCATATCCTTGGAATCCACATTTAACCTTCTGATTAAAAAGTGCTATGTCTGAGTTAGTATATCTAACTGAAGGGACGCAATCTTCTCAGTGCAAAAAGAGTCTCTTCAAAATCCTCAACTTCACTATCTGCCCAGCTACACTGCACCATCTCTAACTTCTATTCGTGTAAGTGTTCATTCAACTTCCTACCAAGACTTGGTCAGTGTAATGTTCGTGGTATAGGTTACCTCTCAGCTTATATGTGCTGATAGGTTCGGTGTTTGGTCCAGCGACTGGTTTGGATCAGCCATAGGAGGAACAGACTACGGAGAACATCTCTGGTGTCAGCCTGCCCTCCATCCCAGACGAATACTCCTCCAGTGTCCAGAAACATCACTGCAGACCCTTCTCCCCCGGAACACAGACCCTTCACCCCCTGAACACAGACCCTTCACCCCCTGAACACAGACCCTTCACCCTCTGAACACAGACCCTTCACCCCCTGAACACAGACCCTTCACCCCCTGAACACAGACCCTTCACCCCCTGAACACAGACACTTCACCCCCTGAACACAGACCCTTCTCCCCTTGAACACAGACCCTTCTGAACACAGACACTTCACCCCCTGAACACAGACCCTTCACCCCCTGAACACAGACCCTTCACCCCCTGAACACAGACACTTCACCCCCTGAACACAGACCCTTCACCCCCTGAACACAGACCCTTCACCCCCTGAACACAGACACTTCACCCCCTGAACACAGACCCTTCACCCCCTGAACACAGACCCTTCACCCCCTGAACACAGACCCTTCACCCCCTGAACACAGACACTTCACCCCCTGAACACAGACCCTTCACCCCCTGAACACAGACACTTCACCCCCTGAACACAGACCCTTCTCCCCTTGAACACAGACCCTTCTGAACACAGACCCTTCACCCCCTGAACACAGACACTTCACCCCCTGAACACAGACCCTTCTCCCCTTGAACACAGACCCTTCTGAACACAGACCCTTCACCCCCTGAACACAGACCCTTCTGAACACAGACCCTTCACCCCCTGAACACAGCCTGTTCCAGCTGCTCCCCTCATGGAGGCTGCACAACACTGAACGCTGGAACAAGCAGACACAAGAAGAGTTTCTTCCTGCAGGCCGCCACTCTGATGCACACACACATCAGGAGAACAGTTCCAAATCCATGTTCACCCATTATAGACGATATTCTTTTACAGTTTAAAATGCACACCTTTTTACTTGTAAGCCTACATATAATCTGACACTGTCAATATGAATCCTACATGCTTTATGTATCTTCACATCTAGCATACTGTATACAGTCCATGTATACCCATTCAGTATTTATTACTTTACAAACTATTAGTATTGTTTACAATTTACAGAACAGACTTATATGCATTATGTATTTATATATAGGTATATATATTCTGGATAAAGAGGTGAAATAAGTAAGATAATTCATTTATTTGATGCACATTCTTCGTCAGTGCAAACTAAGTCCCAATTAGAAGGTACACATGATGAACTATTCAAACGGATTCATGCGCACAAATGATCTCGAGTTAGATTGAAGACTTGCCATTTCAAAATAAGAGGCTTACTGACAACTGCTTTATTTTGAAATCGTGTCCGGAAGAATTGGCGCGTTGATGCCCACCTCTGACGCCGTTGCCACGGAAACCCCGTGACACCTGAAAGCGGAGTTGAGCGTTCACATGATGGCGACCTTAGCGTCTATGGACGCGGTCAGGAGGAAGATCCAGACGCTGCAGCAAGCCGCGTTCGAGGCGGAGGACCGAGCCCAGCTGCTGCAGGAGGAGGCGGACATGGAGAGGCACGGCAGAGAGAGGGTAACGCCGGGACCGGGACCGGGACTACGGAGGGCATTACGTCACTTGTAGTTCCGCAAGTTGCTCCCACAGCGTGAACGAATCACAGAAGTAGCCTCCGGAGGGGAATTAAGGCCACATGAGAAAACTTATTCGCGTTCTGAGATCAGCCAGAAATCTGAAATCTGAAGTCAGATTTTTTTTTCCTTTTTTCTCCTGTTTTAGAAATGAAATGTTGGATGTATCCCGTTTTGAATGATATCGGTACCAACCCCTCTTTAAAAGCCTTCCGAATATAGATAGGAATGAAACTGGAAGCTTTGGTGTAAGCTACTGAAGGGGAGATTTCTGAAGAGTTATGTTTAATAAAGCAAATGATGAAATGGGAACTTTTATAGACTTTATTAGAAATCACAAGAAGATACAAATTGGAAAAATACATCCATATGTTGGATGTTTTCTTTCCACTAGTCTGGAAGAAAACATGTTCTGGAAGCAAAATAGACCAAATTCTCAAAATTGATCAGTGCAGGAAATATATTTTCTTCTTCAGAATTCTAATATTTTTCCAACCCTCTTCTGGAACTATAAGACGTAGAACATCACTAAAACAAATACTTACAGATTCATGAAATGTAAAATTGTATTCATTATTCTGCACCTTTCGTCAGACGAATGTTTTCTAAAGAAGCCGTCTCCTTATGTCTCATCTGGTGCTTCTGGACTCTTCCTTCTTTCTCTATAGCAACTGGTCAAAGGGCTGGCTGTTGTTTGTTTGTTACTTTTGTCTACATTTTCTTATATTTTCTGAATGTACAAAACAAACTAGCTACACGTCCTGATCAGTGTGGATTCAGTTTCACATGAAGAAGTGTCCCAGGTATTCTAGCTGCTTTTACCTGGACTGGTGTCACGTATTAGCCACTTAAATCAAGCATAAAGGTCTCCCGTATAAATTGAGCCATATTTATGTTTGGATGCTTTAATCATTATTCTCTTTTTGATGGCAAGTTGAATACAGATCAAACAAAACCGAAATTGTTGTACTTATTATGTTTTTAATTGGTAAATCTGTCTGCTGTTATATATGCAGTTATTATTGTCGTTATGGATATAATGTGACTTCTTCAGGCTCTGATCTACCAAATGTTGTGTGTGTGTGTGTGTGTGTGTGTGTGTGTGTGTGTGTGTGTGTGTGTGTGTGTGTGTGTGTGTGTGTGTGTGCGTGTGCATTGCTACAGGCTGAGGCAGAAGTGGCATCTCTAAACAGACGTATCCAGCTGGTGGAGGAGGAGTTGGACCGAGCTCAGGAGAGACTGGCTACTGCTCTGCAGAAGCTGGAAGAGGCTGAGAAAGCTGCAGATGAGAGCGAGAGGTGAAGGGATTAATGTCACTTGAACTATTGTAGCTTGTGTTTCACTTGGTTGCTGGGTTAAGCTGCCACAGCGTGTACTTTGTGTAAAAGGGGCTAAAGTTGCCATGTTCTCTATCGTACACAGACCAGGATGTTCTCCACAAGCCCTGCTGTATCAATGCACACAAGAACATGTCACTGTAGTCAGAGATCGTAAAGGTTGTTAGGTAAATCCTACGATTTAGTATCACGCTTCCATAACATTAGATTTGAGAAAGAACAGTCACAGTCAACTTCTTCCGGGTTATTCTGTTGGATCGATGAAGCTTCTCCGCAGTAAAAGAAGACAACATTGTTTCACAGTTGAGAAGAAGAAGAGACTCTTTAACACTTACTGAATGCTATTCAGATCAAGCACATGTAGGAAGATGTTACATTGTGGTAGCGAGTCACACATGAACTCTCTGACCGACTGTTCCTCTTGTCCCTCAGAGGAATGAAGGTCATTGAGAACAGAGCATCAAAAGACGAGGAGAAGATGGAGATCCAGGAGATGCAGCTGAAGGAAGCCAAACACATCGCTGAGGAGGCCGACCGCAAATATGAAGAGGTGGGGGAGTCACTGTTTTTACAACGTCTTTGCTGGACGTTATAAACTTGCAGTGCAGCGCTACAAAATACTGCTACACACTCATATAAACAGGTTCTGCACGTGTAGCATGTTCACGCTGGAAACGTGACGTCAGTAAAGAAAATTAGGGGCAATCAAAAGATTAAAAAAAGGAGTCAGAGGTAAAGGTGTGTGTTGTCATTGCAGACCAGCAGACAGAAACAGATTATATGTCTGATCAAATGTGAAGATTTAGCTGTGGTCGACAAAACATTCTGATGTAACTTTAGCAGGAACAACACACCAAACCAAAGTCACATTATGATGTAATTTTAGCAGGGACAACACATTAAACTCAAAGTTTCATTTATTTCATTTATTACGACTTGGACTTGGATTGGGCCTCACAGCTCAGACTTGAGACGAACCCATCTCTGAATATAGTATAATCTTCACAATTGGTACAGTATGTCATTGTAACACAGTAACAGAGCCAGCAAGGATTCATACTAACAGTCAGTGTAAACAGAGTGTGTGCTGATTGCTGGTTGTCTGCAGGTTGCACGTAAACTGGTGATCCTGGAGGGTGATCTGGAGCGCTCAGAGGAGCGTGCCGAGGTGGCCGAGGCGTAAGTCAACACCCACACCATGAAAACTCACACCGACACAGGAGCCACTGTGCATTATTCATGTTGCCATAGTAGAGGTCCTGTGATCACTACTACGACCACATGTGATCTTACACATTCCCTTGTAATTGACACATTTCTTATTTTACGACAGTATAATCCTCTGAAGATGGGTTGTACCAACAATAATTCATTTAATCTATGATTTAGTTCTATTCAGTTTCGCAAAACTAGGTTAAAGATGAGTAAATCCTGGTTTCAAATGAAGCAGAGCTCTGTTGCACAATTGTTTAAAGCACAATTAAATAGCTTAATTAGTATGGAGATTCTTGTTCACCCAAATAAAAATATTTATTTATTTATTTATCTATGTTTCCTATTTTTTAAGAAAAGCTAAACGCAGAAGAACAGATAAGAAAGCCAACCAGCCCATCCAGCTTAGAAATGCTGGAAATAAAAAAATATGAATACCAAGTCTAAGTCTCGTCTTTACATGGCAAGCTTAAGGATCGACATAGATGAAATTGTATCGACCAGAGCGTCATATAATAATAATAGTAATAATAATAATTAGCTTGCTAAAAAGTCAGTTAGTTAGCCAAACGTAACTCATGATGGTTCAACAGAGGAGCTCTAATTTCTCCTCCTTTGAGAAAAACGTGGCTGAATTAAAATAATAAATGTGACCAAAGACTGGAAGATAAAACGACAGTAAGGAACACTAACTGTTGGTCCAACCTTCCTGTTCAGCTCCAGAACAGTTTCCTTTCAAAAAACTCACTTGATTGACTCCAACCCTTCACTTTCTTCAATGCACTTGATAATTGTTTTCACTCAAGTGCATTGTGCATTGTTTTCACTCCATCTCAAAAAGGCAGCCATTTAAAAAGTTAAGCCTCCTCAAGTGTTAAGTTTAAAGTTAATACTGGATCACAGTTTAAATAGCAGTTACAAGTTTAGGTGCAACAAAATACAAATTCAGTCCAGAGAGGTTTTTAAATGTCTTAATTTTAAGCTAGTTTTTAATTTTGGTGTAAAATGATGTTATGTTCCTTGTTGGTGCAACCCAGCCTCAGTGTAAGTGCTGCATGATTCCCTTAACAACTGCAACTAATGATTGTTTTTGATTAATCTACTAATTATTTTTTATAATAAATTGATTAACTATTTAGAGTCAAATAGCTTAATCTATCCTCAGATTGAATTCTACGTTTGACAGTTTGCTTTATAAATAACCTAAACGTTGAAGCAAGTATACAAATGGTTGACAATTTATTTTCCCGTTAACCGACTAATTGATTATTCACTTGATCATGTGTGAATCCCAAGCTGCAGGACATATGGAATACGTACCTGGGTGTGTGTTTTACGTCATGCATGCCTGAACACACCACCACCGCCTGTATGGGACCGGTTACTGTGTGTTGTTGTTTTGTGGCCCCGCCCACTGACCCCTCTCACCCCTGACCTCCCCGACTAACCCCTTCAGAAGAGTGAGGGAGCTGGAGGAGGAGCTCAGACTAATGGACCAGAATATGAAGTCCATGATGTGCGGAGAAGAAGAGGTACTTACTGTACGAACTCAACCAGGGTCTCCTTCTGCTCCTCTGACCTGCAGCCTCTCAACCCCGCTCTCTGTTTTCTGTCTGGCTTGCACTTCGACTTGAGCATGTCCTTTAAGCATTGCTACACGTATACGCCTGCTGATATTCTATGTTGTTTTTCTTGTGAACAAATCCCATGAAAAGACTCAAACCAACGATGACTTGCAAAGGTTTGGTTATCATAAAGGCCGTGGCACAAAGTATTTTAAGTTTAAAAACAGAGATTGCAATAGAACAAAATTTCCCAGTTGGAATCAAAACAAGAACGTTGCCATCACATGGTCCCCAAAAAACATGTCTATTATTAAATGAGCTGATCCTTTAAAAAAATGAAACGTTAAATTGAGGATGAAGAGCTGAGAGCCTCAATCTCATTGGTTGGGAGTCAGGAAGTCAGAAAGTATTGAGAGATGCAAATTACGTTGTTAGTTTGGGTCTGCACATGGGGCTAACTGGAAAAATATAGAATTAAAACAGACTTATTTTTTCAATTTGTGATTAATCTTTTGGCTGACATTTTCTAATCAAAAACGTAAAAGCCTCCTTTGCCTTTTTACTCAGTCCGATGTGAACAGAGCGGTTTCATGACAGAAATCCATCTTCTGTCTCTGAGTAAGAGAGACAGAGACGTTAATACACATGTTGGATGGTCCTTCAGACCATGTCAGGGTCTGCTTTCCTACCTTTCAAATTACTGCTTTTTCTTCTCTTGCTTTCCCTGTCCCTTGCCTTGCTCAGTAAATCAGGTGACCTTGAGGAAGAGTTGAAAAATGTCACCAACAACTTGAAGTCACTGGAAGCCCAGGCTGAGAAGGTACAGTAGGAGCTGAGGGTGCTTCAGCCACGGGACCGGCCTCACAACAAAACTACTGACATTAACCAATGCAAACACAAACAGTGATAGGAATCCATGTCCACTTAACTACTCATGACCCAACGTTGGAGACTTAGACCCTAGACTGTATAAGAAGTGGACGTATTCGCCGTGGCCTCAGCCATTGGTGTGTGGACTGATGTTTGGAAGTCTTGAGTTCGGCAATTTTGTATGTCGCCTACTTTTTGCTACCACTAAACGGAAGTGACTTTATAAGTGAGAAGTCCTTTTCTCCTAAATGTCCACACAACCAGAGGAGTCTTCCCCTCATGGACATGAGAGAACATGCAAGTTTAAGACACTTAAACATTGGCTTCACTTTTCAGAACCATAGTTTGCTGCCTGAGAATCAGAGTTCAGAGGAGGAAGGACCATAACTTTAAGATTTAGAAGTGAAAAGCGGGGAATTAGTTAAAAAAATATTTTGTTATCATAAAATGTTTTGTTAAACAACCTTCTGTTTTTTTCAAAGAAGATTCAATCATGTTTTTTAGAAAGGGCAACGCTGTGTGACGTAACATGCTTATAGTATCATAATGACAAGGTTCAAATGCCTTACAACTGTCTTAATATTTTACTGTTTAATTACATATTTCACACCTAATAGTTACCCTTGCTTCTCAAAGAATAATTGTGACACCGCAATAGTGTATTTATCATCCTTTAATGAAGTATGTTTTCTTTTAGTGGTTAATATTGGAGTTGTATATGCATTTTAACACCTTTTTCTATTTGGATTTTAGTACTCACAAAAGGAGGACAAATATGAGGAAGAAATCAAAGTTCTTACTGACAAACTGAAAGAGGTGAGATTCTTTCTGTTACATTGTTGCTGTTTCTGTTGCTTATGCCACATGAAGTTCATAAATCATGTTGAAGAGTGTATTGACACATGCTGTGCTGTGGTTTGTCAGGCTGAGACCCGCGCAGAGTTTGCAGAGAGGTCTGTGGCCAAGCTGGAGAAGACCATCGATGACTTGGAAGGTATTCAAATACTCACCTGTGTAACATGCCTGCTCTCTGTCATGCAGTGAACAATGTTCATGTTAAAATAACACACATCCTTGCTAGTTCCAATTCTGCTGTTGGAACTGAATTGATGACTGATTGTTGACTGATGAAGCCAAATCAAAATAATTGCATGTGCATGGTTATTCAGCTTGACCGTAGTGTGTAAAAACACTGATCACCAGATGCTCAGTGGTTAGGGTTAGGGTCGTCCTCCAATCAGAGGATCAGCGGTTTGATCCATCCATATCGTTGTGTCCTTGTGGCCTCTTCACCCCAAATTGCCCTCATCCTGGTTGCCATTAGTGTGTGAATGGGTGAATGATGACAAGTAATGTAAAAGAGCTTTGAGCGGTCGGGAGACTAGAAAAGAGATATACAAGTACAGTCCATTTGACATTAACGTACCCAATGACGGAAGGATGACACAGACGCATTATCTCTGTGCTTTTTCCCCTTTGCGGACTTGTAGCCTTAATGAGCACAGTTATGTGAAGATCTGTAAAGGCACTCAAACCCATTCACACCCATCTACAAACTAATGGCACAACCTTCGGGAGCAATTTGGGGTAGCCAAGGATCGGACCACCGATCCTCTGATTGAGCCACAGTTGCCGTCTGGTGTCAGAGGGGCCCACACCTGAGAGGGAAACACCTATCCTCATAGAAACACCTATCCTCATAGAAACACCTATCCTCATAGAAACACCTATCCTCATAGAAACACCAATCCTCATAGAAACACCGATCCTCATAGAAACACCTATCCTCATAGAAACACCTATCCTCATAGAAACACCAATCCTCATAGAAACACCTATACTCATAGAAACACCTATGCTCATAGAAACACCTATCCTCATAGAAACACCTATCCTCATAGAAACACCTATCCTCATAGAAACACCTATCCTCATAGAAACACCTATCCTCATAGAAACACCAATCCTCATAGAAACACCTATACTCATAGAAACACCTATGCTCATAGAAACACCGATCCTCATAGAAACACCTATCCTCATAGAAACACCTATCCTCATAGAAACACCTATCCTCATAGAAACACCTATCCTCATAGAAACACCTATCCTCATAGAAACACCTGTCCTCATAGAAAGGCTTCCCCCTCCACTCCAATAAGAGCTGATTGGGTTAAGGGTGAAGGTGATGTAGTCTATGTCCCAATGTGGCACCACGGTCAACAAACATACAAGCCAGGCGTAATGAGGCAGGGAGGCACAGACTGTGCCACGTTGTAACCTTGTTGCACTCACTTCATATAGCACTGCCGCTGCAGAAGAGTGGGACGTTTATTATGTACTATAAAGGTCTCCATGCAGCCCAATAATCCACGATGATGCGCACCGTTTGAGACATGCCTAAAAGGGCCAGATCAGGCAACGCTTCATTTGCATCCAGCACGTTTAACATTGAATGAGTCAGGGAAGACTCAGCTACATCTCAAAGATAGCATTCCCTGTCATCCTTCTGATCCCTCTCATCCGTCTCACTTCTCCTGCCTGGAAAATACCCTCAAAAAGAAATAACGCTCAACCTAAAGGAGATTAAGACTCAATCATACAATATGATCAGCTTATGAATCATCAATCTTCTGCTTCGTAATGGATAAAACTCACCGAAGAGTATGGAAAGGGATTCAAGTTAGGTCCATCTTGAGCAGATACAACAGTGTCAAGTAGTGGAGTGATTACAGCGCATGGTATCGCTGCCAGGTGGATCCCAGGTGGATCCCAGGTGGATCCCAGGTTTTTGCACGTCATGAATCTGAGTACTGCTATTGAGGTAACAATAGGACTTGTTACACATGTACTGGTTCCAGTAAGTGTGGAAGAGGTTTACCTGGATGCATTATCCTTTCCTGCGGCTGTTTCAGGAGTGATTGTGATCCCGTTGTCTCTGACATGTGTTGTATATACAACTGTTGAGCAGCAGTCATCGATAACCGCATGGTTTGTTCAGTTTGTGTGTTTGAAACCAGAGTATAGTGATCAGAGATGACACTATTTGTCTGAATGAGCTTGAAGTTGTAACCAGCTGATGTGATGATGGTATTAACCCCAGAGACTCTTGGCCATTCTGTTTGAGGGTTTCCAGTTTCGATTAATTTTCTTTTTCTTGTCTCTTTGCCTTTTTCCATTTCCGTTCTGTGCATCTGTCTGTTGGGTCCCTCGTCTCTCTTTGTGTGTGTGTGTGTGTGTGTGTGTGTGTGTGTGTGTGTGTGTGTGTGTGTGTGTGTGTGTGTGTGTGTCGTGTCCTCCTCCAGATGAGGTGTATGCTCAGAAGCTGAAGGGCAAGGCCCTCAGCGAGGAGCTGGACCTGGCCCTCAACGACATGACTACACTGTAGCGGCGCTCTCACTTCCTCTTTGCTCCTCCTTCCTGTCTGAACTATTCTCTGCCTGCTTCTTGTTGTTTTGTTCCATTCCACAGTGGTATCAGGGCCTGGAAGATTCTAGAAATGCAATGTGCTGAATCCACCCGTCCGTTACACAGCACTAGTCTTTGTACAGGGTTAAGTTATTGCTCACCCAGTCACTGCTGTGTGTCTGCAGGTTCACTTAGTTAATGTCCTCTCTTCTTGAACATTTCCCTCTGTAATAAATGTATTAAAGCTCTCTCTACTTTTCTGTCTCCTTCCTGTCTTTCTATTTTGTTTATTTCTTCTACTTAATATTCATAAGCAGTGCATGAATAATGAACAACTGCTTTGTAGCACACCATAACGTATGTGTAAGCAGAAATAAGTGAATCAATAAAGCAAGGCTTCTTTTTTTTACCGGTATCAGCTACATTGAGATATTTAGCCTGATCATTTCCTTCGTTCTACGTCAGGTGTTTTTACTTTTAGCAACGCATTCAGGTAACTCAGGCAAAGGCTGGACCAAAGCACCAAACACTGGAGGACGCTTTTAAAGGAGAGAGACACTCTCACAAGACAGCGACAAGGCCAAAACAATTACAGAGAGTGGGGAAAAAACTTGATACGGTATCTTCAAATCTTCTTGTCCTTTGACCAAAACAGAAATGACCTGGCAGAACATGGGAGTTGATGGTCTACTGCTGCCTCGATCAGTTAGTTAAATATTTTTTGAGGTGTCTAAAATAGGATTAGCTGCTGTGCTGGTATTATTGCCTGTTACTCCAAACTGGGGGCAGGCTGACCGTCATCTACTGATAAATACCTTAACAACTCTAGAAAAAGTCAGAACCATCCCACTTGGAGAAAAACGTGTTTCTGTCCCTCAATGCAGCAGGGAGAGAAACACACACAACAAACTGTTCTGGCCAGAAAGCTAAGGGCACGGCTTTGATACAAAAAGGGCTTATTATGTATAATATAATCAATTTAAAGGAACAGTGCAGGGGGATTAATTGGCAGAAAGGGAATATAATATTCATAACTGTTTTCATTATTGTATAATCACCCGAAAATAAGAATCGTAGTGTTGGCTTAGAAAAAGTACTTTAATGTAGACACATGTTCTGTACGTTTTAAGTTCTGGCCCTTTGCTGGTGAAACATGTCTTGTAGATGTGTTGAGTAAGACCAGTTTATGCTTAATGTAAGAAACAGTGTTTCATCAAATGAAGATATAAATAATATTTTACAGTTGATCATTTCTTAATAATTTCCTGGAAATTAACTCTCATTTTAAATCAGTGTAACTGCCTGATAATGAGACTGAATTACTAAATTGTTTTATCAGCTCAGAGATCTGAAACGAGGCTAAGTGTAACCTAGAATAGTTTTCATCATGTATGGAAAATAAAGGTTCAATTAAGAAATGCGTACTTAATTGGTTGTTTGCTTGTATTTAAATAGAAGGCAGAATAGTATGTAGTCTACTTAAACACTGCTTAATATGTACTGTAATTCAAGGTTTAAATGATTAGTCAATTATTATATGAAATTTCTATAACAGAAAATGTATCAGCAGCAATGTTGTAAATTACGAATGCAACTATGGTTTCGTGAATATCTGGATGACTGAGTGGCAGTAACCAGAGTGGATATGTCTCTGTACGGGTCAAGATCTTATGCAAACAAAGTTATGTGCGTCACAGAAGATGCTGAGAGGCCGGGTATAGGCCACACATGGTATTTATACCTGTTGTTATAGCTCGTTAGTTACCGGCATGACTGTCACACACAACTCCCTACTGGTCAACCTCCGATGCCAAAGGTAGAATAGCCC
Source organism: Taurulus bubalis (assembly GCF_910589615.1). Classification (NCBI taxonomy): domain Eukaryota; kingdom Metazoa; phylum Chordata; class Actinopteri; order Perciformes; family Cottidae; genus Taurulus; species Taurulus bubalis. The sequence goes on along the minus strand of NC_136607.1, from coordinate 2,496,334 downwards.
GTCCCTGCATGCAAGAACCTCAGTGTGTCCTGCAACCTGGATCTGACCCCGTGTCTCTGCACCATGAAGGAAACCCAACAGTTTCAATACGCCTTGTGGAAGGAGCCCTTGCACTCTGCACGGTCTCAATTTTATTCTCTATGAATGCATAGAGAATACCACTTGGCTAGGCGTTGGCATGCAGTAAGAATGTGCGATCCCTCCTCCGCCGGAATTGAAAAAGACACTTGTGCGTTTCTCTGACCGTAACCCACCCGTGTAACTGAGGGACCATGTGGGTGCCTTGTACGACCTCGTTGGAACTGCATCCTGTAAGCCTGTGATATGTTAGTGCTGCTAGTGCTGTGGTGCTGGATTGACGTCCAGCGAACACAGGGGGTCCCGTGCACCACGTCTTCTGGAGCGCTGAGCTGGGGGTCCCATGCCCCTACCTAGATAACGCCAGGCTTGTGCCGCCTGGCTAGACTGCTTCCTGCGGTCCAATGCCCTCTCACAAGGCACAACAGGACGCTTTTGTAGGGTTTGCCTGCAGTCGTCCGACACAGGTGCCTGTGCGAGGCTTACCTGACATTGTGTCATGAATCATGATGGGGTGGACATCAGTCCATCCAATTCTTTGGTCATCAAACAAAAACGCCGTATCGTTTGTCTCAACTCTCTACCGTCTGGCTGCACCATTGCAAATTGGGCGAGGAGGAGGGTGTTTCCAATGTGAGCTATCCATGCGGCAGTATTAGCTTTCGAGAGATTACCTGCCACTGTGGCCTGGGACAGTGGGCCTGGTCCTTGAATGCATCATCTGGAGATAGGATCAGCGAGGCAATACACTGGGGGCATGTTCCCTGCGTCCCGCAGAGAGGCCAGGGGTCTTTACATCCCTGCCATGAAGAGCTGATGCCCTTGAGTCTGCCCAGCAGTGCATTAGCTCCTCCAAAAAAGCAGAACTTCAAAAGGCTGGGCCGCAGGAGCTCTCACAATTTCCCAATTTCCCACAAGTTGAGTCACTGGCACATCATCCGGCCCAACCTTCGCCTGAAGCATGCACTGTGGCTCCTAGTGGGCAGAACCTCCCCCCAGCTCAGTGCTTATAGAGCCGCTGAGGAACGTTTCTGAGTCTCCAAATCTTGACCTAAGTGGAGCGCAATGAGGAATATTCACTTTGTTTACTGCCACTGGTAGCCAGGAGAGAATGAAACAGAACTACCTTTGCAAAAGTGCACCATATTTTTCTCACAAGCCAATCAGAACAGACTCCCGTTTGGGGAGGGGCTTTAAGAATCAGGCACGTTTCAGACAGACAGTTTGAGAATATTTATATGTTTTGAACATTAAAGCATGTAAACAAGTTCTAGTATAAAACCATAGCCCAAGTATAAACCTCTTTTTAAAGCTGGTTTGAGGTGTTCTCCAGCAGCATTTCATTGTTCTCTTTGGATCTTCTCAAACCTGCTGATTGAGCTTCTTGTCTCTCTTACCAAACCTGTTCATGGTAATACAATTCACAACCTGCATGAAGACTGTAGAATTAGAGGGTTTCTGGATTTTCTATATTTTCAGTTTAAGACGTGTATATGGAAACTCATCTGCTACTTTGTTTCCTTCTCCAGAGAAACTGGCCAAAGCCAAAGAAGAGAACTTGGACATGCACCAGGTCTTGGACCAAACTCTTCTGGAAATCAACAACCTATAGAGACCTTTGCAGAGAGGTGGGGGACAGCAATGGTTAATCTCTCACGTAACACCAACAGTTGTTATAGGTAAAAACATGTCAAGTCATGTGAGAATTGGTTCAGATATATTTCTATGGAGCCCCTGAAGAGACATGAGCAAATATGTGTCTATTCAAACTGAAAGTTACTTTGTGTTCATGCACTGTAAAGTTCATCAGAAATGATCTTACAATCAATAAATAGTTCCTTGCATTCACTCTTGGGCACAACCATCTCAAGAGCAATTGTTTCTGCTAGAAACGTTTCTCTTGATTGACCAACAATGACGAAGCATTCCTCATTGGGCATATTTGTGTATGTAGCAGAGTTCACATGTGTACCATATTTTAAGAATAATGATAACCAAAGCTTAACTGGGGCGAGTCAGAAAACACTATTTTTAATATTTTTGTTATTCATTTCTAACAGTTTTGGAAGGTTGCCGTCAAATGCTGTCGGATTGGGGCATCAGATTAGAACATACATATTTAAGAAGTGATAAGCCATATTTTATCTTTTAATGTGGAGGAAAATGTCTTTTACCTTGCGGGGCAACGTACAAATTGTATTGCCTTCAAAATCACACAAAGCGTATCTTTTCTAGTCAAATGAACCACCTTTAGATTGGTTACATTATTTGAAGTCATTTGTCAGGTATATTAGGCATTGCAGTAGTAGATGAATTAATATGATTTAAGTTACTAATAGAAATATGAGAGTACTGATTTTCCATGTTAGAAGATGAATTGAATAGTGTTGGTGGAAGGTATAATACTGAATAAAGGTTTAATATATGGTTAAAATATATGATCTCTTTGAGATGGTATCACGTTTTACAGTGATGTTATAGTCTGACATGAACATTGTTCACTACCCTACAGAGAGTTAACTAAGTGATCGACAAACCATTCCACACAAATAATTGGTTGCAGTAGTCATATCTTTTTCTTTTTTCTTTTTACTTTGAAATGAAGTGAAGTTTGATTGTTTGGGTTGTTACCCATGTACTGATGTAAAATCACCAGTGTAAACCATTGGGAATAAACAAAACAAGTGACTTGACTTCAATTGAGTGATTATTGTGAAAAACCTGAATCTCAATGCATTTCAGCTATATATTTATGATGAAGAGCTGAGAATGCAGGTCTCACTGTCCCACCTTCCCAGATTTAGCCTGTTGGCTCAGGGATCCGGCCAATTGACCCAAAGCCAAATGAAGGATATCAGGATAAATTATATCAAGGGGTCCCAAAATGTATACTGACAAACACAATAATAACAGGAAGAATACGAAGCACAACCCAAACATAAACAAGCAATGGCAAAAGGAGACACCATTACAAACTTAGGATAGTGAATAAATGTCATAAGAAAAAGGATCAGACAATGACAGACAGTCATCGACATAAGAGTGTAAAACATTTTAAATAAGCCAAATATGAACAGGCGATCAGGGTTAGATTGCAACCATTAAGAAATAACTACATTGTAAAGGATTACTTGTTTCATTTTTGATTACGTCTTTAATATTGTGTTTATGCCAGAAAATATTTTTGGAAAGGTAATTTGATTTGATCAATTCAAAATGCAGGATATGCTCTACTTTATAAAGGACGTTAGGGTACTCCTAATAAATAAATATATATATATATATATATATATATATATATATATATATATATATATATATATATTCTTCATTATTTGTAATGATTATTTACTGAAGTTTGTATTCCTTTTAGTTATTGAAAATGATAGAGGAACATAGGTCCTCCGCTTACCAAAAAACACGGCGTCCCATGTAATAGAATACACACAGTTCACCTTTTGGTCAAGTAAGGGTTCATTTGACCAACTCTAAATGCTGAATATGTAAAACGCATGTTAATAGCATAAAACAAATTTGAGATGTCTAAAGAATTATGTGTCCACTTTTTTGGTATAATGTGCAATATTTCAATATTTGATTTTGAAATATTCCAAAAATATTCAGATTAGATGACATTTTTCCAAAGCAATAAATTACGTTCCAAATGGCAAAAAATCAAATGCATTTCGTAGTACATCAATTGAGAAAAAAGAAACAGCAACAGTCACCTAATAAAATAAATATCAATATCATATAAAATAATAGCAATGCAGCTGTATTCCGTGCATGATGTTCACTTATTTACATTTATTCCTAATTTCCCGACAGCCGAAGGGCCGGTTATGGCCCGGGGGCCGTTCAATGCCCAGGTCTGGTTTAGAAACGGCTAAATTGGGGACCATAGAACAAAGATGGGTCACTCATTTAGCCAACTTCTTAAACCATGAAATAATGCCCTGAAAAATACAACACTAACAGCAATGAGTACGCCGGCAGAGCATTGCAGAGACAAATACAGCCGAGAGAGGCCGTGTGAGCAATGAGAAGCCGCAGATCAACGAGGGGTGAGGAGGCGCTGTGGTTCCTTCCCTTCTCCTCCGGACCTCTTCTGAACTCTACGGTGATTCCACATTCGATTTTGTTAGCCTCCTTTTATACACCCCGAAGGAAAGATACACAGCTATTGGAATGTATCATAAACTTGGGTTGAATTCATATTTCTGCCTAGTGGTTCCTTTGTACTTGAGTTTAGACTGTTTGCTTGTTTTAAATTATTAATTAATTGACCCACTGCTGCAAGAATATTATGGCTGTGCCCTCAGGCAGTTTGTTCTCTAGCCATAGCTAGCATAATCAATAATATGTATGTGGAACATACATATAACCAACTATGAACACTCATGCCATTGACGGGCATCGCCCCCCCCCCACCCCCATCACCATCATATTAATGTTCTTTATCACTTTGTGTTGTGTCCATTTCCCTTTTCTGTTAAGATAACAGACGCTGCTTATAAATGCTTTGTAAAGCAGAGTCTTCACTTTAGATTAGGTCACAGAACATGCTTAACTAACGGGTAGCAACTACCTGAATTAATCGTTTACTAACACTTTACAAATTACTGTATTCGGCTGAGTCGGCATGAATGACGGCGAATACAACGATTCTGGCGGCCAACACTGGGCCGTAATCGAAACTAACCGAGGCCAGCATCGGCCCGAAGCCGGCCCGAAGCCGGCACGCCAGAAGAAACACGTCGAACCTGGTCGCCGACTCTGATCGGGTCCGGTTGCCGACGCGGCATGAATGACACCCCAGAATCCGGCCATAATAAAAATAACCGGGGTCAGCATCGGCCTGAACACGTCGGTTCGAGTCCGGTTGGCGACTCTGGAGTCTCAGTACGAATGAAGCCCCAGAATCGGGTTGAATATATTCATTATGACACAAAAACAATACCATTTTATTTACAAAAATAAGCCCATCAAGATCCCATTGTTTGGCAACAATAATTATTATAATGTGATAGTTGTATGTAGAGAAAAGAGCTCAAGAAAGAAAGATGCATCTCATTCATATTTTGTACAAATTAAAATAAAAATTTGGGACACTTCTGCAACCACAAGCAGTCCAACAAATGCCAAATAAGATAACATATATAATAAGAAAATATAGTTTATTATTATATAACAATACAATAAAATAAGACACGTAGACCAAAATGTTACAGTACATTTTTATGAACAGAATGCACGCCGCATCAAATTAAATTCAAAATATAACTAACTGAACACAATACAGTCCCTCCGGCATCTTCACTTCCAAAGAAAAATAAAAAATCCGGAGGCTGCAGCCTGGTAGAAACAGACAAAAAAAAAAGAAAAAAAAAAGAGAGAGTTGTGAAATCTCACAATTTACAAAACATAAATGGTAAATCTATCAATAGTATTGCAAACCGTTCTCACTCCTTATGTATGTAATGTAAAAATGTCCGACACCGCCCACGCCTGACACTCCAGGCTTCCAACTAACTGCAACACATGCGTTGTTATTACAAGCTGAGAACATCCGAGGTAGTGTGACGTGTGAGATAGTCCACACAAGACAGGTGAACGGGTCAAACAAACAGGACTTTTGTCACGACACCACTGTTGTAAACATGCGTAACCAAGTTCTTAGCCAAGTCAGTCGTTAGTGTCGCAACTCACATTTTGGGGAATTTTTTGTTTTGTATAAGACACGTATATGTGTAATGACACATGTGTTAAGTATTGAAGGCACACTCACTAAGGCTGTGGTTCAGGGGCCGCTTGCCTCCTTGCTCTTCTCCCTCCTTCCCGGTCTGATGCCAGCTGGAGCCAACGCTTTATGAAACGCTCCGTTTCTCCTTCGCTTGCATTTGCGATAACAGAATTGCGACGGACTGATTCTTTAAGGAAGATATACAACAATCACATCAAAGTGCTTACATCAAAATATACCCTAAAAGTACCAAAAGGAGTTAAGGGAATGTATAATGTAATAATGCCATGTGAATAGAATTACATGTTAACTATAAAAAATGATGAACCGTGTAAAAGTTTGATATGTAAATACCGTATTTAGAGCTCCGACGTGTTAAAAGTACAAACAATTAATTTCTTGGTGACACTTATTACTACTATGTTCAAAGCTATGGAGCACTCCCTAATCGTGTAAAATGCATTGAAATAATCTTAATTTTATAAAAAGAAATGTTATTAATTAATGTATTGACAGACCAGTAAGTGTTAAATATTCAGAATGAGAGAAACCAAGAAATACTTACTCAAAACAACATCTTTCAGGGCAAGGGACTCAAAGCCCGTTTTCCCATTCACCCCCCTCCAATTAATTTTCTTAGCCAATGAGTTGGACATCATTTTGCTTAGGACCCGCCACACTGTCTCTTTAACGGAGAACCCCCCAACAAGGTCAAAATAGGTGACCTGAAAGAAAAAATGAAAAAAAAGGCAAACCCCAAAACAATTAAGTTGATAAATTACGATACCGTGCCCCCGTGGCCCTAAACAGGATAAGCGGTTTGGATAATGGATGGAAATTACGATAATGTCAGTCAATTATTTTCTCACAACCGTCTAAATATTAAAATAAAACATGAACTAATAACGCAGGGCACATGGAGAAAAAACATGTTTTGGGGGAATGATATCAACACAGAATAACTCCAATATATACAACATCCAAAAATTCCACATTTGTCACAAACTTAGCAAGACTTGACAAAAGTAGAGAAATATTGGCTTATAGTTTATCGCCACGTATATGTCGTTTTTTGTAAAGCTCTGTAGTCATGTTGGAATACTAAAATAAAATAAGTCACTAACTAAAGGGTCAAATATCAATTTAAAAAGCCTCAATAGTATGCAAAACGTTACTCTACCAATTTCTCTTTCAAATCTGTATCGACAGATATGCGAGTCTCCATCTGATGAAGGTCTTCGGGAGTTGCAAGAGGAAATCCGGACACTTCAGTTTGTTGAGCTGCGCTGGTTTGGCTCTGCAGCTGTACCAGTATTTCCTTCTGCTGCTCTTTAATGATCTCCAGCTGGGTCAGGATCTCACGAAGGATTGCTAAAAATAAATAGATCTTGGAACTTTTATGTCAAATACGTTTGTGGTATCACTGAAGACGCAGCTAAACGATGATAACACTTACGTTCACATGAAGGAGGGCAAGATGTCATCACATTGTGGGCCGACCAGGACTGTGACCCACTCCATCTTCTGGCCGTCATTGGTGCTGCTACAAGGTCAGAAGGAGGGTTTAGGCAGAGAGAATGGTTGTGGAAAGTGTTGTACTGGAAGTGGAAAGGGGGAATAAATAATGCACATAAGCAGAATTGCATTGTGAAGTTGAATACACCTATATTTGTAATCCACTATGCAGAAAGAAGCTCAATGAGTGCTTGTGATTGGTTGCTTTGCTAAGATGTGATGTTTTTTTAGGACACCCAGATAACACATTTATGCAAGATATTAAATGATGTGAAAAATGAATATTTTCTTGCTGAAACTTGTTTAGTTATACTTGATTATTTAATAACTGCTTTCAGTCTTGGTTAGTAGTAAAAAAGTGTGCCTGTTTTTTGGTGATTTTTCACTTTGCATTGTAATCCATTACGAATATAATAGTTTTTTGGTATTTAGAATAGTCAGAATCTGTGTGTGTGTATATATATATAGTTTCTATCAACTTGCTCATCTTTAATACTTACGACTGAAAGCAGACTGATGAGACCTGTTTGATGGAGTCGAAGGTGCAGAAAGAATGTGTGGGGCAGCAGGCAGTGGGGCTTGTTTTTCTTTCTTAAACCGAGAGGCGTCGGGCTGCTCCACGTCGCTTTCACTTGCCGATAGGGATCGTTTTGTGGTTCTGTTGAACAAAAGAACTTGTGTAAGGAATGTAATGAACAAGAAGCTCTATATGAATTTAGTGTTTATGTAACATGGGTGACTACAGGTATCACAGAGGGCACTATGTTAAAAAATATATATACTATATATTAAATACAAATTTCATTTAATATAGCAGTGAACATTTTATTTGCCAAATATATATATATATATATATTTTCTAAACAAATAGAATACAAAAAAACATAATCACTTTCAAAAGATGCACATTATGTATATTTACCTTTTCCTCCTTTGTATACAAGCGGGGCGCTGGTCCACTTCATCCTCCGTTTGGAGGTCCGAGGTCTGCAGAGCCCCATTATGTGCATCTGTGAAGAGAAAATATATATACGACGTCCAAATGGAAATACTTGAACCAGAAAAGTTCACGTAATCTTTCTATACAAAATGTGATGTGAGATTCTTACCTTTAGTTGACCCGATTTTGATGGCGTCGCTTTCCCATGAAGCAACAGGGGGTTCAGCTTTCGACACAGCACAAACCGCTCTCCCATTAGTCACCCATTGCTCGGGAACAACTTCAATGTCCCCGGTGTTGAGAAACTCCACTATGTGGTACATGTTCTGTTAAAATTAAAAAAATAAAAAGACAACGCGTCACATCATGCAGGACTCAATGTTAAGGACTGGACATTTCAAAAATACTGTGAGAAACAAGAACACATTTGATATTAATCTGCATGCCAAATAATAATCATCCTGTCACGGCTGGCTCGGAGAGTGAGGAACCAAATTCTTCCAAAACAAGGAAACAAAGGGCAGAAGTACACAGGGGTACAAACAGGAAGTGATCAATTAGACCCAGACAGACTATACTAGAGCTTTCAACTGTACCATGAAACTCAATATACTTCACAGGTAGTACAAGCAGTTACAACAAATGATGTATAGGCATTCCTACATATTTGTTCTTGAATGGAAGAACATATTTGGAAACGCTATCATCCACCTTCACACATTTTACATCCTGAGATAAGTCATCAAGAAGGAACATCCCTATCTGGCTTGACTATTGGATAGTCAAAGACGTCTGAAGACTGGGTGAACTCATCATACACCAAACACTGATCTCCCTCAACCACAATTATATTTCTGACTATGCCGATCTTGCCATTACTCCTGATGCAGTTGTCACCAGTGCATAACTTGACAACTCTGGAAGACTTATTTCTTTGTACTGAGCGACTGGATATATGTGATGGAACTGGGCCTTCACTGTGAGAGGTTTTCAGTTTTGAACCATCTCTTGCATCTCTGCAGTAAGTTACATTTTCAAACTCTGAGATACGTCTCACAATCTGTGCAACTTAACTGTGGGCTTCGAATCATCTTCTTAATTTGGCCAAGGAAATTTTCAAAAGGAAAGCCAGAAATGTTTTCCAAGCAGAAACCATGTTCTTTTGCATCATCAACCAGATGAATAAGACCATGAACATTGTACACAAGATGTTCCCTCCCATAAAGCTGGCCAAAGTGTTCTACAAAAGAGACTAGTGTTTTTGCAAATTCACAGAGAACTGGACAAAGTGTTGGACATGTCAAAATTGATATGGCAACATGAAGTAACATAAAGTTATTGTACACTGGTGAACTAAGGACATCTAGCAGTGCAACTGGCCCAGTATACAAGAGTAGTTTCCTAAATTCAGTAGCCTTCCATCTGTGTCTCGACCACAGACCGTGGCTTTCTGGCAGACTCTGAAGGAATGTGGCATTTTAAAGCCAAACGACTGCTTGATAACTGATGTCTTGGAGCGCAAGCGGCAACCTAGTGGACCTTTGCTCCCTGCCCAAAGCTCTAGGAGCTTTCTCATCACACCTAAACAGACCAGGTGCATGTAATCATGGGAAACAGACACCATCAGCTGGAGAGACTCCACCAAGGCAAAGCTGAAGGACCTGATGGCATCAGCCCCAGGGTCCTAAAGACCTGCGCCACCCAGCTGTCTGGTGTCCTGCAGCACCTCTACAACCTGAGCCTGAGGCAGGAGGAGGTCCCGGTGCTGTGGAAGACGTCGTGCCTGGTCCCTGTCCCGAAGAAGAATTCCATCCGTCCTCAATGACTACCGACCGGTAGCCCTCACCTCCCATGTGATGAAGGTGCTGGAGAGGCTGGTCTTGGCCCACCTCCGACCGCAGGTGAAATCGTCGCTGGACCCTCTACAATTTGCTTACCAGCCTCATGTGGGTGTGGACGACGCCATCATCTACCTGCTGCAACGAGCTCAGTCGCACCTGAATGGAACCGGTGTCTCTGTGAGAGTCACTTTCTTTGACTTATCCAGTGCATTTAACACCATCCAACCACTGCTACTGGGTGAGAAGCTGCGGGTGGTGGGGGTAGACTCGTCCACCATCTCCTGGATCACTGACTACCTCACAGGCAGACCACAGTTTGTCAGAATGGGCCGTGTGCTGTCTGGGACGGTGGTCAGTGATGTTGGAGCCCCACAGGGAACCGTTCTGTCTCCCTTCCTGTTCACCCTGTACACCACTGACTTCCAGTACAACACGGAGTCATGCCATCTGCAGAAGTTGTGTACAAGAAGGGGATGAGTCGACTCTTTCCTGAGGAAGCTTCGATCCTTCAATGTGTGCAGCAAGATGCTGGAGATGTTCTACCAGTCGGTTGTGGTCAGCGCCCTGTACTTCTCCATCGTCTCCTAGGGGAGCAGCATTGGAGCCGGTGACACCAACAGACTTAACAAGCCAGTTAAGAAGGCCGGCTCCATCGGCTGCAAGCAGAAGTTTCTGGAGCAGGTGGTGGAGAGGAGGACGCTGAAGAAACGTGTCCATATTGGACAACCTGGACCACCCTCTCTACCACCTGCTGCAGGGCCAGAGGAGCACTTTCTCAAAGAGATTCCTCACACTCTGCTGCAATAAGGACCGTTACAGGAGAACATTCCTGCCGACAGCAATACGGCTTTATAACAAGTCACCGCTTGCTAGTTCCTCTGTGGATTAATTCATCAATGTACCATACATCAGGGCTCCAGACTAACTTTTTTTACTAGGAGCACAGTGGCCCCCCCAACTTAAAATTTTAGGGGCGCAAGCTGAAAATTTAGGGGCGCACACTATAAATCGACTTGCAAAGTTTTCTTATCATTTTCACTGTCCATCCATCCATCCAGAAGCAGGCTCTGGACCAAAACTCACGGCAAGAATATTCTACTTTAATCCATGCGGTACACACATTTCACTGCGATAAAAACGTCCGCTAGATCGTAACTACATTCTGATTAACATTCAAGTTACTCCAACCCTTATTGCCTTTGTAAACCAGCTGGCTCGGTTAAAACAGTTTTACGATGCAGTGCGAGGCGTTGTTACTGTGCTCAACTAACAGCATTATTCGGGTCCTCAGGCACGTTTTCTAGCTAACGTGCTAGCTTAAGCGAGGTTAGCATTGGATATATACGGGCGATGTGGAGGAATTGAGCTTCTCTCAAAAACGAGTAATTTATAAATATGTCTTAAATAGAGATCTCCCACCATATTTGAACAATTTAATAATGCGGGTACTTACCAAAAGAGCGGATGTCGGTGGAGAACGAAAAGAACGAACGAGAATGAGGCCCGGTTCTTTTATGCAGAAGGACCCCATGAGGGAGGCCCTAATGGTTGCCTGTTGTTTAATCAAGTAACCATATATGGTCACTTCCGCAGCCCACGTGGGGCAATTCTCATCTCGCCCCAGATTGCGTGTTCTCGTCTCGTTCTGTTCTCACCTGCCTGTCTCTGGCTGTGGCTGAGAATCTCCTGGTGAAACGACTGGGCCCAGATCAACTTCCTGAAATCAGCACAAGAACAGACCGCGCAGCACATGTGGACATGTTGCGGATTACATTCTGGAGGAAGTAAACAACGCTATGCTACATTTTTTCCCTGGCATTGCCCTCCAGAAACCAAGCAGTGGCGAGGGGTTAGCTAGCTGGCTAACGTTAGCCAGCTAGCTTACCAAAGAGAAAACGGTTGTTTATTTACAGACGGGGCAAGATCATGCCAAATGTGGACATGCTATTCAACCAGCTGCAGAAGAGGAACATCGACCCTGTCTTCATTAAAGGACTTGTCTAGAGGTTCATAGACAGCATTCAAAAACAGGTAAATAACTATATTGTAACGAACTGAGTGACATGTCATGTGAACCTGTTATGTTTAAAGTGTTATTGTGTTTACAGGAAGAAGTTGTTCTCGATAAGAAGACTGGTTATTGTAATTACTGGGTTCAGGAAGTCAGTGAATGTCTCATGAGCTGTGTAGCTTGTAGCTTGTCACTCATCGTAGCTACCGATGAGCTACCGGTGTTACACCCCAACTGGTTTTCAAACCTACTGGTTTCCCTTCGCGTGCGTGCGTTGTCTTCACTTCACAGCTGCAGCGGTTTTCTGTCTGGTCACCAGATTCGTCTCAAATTCACAAACATATTGCTGGAGATCTTCAAGCCACATTTCATCTCCATTGCAGCGATCGTGATTGTATAAGTGAGCGCTGCATCACAACCACGTATGAAGAAATACATTAAAGAAAATATATTTATAAAAAGATCGCAACGACCTGGATTCGATCCCTGTCGAGCAAAATGCAAATCTACTGAAAGACGGTGGCTCAACCTACAGAGCCACCTATTATTAAAAAAACTCAAGTCATTTCAGGTATTACTCATTTATGTCACATCTCCTCTGTGTCCAGGGAACCTCTTGGTCTAGGTGAGCTGAATTGTATGAATAATATGTCCTTATTATGTCAGTGTTGGAATACATTATAAAAATGTAACTGCAAAGTTACAAAAGTACCTTTTTTGTTGTTGCATTGAATCATAATAGGATGTTTACTGAAATTGATTGGCTGGCCCTACCCCAAAACAAATCCACCAGCCGCCACTGGTTAAAATAGTTTTTTATTGTGTAGCTTTATATGAGAGAGACAACTTTGAGGGATATCTTTAGTGTTATTACATATATGTAATGTAATATAATGTATTTATTGCATTATAAAACTATCAAAGATCAACGTGTAACCAGTCAAATTCCATGTATCTTTACACACATAGCCAATAAAAGCTGATTCTGATTCTGATGAGAATGTGTGTCTGTGTGTCTCAGTCAATTTAGGCTCGCTTCTATAATGCCAGAACCGGCCCAGAATCGTCAGCCATCAACGGGCCAGAGCCGTTTCAGTGCTTGGTGCCGATAAACCCGGCTGCCATGTCTCAGCCAGAATAGGCCCATGTCCGTAACAGCTACATCTGGGCCAGATATGGCAACAATGAAATGGGCAAAAAGGTGGCTCACATTTGGCCGCATGGAGCTGGAACACAGCTGAGTCAGCTGACACTCGGCTGCAATACGGCCGAGTCTGCTGGCTACCTGTGTAACCATCTATAAGTCCTTAATACTTAATTTACAAATGGGGAATCCATAATTTATAAAGTATGAAACCCAAGCTTATTAATCAAGAATGAAACATTTATAACTGTTCATGAATTGCATACTAATGAGTGTTAATGTTGGAATAATGCTTTATAAACGATGAATTCAGTGTTTATCCATGCTTTACTAATGCTAAATAGTGTGTACTTATTGTAAAGTGCTACCAAACATGGCAATGCATATTACATTTAATTACATCCAATTAATCCCCCTCAATCATATACGGACTGGTCCTTTCATGAACTTTATGTTGGGGGTCAGCCAGGCCTTCCTTTCACTTCTGCAATTGTTCCACAATGCTGCATCTGGTCTTTTAACAGGAAAACGCAGGCGTCGGCACATTTTCACCGTTCTGGTCTCCCTTTCTGGCTTCCGGTACGTTTTGTTTTTAGCTCTTATGGTTTTACGTTATTATTATGTTGTTTCACTGCGTTTTATTCATGCCCTTTGCTTTATTTGGTTAACTTTGGTCAACTGTTGTTGTTTTTAAATATGCTCTGACTACATTTGGATTGGAATTACTGTTGCATTACGTTGCAAGAAGACAATGCTAGAAAAGATATGAGGTGAGAGAGAAAATCACGTATGTAGAATTTAAGTTGCATGGCTCATCATGTATGCCTTAAATCCTAAATTTAAAGTCTGTGATTGGGGAAGATTTAGATGCATATCAGGTCCCCTGTATTTGACAATATACAACTCGTTCTGAATCTTGGAGATGTAATGATTTTCTTATCTAGGGCTGCCATATGCTGATTACTGAAGTTTGCTGGAAAATCAAAAAAATTATACACATACAGTATATTCTTTTCATGACCTCTGCCTTGTGTAAAAGCCTATTTTTGCCATTGTGGTTTGCCATATTTTCTTTCTATCGGTGTGTGTAACTGTAAGCTTTTAAACATATTTTGCATTCAATGATATAACCTACTCCATTGCGATGTACCTATTTACTGTAGGACTATTGTCTCTCTGTTTGAGAATAAATAATACTTTGGCACACATGCAATCTCCTTTAAAAATCGGATTACCACAGTAAAATGATCCCCTCCCCAATCACATTATGTTATGTCTTGTTCTGCCAAGTCAATGAACTCTTTTGGGCACGTCCATTCTTTCGTACCAGAGAGGCGGAGACATACTGGAAAACATCAGGGCGGGGGACGCGTGGACCGGAACAGTGGAAACCACTGATTCGTCAGGAATGTTTGACAAACAATTTATCGGACGAATCAGCAAGCAGTATGTCTTCACTGAGCGTTTGACCAGATCGCTAAACTCTCACTTGTGTACCAACGAGCTCACAGCGAGCGGCGGGCCCATCGGTACGGTGTCAGATCGTGTCAGTGTGGCGCAGCACGCGCAACAATGTTGCGACACAGGTCTCCCTTTACGGGAAGTGGGCGGTCCTAACCCAGAATCATTGGCTCGGACGGGACAACATAATAACGTTAACATTCTTGTTTTGGCGAAATTCAGATTTAAGGAATACATAAATATGGTATCGACGTTACAGAGAGCACACAGGGACCAACATTGAAGTCAGTTAGGTAAGTGGTAACGCCTTGCTTTTGACTGCGGAAACAACATGGCGTTAACGGCGATGGCAAAAATGTGATCTCTCAATGCTATCCTAAATATTGAATTCGCAGCACTATGACTGCAATGTAACGCGACGTGCGTGTTAGCCACACGCAAACATAGCCTGTGCTTCCGTTTATTTAGAACAACTTTACTACCATTAGCTAACACTGTAATACACTCTTATCTCGTGTTAACACAAGTATCTTAGCGAAGTGAGAACAGAGAACATGAGACGTGAAGAGTGTCGGGTCAGAGGAACAGCCAATAAGTGACGTCGACGTTACTCAATGATTAGCTAGTTACTGGGACTAATTACTGGGACTAATTACTGGGACTAGTTGGTGACGTTGTGCGTTTGTAGCGTTATTAGTTGAGACGGAACTGACGCTAACTGTACTTTCTCCAGTCTGACGTGTTGTTCTCTGTTTATGTTCCTAGCTCGTCTTCATCATGTTGTCTGCGCAGCTGTTGCTGTTGGCCTGCATCGCCTCTGCTCTCCCTGCTCGAGCCGGTCAGTGCCCTTTTCCCTTCCGAGTCCTTGCACCATTTGTCTTTTAGCGGACACGTAGTCGCCGTAGTCACGTCTCTTTTGCTGTTTGCAAGCTAAATGTCTCATCTGCTGCTGCCCAGGAGTGGACATACACTTTAACAATGATGTGCACTCGACATGTCTACGTGTCACAGCAGGAAACACTGTGGAACCAATTACATTAATGATGGGTGAATTCCATTTAACTAGATGCTTGTACTCATGGGCTCTGGTTTAGCGCATACATATCACAATAACCATTGTTGATGCTGTTAGTTCCATCAGTTTCCCCCCCTGCTATGACAAGTCAGTATGTCTGCCCTGACAATACATTTAACCCTACCTGCTTCCTAAAGCAGGGGGGTATTAAAAAGGTGTCCATGTCGTCGGCCCCCTCCCTGTCCCGGTTACATAACCTTTGCCCTGCAGGTTGAAGTGGCTCCTTAAGAGTTGGCTGAGCTGATGGGCATGCAGTGTACCAGATAGACAAATGTGTTGTTCCACTAGTTTGATAACAAGCATTGAATTGTTTTCTTGTTTTGTTAGTTTTCTGAAGAAAAGGGTAACATGTGTTACCTTTTTCTTCACTTGATGCTGTTTTTTGATAGCCTTGCTCTGTTTCAGCTTCAGAAGACACCAGCCATTTGTTGATAGCCCCACAGTCTCCAGATTTAGAGATCGGGACCAACTTCACGGCTACGTGCGTGATCATCAACACAGCCGAAGTCACCGCAGATGACCTCTACTGGAATCTGTCTCAGACTATATCCAAAGAACAATACACCAAGATCAACGAATCGGCTCTCAGTGTCACTATCCCCATCATCGATGAAAAGTCAGAGTGGTTATTTTGCCTCTGCAAGAAAGCGTCGCCCTATTTTGCCCTGAACAAAGGCAAATTTATTCACGGGATCTACCTTACGAAAGGATGTAAGTTTGTGTTGAGGAATAATGTCATCTAAGTTTGAGCTCAAAAGCAACCTGAAGAAGTAGTAGACACATGTATGTGATTAAACGTAACCTCACTTTTATCTTTGACTTGTTTCTAAAATACATTAATACCTGTGTCATTAAAAAAAAAGTACACTTGTCATTTTGTATATTTAAAAACCTTCTCCCTTGTCTCAATGTCAGATCGTCCGGGGAAGCCTGAGAATCTGTCCTGTCAGGCCGTTCAGGAGAATAAGTACATCTCGACAACCATCAGCTGTAAGTGGGACCCA
Source organism: Taurulus bubalis (assembly GCF_910589615.1). Classification (NCBI taxonomy): domain Eukaryota; kingdom Metazoa; phylum Chordata; class Actinopteri; order Perciformes; family Cottidae; genus Taurulus; species Taurulus bubalis. Next base: position 2,479,522 of record NC_136607.1, on the reverse strand, counting down.
GTAGGACGTCAAACCACACATGTCCCTACATCATACACACTGACGGTCGCAGTGATATCGTGAGTATACCCCTAGAAGTATTTATGTCTCTGTGGCAAAAGGAATTATGTTTTATTTGAGGTTGTCTGTCATTCTCATGAACAGGATATCTCAAGAACTAGAGATGTATTGCTTGTGTAGTCCTTGCTGTTGAGTTCCTCTAAACAGTATTCAAATCTTTTGTCAACAGTTCTACAACCTATAATGTGTCAACCCAAAAAAACAACGCCACAGTGGAATTTCTGACCGCTTTCCCCAATCATATGACGCTGGAGATCTGGGTGGAGGCTCACAATAAACTGGGGAGAATCCAGTCCGAGCATCTGAAGAAGGATGCCGGCTGGTTTGGTAAGTCTGCTTCTTCATGTCGGCTTGTTCTGATCTAAGTCAGGGCTATGACCCATACACACCAGTCACTATGCTGAGATGTGACTAACGACGGCAGCTTGTTGTGTCTTGTTTTACAGTGAAAACAAACCCTCCATCAGACGTCAAAGTCATTTCAGAGAAGAGTTTCCCAACCTCCCTTCTGATAAACTGGACTCATCCTATTCCTAAAGAATATGTGAAATTAACATATCAAATAAGATTCTGCCCACATGGATCTCAAAGTTGGACATATGTAAGAATGTTTTCTCTCTCATTCTAATACATACAGTCTTTTTTTCATTCAGAGGTGGAACTAATGATATTAAATTAATCTCCGCCCCCCCCAAAAAGCAGGCGGTTCCAATTTAAGTTTCCCACAATTATCAGTGAGTCAGCATTGCACAATAGCACAGCCTTGGCTTCGTGCCCTGTTCTTAAATCACAAATCCAGCTGTGGAATTTTTTTTTTTTTTTTTTTAAAGGTTGTCTCCCACTCACCGCCAGCATTTAGTTTATTTTTACCCATGCTTGTGAATTTATTGAAATCCATTTTTTACCCATCACCTGGTGCAGGACTCACTCTGAAACTGTCCAGCACTTGGATGCACTAAACAAGGCTGTTGAGAGTCACTAACATTCAGATGGCTGATGAATAACTCCAAGCAGATTGTAATTTGGCCAATGATATTAGCATTTATTCACAATATATTCTGATGTGCTGGAAATACAGCAAGGAAATTAATAATGAGGAAATATTCTACACAAATCAATAAATGAAATGCATCACATCCTTTTGTTCTCACATCACTGTTACGTTTAAGTGATGCTTGAGAATTTATCTCAAAGCATCACTGTGGCTAACCAAGTACAGGCTCACAGAGCATCGCTGTAGGTTCATATTTTGGTGATATTTTCTACGTGTGGATGCCTGGTCAACTGACAAGTTTGCTGTTTGTCTTTTCTCATTATTAGTTAACCAAATCAATGAAAGAGTGGTGTTTAATGTCCTTTAGGTACCTCTCGTTGACACTGCCATGGACATCCAGTCCTTCAGACTCCAGAACCTTCAGCCAGCCACGGTATATGTCACTCAGGTGTGCTGCAAAAACTCGGGAGAGGGCTATGGCTACTGGAGCAACTGGAGTACCAACGCTACCATGAGAACACCGGAAGACCGTGAGTTTGATGACATGACATTTGTGAAATAGTTTGACCACTGAATACAACGTGGTGTTACAAAACAATGGAAGAACTTCAGATAGATGTATTGTCAAATATCTGTTCTATTTGATGGACACAATAGCTGCATTTCCAGTCACATATTTTTATTCACGTTTTGAAGTCTCGCATTAGAAGAGCTGTATGGAAACGGCGAAATGCTTTAAAATTTAAAATTTAAAATTCCTTAACTGCGGAAAACATTTTTTCACTCGGCTAGTGGTGTGTCACAGTGTGCAGTCTGGTAAACACATTTTGAATTTTTTTTCGTGCAACCTCATTGATCACTAACCGGTAAGATGACACAAATATTTCAAATGCAAATGTACCGTGGTGAAAGGACTTGCTGAACCGGCGAATCTGCCCGTTGTAATGTAGATTTGTAATATATATGGTATGATGATTTGTGTTTTGTTAAACGAGATATTTAAGTTGTAGCTTCCTTTTTTTTCTTTTCTTCTTTGTTCTAGAACCAGGTAAACCAGATGTATGGAGAATAATTGCTGACGGTGAAGGCATAAACGAACGACTAGTGCAGTTTATTTGTAAGGTAAATAACCACATCACATTCAATTTAACTCCCAAAGACGCTCACACCTAATGATACACATATTACTGTTTGCATTGGAAAAACAAAACAATAAAATGGTAGAAAGTCTTTGTGCAGACTCTAGCGCCACACGTACTGCGAGAGCAGTGCGTATGTGGAGCGGGAACTTTTCTTTCTTTCTTCAGCCATCATGTTAATAAGCTTTCACACCTTAAACAAAGTCAATAACCAATTGCGTTGTACGAAACAGACGTCAGGTCGAAACGTACACTATAATGTAGCCAAGGGTTGTGAGGGCCTTGTCTACATGGTAACCCGGAAATTGCGAAAACTGTGAGACTTTCTACCCATCAACCTGTATGACCCAGAGGTCAATGTCAAACCTCACCCGTTGGAAGTCAATGTCAAACCTCATCTGTTGGAGGTCGAAGTCTAACCTCACCCGTTGGAGGTCAAAGTCTAACCTCACCCGTTGGAGGTCGAAGTCTAACCTCACCCGTTGGAGGTCGAAGTCTAACCTCACCCGTTGGAAGTCAATGTCGAACCTCACCTGTTGGAGGTCGAAGTCTAACCTCACCTGTTGGAGGTCGAAGTCTAACCTCACCTGTTAGAAATCGAAGTCTAACCTCACCTGTTAGAAGTCGAAGTCTAGCCTTAACTGTTGGAGGTCAATGCCTGACCTTGACCGTTGGAGGTCAATGCCTGACCTTGACCGTTGGAGGTCAATGCCTGACCTTGACCGTTGGAGGTCAATGCCCGACCTTGACCGTTGGAGGTCAATGCCTGACCTTCACCGTTGGAGGTCAATGTCTAACTTTGACTATTAGAGGTTAATGCCTAACATCAACCATCTTGCGAGGGTTTTTACAAATGGTCGGGTCTCATCGATCGCCTGGACACGACAGGTTATGAGTTGCCTCTATATTTATTAGGATTATAAAACAACAACAACGCAGATTAATGGAGCAATAAAGTTTGCCATTTTGGTTCATACTACACTTTGACAAAGACCGCACGTACTAGATCCTTCCGTTCTTGCCTTTCACAAGAAACAAGAAATGCCTTAGACATATACACTACGTAACAATACGCACAATGGCATCACCATAATAGTAACCAAAGCAATGTTAAAATGTACCCAAATGGTTTCTTTGAGATTATTGCAACCCAGTTTCTGAAGACCACACTGTTTTGGCAGAAGTTTTAATCTGAGTTTATGCAGAAAGGTATCACAGTGTGTGACTTTGTTTCTGCCAGGATCCTGTGTTTGCCAATGGGAGGATAACAGAATTCAACATAAAGATTCAAGACCAAAAGGTTCCCATCCCAGTCAAAAGGTCAGACAGTGGCGCTATCACTGTCCTTCAACAGATTCGCCTGGCTGGCAATGCATCTGTCAAAATATACGTCGCCGCTGTCAATTCTGTGGGCAAATCCTTTGAGGCATCGTTGGTCATCCCAGAAAAATCCCATGGTAGGTGTCCATGGTGTCACTCTAAATGCACATACAATGTATAATCTAAACTGCTGCATGTATTATTTTCAGTGCTGCAACACTACACACCATATGCACAAAGCCATTTTATTATATTTACATTTATTGTCCAGTGGGTCTGTTTTTTTGTGTTCCTGAGAACCTACAGATCAGTGATCATAAATGTATTTTCTTTAAATCTTTCTGTAAATGGTGACCCCTTGTGTCTTAAACGAACATTGCGTCCCCGATAGTTACTATCATTTTGCTATGATAGTAACCATCTCTATGATGTTGCAGTCTTTTAATGAGCATTGCACCACGTTGCTGGACAAAGTGGCTCCTTTTAAGGATTAGACTAGGGCCGTCTGCAACACTTCTCCGTGGATGATGCTGTCTGCTCCCTGAGGTGAAAGGACAGAGCAGTTGTGGAAAGCCACTGGGCTAGAACAGGTTCCCACGTACCTCAAAGATCTCCAAGACTCTTTTATACTGTACTAAAGGCTGCTTACTTTGCAAACTTAATTTCTTCCTCAAAAAGAAATCATACAATTTTATTCGACAGTATTTAGATTGCTTCACTGGCGCTCTCTACATTACCATGTTTTGCTATAGATGATTGTATAAGTTGCTTACCTTTTTTATTGATTAGGTAATGGCTATTAAGGTCCAGGGTTAATTCTGGGACTTGTTCCTCCAACTCTAGCCCCTCTCGTTCTCCGACTGTTCTGGACTATTTCCAGCCTATCAACCTACAAAACGTGATGAAAAATGAAGCCATCGTCTCGCCCTCTGGATCCAAAAGTTCTGCGAATTATTGGCCTTCTGTAACAGCTATTGTTAATTCCTCATTATCTACAGGATGTGTCCCTTCCTACCCAGCCCATATTAAAGAAAACAAACTTACATCCTGCAACTATAGTCCTATCTAAAAACTACCTTTTCTATCAAAGATCTTAGAGGCGGTTGTGACCAACCAACGTACTGCTTTCAGCTGCAGGCTGGACTGTAGTTCGCTGCTGCGTCTTGTCTAGTCCTGTTCACACAGACGCACGTTGCTGCACAACACGGCTAATAATGACATTTTCTGAGTGTTATAAATGCTCAAATTAGCTGTGTGTGTGGGTTCCAGAGCCAGCTCCAGTTGGAGGGCTGAAGGTGTGGCCCCAAGGGGGCCGACTGTGGTTGGAGTGGAAACCCCCCAACAGCACAGCTCTGTCGGAGTACGTGGTGGAGTGGGTCAGTGGTGATCGGACAGACTGGCAGAGGGAAAGCAGAAACACCAGGCGCACTGCCATTAAAGGTCATCTCTTTTACTTTCCAACAGGCCATCAAAGACATATTTCATCCAAAAGATGTGAACTGTAAAGTGGCTGTAAAAAGTTGTGGAGTTCCATCATGGACTGTGGTCAGCTTGGATGTACACAGTTGCCATAGCTTTCAATAATAAGTTGTCATGAGTTTCAGTCTGAACATTCATAGAAACATGATTCATGATATAGGGAGTCTATTATGTTAGGGAATGCAAATGTAATCACTTGGAGATGCTCTTTTGAATGGAGCTGGCCGATATGGTGATCTAGACATGATGTAGGGCTTTTTGACTGCAGTGATGGTGAGGCGGTTATCTGCAGCTTAGAATACCAACAGAGTGAATCATGAATACAGACTGAATTGTTCTACCGTTAGCACTCATTTTTGTACAGTATGAAAACCAATGAACAGACTCAGAAACCTGCTTATGTTGTGTGATCCATCAGTCCACATCAAGTCTGCATTCATATTAAGCATGGTTATGTAGTTTTTATGCAGATTGCTGCACTGCATTACGTCTGTGAAAATGTGTAAATCCAAGCTGACACAGCTTTCTTCCATGGAAGAGCAAACTGCTAACAGCCACACTTCAAGCCCACAGGGTGTGTCATACTGAAGTATCACTTAATTGATACGCTTTACTCTAAATACATTGGTTTCTACGGGTTTCACTCTGTACTAACACTTGCTTCAACTCTTGATCTCAATGTAAAATCTAGGCAACCTTGAGAAGTTTGTTTGCTACACCGTGTCTGTGTATCCTATATACTCTGGACGGACTGGGAAACCAGCGAGCACAGCTGCCTTTCTGGAGCAAGGAGGTACACACACACACACGCACGCACACACACACACACACGGGACCCAACAGACAGATGCACAGAACGGAAATGGAAAAAGGCAAAGAGACAAGAAAATTAATCAAAACTGGAAACCCTCAAACAGAATGACCAAGAGTGCATTTGTGTCCAGCTTGATCTCTACCCGCTCTGACGCCGTGCACACGTGGTCGAGGAGCTGAAGGCCGTTTTAGAGCCAGACGCTGCAGTTACTCTCCACCAGACAAGACTCAGGGCATGATGGGAAACGTTTGGCTGTTGTCTGATCGAAGAGCTGATTGGCTCGTGGTAACACATTTGACAATTTGACAACAAATACCACGTGTTGTCCAATATTTAATCCTATTTTTCTGTGTAATTGTAATATTCACCACTACATTGTTGGCTATTAGTTTGTTGGCCATATTGTGTGGTTGATAACAGTTCAAACTATAAAACAAGCAACAAGGGATTCACAGGCAGACATGAAAAGAACAAAGGATCGCACACAATGCAGATACAAGCACGTTTCCGCATAAATATATATTTGCATACTCATATAAATAAATCTGAATGAGGTCTATAAACTTCAAGTCTACAGGTCAGATCTAACATTATGTAACTTTTTTTAAAGGCTGCTGGAAACTGTCCCAGCAGCTCACGTGTTTTGTTCCCGTCGTCTAACTCTTCATGCAAAAACAAGAACTGATTAAAACGACCAAGTTTTGGTCGACTTGATAATATGACGTATTGCTAATTTGTAACCAGTTCCTCCAGAGATGTTGCCACAACTCATCAGTACAAAGTCAGACTATATCTGAATCCAGTTGCATGATTAGCCTCCATGCTGTGTTCATGCAGCTCCATTGGAAGCCCCCGCTGTTCGACTGAACGGTAAACCAGGACATAACGAGGCAGAGCTGGTCTGGAAGGAGCTCCCTGAACGCAGCCGGCGAGGCTTCATCACAAACTACACCATATTCTACTCAAGTGGAAACGAAACAGCCAGTACGTATCTCTGACATGAATAGAACCAGACGGCTGTCTATTTAGTGTCAGACCCCAGGAGTTGTTTTCCTGACGTTACCCAAACGCCTCTCTCATTTAATTTCTGTTTTGCTCATTTGCAGATATAACCGTGCCAGCAGACACCACCTCATACACTCTGAAGTCATTGACGCGCAACACCAAGTATGACACTTGGATCATAGCCTCAACCGTCAACGGCTCCACCCCCAGCTTCAATCACTCATTCATCACTCTGAAATATGGTGGGTGGAAACCTTGGTTATATATATATATATATATATATATATATATATATATATATATATATATTTATATTGATGCTTTCAGCAGCGGAGAGCGCTTTGTTTTGAGATCTATTCCTTATTAGACATGCTTGCTAGACATTCTCTCTGCTCTTGGCTTGTTGGTAGAATGTGGTATTCTCTGTGTTTCCCTCAGCTCCAGGAGAGATGGAGGGCATTGTGGTCGGCGTGAGCCTCGGCTTTCTGTTCATCGTTGTTGTGACCATGCTGCTCTGTGTCTACAAAAAGGATGCGTAAGTCAACTGAACACCTAAGCTCAACACAAATGTCTCTGAGGAGAGCTGTAAGAGCACCATTACAATAAATTGTCTGCGTCCTGTGACTCCTCGTGTTGGCAGGCTTTTCATCACATTAGTGATTAACTATTTGATATCACAGCTTCTGAAGTTTTATATATAGTCATATTATATATACAAAAAAACTATAGTTTGTTGTATTTATGAAATAATAGAACAAGAATAAAGACAATGTTTGACATTGTATTGCTATTTTACCAGTTATAACTATCAAATAAAAAATAGTCATGTGCCGGCTACATTGAGGTCCATTAAAACCACAACTATGCGGTTGTTAAATACTGTCTATATTTGTGGTTCATGTGGTAAAGTGTTCGTCCTGTAACCACGAGGTAGCAGGTTCGATACCTGTCCTTTTCATGTGAGTTTTACATTTTAAACGCATATCTTTTGCTACGTTTACACTGAGCGTCCTCCCTACGCTGGACTTTTAGATCACCGCAAACGGAGGAGGACGGATCCGTTTTTTCTAGCGGACGCCTCAGTGTCTCATGAGCTGCCACAGAACCAGCAGCAGTAGTTGAGTCTGGAGACGTGATCCACTTCCTGAAAGTATATTTACTTTGCTCAGTTTGCTGCAGCAGTTGAGGAATCGCTCTTCTGCAGCTTTCACCTTTCAGCAGATGCTTGTTCTGAAAGAGTCTTTCAACATTAAATATTTTGTTGTTTGCTAATTTCTCGTCACATATCAAGCAGACAGGTCAGCCTGCATCGTTGGCAGTGAAAGCAAATTAATATGTCCACGCAGAATTAAACTCTACTTTCCTCCGTTAATTTATTCATCCGTTGATAGTTTAGCGACGGCGGGGCTCTGAATCACGAGGAGCCAGCTGCAGGGGAAGAGGCTTGACAGGATGTAATGCACATCCTACATTCTTTAACTAAAATGTGCTTGACAGGATGTGATGCACATCCTGTCAAGCACATTTTATGTATTTATTTATTTAAAATAAATGTTTAAATATTTAAACATTTATTTTTATTTTCAGTGACCCAATATCACCAAAAACTCCAAGATGAGAGGAGTTCCCTTTTGAAAGATTTTCCACTGGGCAAAAAAAGAATAAAATAAAAACGTCTTTTTTTGTTTTTGTTGTCAAAGCCTCAGGGAGCCGCAACAGACGGGCTAAAGAGCTGCATACGGCTCCGGAGCCGCGGGTTGCCGACCCCTGATCTAGAGCGTACCCTGACCCTAAGCCACAGGACTGTCCATAGCAACCAGAAGAAGCTAGAAAAAACATAATGAATGAAAATGTTTTTAAAGTTCTTGTTGGCTCTGGAGCCACAGTCCCTACGCATATATATAACCCTCAGTGTTTCCTCTCATCCTGTAGGATCAAGGAGAACTTTTGGCCCCGGATTCCAGACCCCGGAGAGAGCACCATTGGAAACTGGTCTCCTGATTATCCTTTAAAAGTGAGGAGTCCTTTTGAAGTGACACACATGAGGGTGACGGCATGTATAGTATTCAACATGCGACAAACCAACATCCTAACAGTCTGACCTGTCAAAGAGGTTTCCTTATTCTCTCTGTTAGCAGACACCGCCTCACTAGTGAAACTAGAGGTCAGTTTGTTTTCAGTCTGATTCTAATTAGGCTTTTCTTTTCAACTTGTGCTCCTCTACAGGCAGAGGCACCAAAGGAGAACGGTCTGTGTGGCGTCAGTGTGCTCGATGTGGACGTGTGCGATGGGAAATGCGTGTTTGAGGACGACAAGGCCAGTCTGCCTCTAAAGAAGGACAAGTATCTGTCCGAGGAGCACAGTAGCGGCATCGGCGGCTCCTCCTGCATGTCCTCACCTCGCCAAAGTGTGTCCGACAGCGACGAGGGCGGCGACATGGCCGACACCACGGCCAGCACCGTCCAGTACTCCTCGGTGGTGGCCTCCAATGGCTACAAGGGCCAGACCCCGAACTCCCAGCCCCAGCAGGCTATTTTTTCACGGTCCGAGTCCACGCAGCCCCTGCTGGACTCTGAGGAGAACCCAGACACGCTGCTGCAGGAGGGCAGCAGACAGTCCCAGCGTTTCCCCCGCCGGCCATGCTCCACACACACTGCAGGGAGCGGTGACGGCACCAACCCTGCTGACATCACGGAGCAGCAGGGGGAGCTGGAGCCTCTGGACTTCTGTCCCCTGGAAGAGAACTGTGAGCAGGCAACACCTACAGATGGCCAGTCAGCGGCACCGGTCTCCAGCTACAAGCCTCAGCTGGGTGGCTACAGGCCGCAGTAGGAGTGCAGACGGACCTTGGGGTGTCATCCATGTGAATGCTTCTGTACCTTTTTGTTAAAGTGGCAATAGGCATGTTTTTGGCTTCATTACAAAGTAAATTTCATTGTTTCCATTGATTCCGCATAAGCCTGGAAGTGGCAGACGGTGGATCAACTGCAGTACCTGGAAAACAAAAGGCAGTGTCCACAGCTCTTTTCCAATGATAGCACCAGCTCCAACGTCATTCCAAACCCACAGGAAGAGCGCTGAGCTTTGAGTGGCCAAACGGAGGAATTATAACGTCCCTATCCGTCACGTGATACCATGGAAACGATAAGACGTTTTCCCATAGACTTACATTGGGAAAGAGACGCCTATCAACTTCCTAGTTGGAACCCTTGAATGGCCCTTTTTAACTCATTCGGTTCTAAAAGTTCTAAAATGCACTAATAGTTGAAACCAGTTATTTTCCTTCCTTTTATGCATGTGAATGAGATCGCGACAGGACCGAGGGCTGGGCGGCGGAGCTAAAGGCAACAATGGTGTTCATGCTCTATGGATCTGGGGATCAGGAAGATCCATGCATCTTTATCTGAATCCTATACTCGGAAGTCAAACGTTTTTTACTTCATGCGCCACTCAGCAACGTTCATAGGAAAGATTAGCATGCCAGTTCTCTTTATTCATCATTCGCTCATTTGCATACTGGTGACATCGTGGTGCGTTCATTTGCGTAAAGCTTACCCCCGTACTGTTGACAGAAGAGCCTGTGATTACTCTGAGCAGCACTGGGATTGAATGGCAATATGTATTTGAATATGCTATTTTTTTCCCCTGATGGTCTGATAGTTGCGAAATTTGTTGCCAGTTCTCTGAAGAAAAATTAAAGCAATCCTGTTATATTTGCAACAGCAGTGGCAACAATGATATCATTTGTAAATGCTGCAGGGATTTAAAAAAGTTGTCTATTGCCACGTTAATGTCACAATGTTCTTTTCAATTCTTGATGCAGTCTTTTACACGTAGCCAAGTGTAACTTCTTCCAGATGCTTCGGGAGAGTCCTCTTCAAGGGGAATTAGAGCTTGCAGCAGTAGTTTACTAGCTTTGCAGTCGCATAGAAAACTTCCACTGCCACATCTTTATAGTAAATAATACCCAAAACATACTCGCACATGTATGTTCAGTAAATGTTGCGTTTGTGTACCACAGTTTCAGGAGTGATGGGTGCTACAGCAGGCGGATTGAGGATGAAGCTGTCTTTGATTTGTTTCTGTTTGAGCAGTCTCTTGCTGTAGCGCCCTCTTGTGGACGGGTTTACCTCTGCAGGCACGTTACGGCTGGTCACCCGCGCCTCGTCACTTAAAGTGTGTGTTCTCGGTTGGAGTACACACTCTTCACATGAATGTCATCAAGTAACAGCAGACCAAGCGCTGGCTCTAGAGAGGGACATTTCCGGTGACATGTTACCTGAAGGCCACCGTAGTTCTCTACAAAATGAAAATACATGACTGACTATTATATTATTCACTTTTTTCAAAGCACTATTTCAATACGAGCTGTCGCAGAGGTCATGCATTTCATTACCTGCTGACAAGGTTAAGGGGTTTCCCTGTTTTGAAATGCTGTAAATGATGATCATTATGAAATATGAAATAAATGTTTTAACTAATGTGTTGATGTCCGCTGGTTTTATTGTGCTTATGACTTGTAAAGAAAGAGAATAAAGGTTATATATTGATACCAAGTCAAAATGTTGACTTTTAGAGTGGTATCTATTGATAACTTTCTCGTCAATGTTTTGTTTTTATCATGCAATGTATAGTAGTATCGTATAGCGATATAATGAAGGATAGGAAAAAGGGCCCACTAAGTGTGAATCAAAATTGATACATTGCACATATGAGGCAGCACTGAAACCCTGTTCGTCGATTAAAGGTCATTTGGGTCGTGGATGTTCCATTTTTGCTGCTGTTGCTCAGCAACATGTAATATATATATATATAATATATATATATATATATATATATATATATATATATATGTATGTATGTTTTTATGAATCGTTAATTAGCTCTAAGAGTACAACAACCAAGACTACGTCTCATGTTTAGCTAACCAGTGGGGCAAGCTCACATGCACTCACACTCACTAACATGCCCTTAAAGGCACTCTCATACGTGCACTAAAATGCATTAACATGCACTAATTTTCACTCGCATGCACTGAAGGGCACGCGGCCGGCTGGCTATGTGAACTAAGAGAAGAGAGGCTGTACCATGTTAATGGTTAATACACCTGTATAATCATTACCTTATCATAACAGCCAGTCAGCTGATTAGAACTAACAGTGGATTTATTTGAGGTGGAAACGTATTCTTGACTTGAATATAATATAATATTATACTGTGTGAAACAGGAGAAGCTCCACTCAGCAGACAGGTTTCTGACACTACAATGGCCAGACCAAATGACTTCTGGGTCACATTGACCATGTGTGTCAGGTTAATAAAGAGCCGCAAGGCATGTCACTAGTATTGTTTCAGAAGATGATGCACTTTTTCATCAAATCAAGTTTTTCCAAACAGATGGCACACATTGCATATGGCTTTAAGGGCAGTTATTACCTGTCGCCAGTCATCTCTAAATCATGTAATATAGGTTTGAACTGTATTGATTTCATTATTTGGCTTTAATAATATGATATAATTGTCTGACAATAATGATAATTATGTGATTAGTGCATTATGATGCACACCTTCTTAATTACTGGATAACTATCACATTTTAAATAACAAGCTGAATTGAGTTGCGTTTGCATGTCTTAAAACACATTTTTATAGAATTGCTTTTAAGTGATGTCATCCTTTTATGATTTATTATGAAGTTCTTTTGTTCCCCTGTTTTTGTTTTTATATTTTATTTATTTGTTTGTTTTCTACTCCATTTGCTCTATGTGGTTATTTGTTTGGTTTTGTTGTATTCATTGCCTTTATGGTCCTTTTTGTTCACCAGTATTTAAGCTATGTATGACTATGCTTTGCTTCTCTGTAGAGCCCTCTGTAAACTTTGTTTTTGAAGCTGCTATATAAATGAAGTTATCATTATAAATCCACGTTCCTGTTCAGAATATGTGCGGATGCAGCTCGTGCAGCTGAGCGCGTGAGAGCCGCCGTGTCTCTTTAACAGAGGTATTCTCAGGACGGGGAGGGTGGATGGGTTCATCGGGTTCATGTAGTATTGGACGCCGCCTCCTCCCGTTCCAGGTTGGCTGCTTCCCTGGCTGTCTCGGTGAAAGGGGGTCGCTGTGAGGCAAGTAGGTGATGGAAGAAGGAAGACGGTGGAAGTTTGCAGTGGAAACGGCTAAACAGTCGAGCTTGACCTTATATTCGGGACACGGAGGCTCGATCAGCTGGTGACTCCAGACGAGCTGCCATTTTTTTTAGGTCATTCGAGGCATCTGGCTAACTTGTCTGTATGAAAAGAAGCCTGCTGTATTCTCCTGTTTAGTCGCCCACTGGGATGGAGGGATCGCTTTGTCCTGTGCTGTCTGCTGGCGGAATATAAATCATGATGGCTGATGTATGTTGCAGAGGGATGGATAGAGGCAGGGGTAAGATTGCATCCGATTCTTTACCGAGACCCACATATCCACAGCAATATGTCCACACCGGATCCCAGCAGCATCAGCATCACCAGCATCAGCAACAGCAGCAGCATCAGCAGCAGCAGCAGCAGCAGCAGCAGCAGCAGCAGCCGGGCAGTGACATCCAGGAGTTAGCCTCCAAACGCGTCGACATCCAGAAGAAGCGCTTCTACCTGGACGTCAAGCAGAGCGTGCGCGGGCGCTTCCTGAAGATAGCCGAGGTGTGGATCGGGAGAGGCCGCCACGACAACATCAGGAAGAGCAAGCTGACGCTGTCCATGTCGATGGCTCCCGCGCTCCGCTACTGCCTGGGAGACTTCATAGATTACTACGCCCGCATCGGGCTGCGGGGGGGCCTCGCGCCTCCGCAGCCCGACGCGCACAGCGGCGGCAGCAGCAACGGCCAGGGCCGCGCGCTCGACTCCCGCAGGAGGGCGCCGGAGCCGCACGCGGCGGGGCCGTCTCCCACCGGCTCCCCGGTGTCCGACGACCATGCCCACCGCGTGCTCAAGAGCGAATTCATCGAGAGAGACAACAGGAAGTACTTCCTGGACCTGAAGGAGAACCAGAGGGGTCGGTTCCTCCGCATACGGCAGACTGTCAGCAAAGGACACGGCACCATGGGCTACTACGGCCAGGGCATCGAGCAGACCATCGTGTTGCCCGCGCAGGGGCTCATCGAGTTCAGGGACGCGCTGTCGCAGCTCATCGAAGACTACGGCGACGAGGACAGCGACGACCGCGGCCGAGCCGGGACCAGGAGCCACGACGACAACCCCGAGCTGCCGGAGGCCGCGTCTTTCCGCGTGGACAACAAGAGGTTTTACTTCGACGTCGGCTCCAACCGGTACGGTATCTTTTTAAAAGTCAGCGAGGTGCGCCAGCCGTACAGGAACACCATCACGGTTCCCCTGAAAGCCTGGTCCCGGTTCGGAGAGAATTTCATCCGGTACGAAGAGGAGATGCGACGGATTTTCTCCTGCCACAAAGAGAAGCGGATGGACGCGCGGCAGGACAGCGAGGAGCAGGAGGACTGACCTTGGCAGTAGGCTTCGCTTTTTGCATGTATTCTAGCGACCGTGTTAGTGAGATACCCCTTTGTGCAGCGCGCCCGAGACCCCCGAGACACCGCGTGGGTCCCGCAGCCTCCTGCACGAGACGCAGGGCCACCTTCACTCTTTGGCTCGTGTCACCAAGGGCTGTAAACCAATAACCTGCCAAGAATGCCTACATCAGTTTGAGTGGTAAAACAAAATGTATATGTAATTCTCAGTGCTATGTAATGCACTTTAGCCAAGCCCCCTTAACTTGAAGAGCGTGCTATAAATTACAGCATTGTGTGAGATATGAGTTGCATTGGAAGGTGTTAGTAGGAACGCCGGCTCAGCCTCTTGAATAATTCAGCTCATTGGTAGTTTTAGGATGTGCACATGTGCAGAAACCTCACTGACAGTAAAAGTATCCAGTATAGATTCCGCAAAAAGGAAAAATAGGACAAATTTGTAATAACAATTATTTTCATTTTTGAGACTTAAAAGGAACAGAAGACCGGTACATTTGGCTTGCTGGCCACTGAGCCTCGAGCAAGAATTAGCTGTAAGTGCAACACACGCCGGCTGCATCGACCCACGCTGTGGACTCACACAGAAAAGAACAGACGTGTGTGTGTCCACACACACACGCTGCCGGTGTGCGTTGCCCTCCAGTGGCCTCCAACTACGACTGTTTCCTACTATAGTGTGTAGTTCATTCAAGAATTACAACGTCTATTACAGTTGCCACATTTTGAATAATACTGCAGAACACACACACACACACACACACACACACACACACACACACACACACACACACACACACACACAGGCTTTCACATAAAAAATGATCGGCTTTCGCGTTAGATTTTTCAAAACGCAACAATGAAGAGCGTGCACGTGACCAGACCAGGTAAAATACCATGCAGTGATGTAGCATCGTGCTGATCTTCCCTCGGCAGCATCGAGACGAGGCCGGAGGAGAACGTGCCGTAGAGCCCGGCCTAAAGCCAGAACCAGGACTGCTTTTTGACGAGCCTTTAGTCAAGACTTGCCCGTGACAACACCGCCTCCTCTTTTCTGTTCTGCTGTCAGCGGGAAAAGCACCAAACAGTTCGCGATGGTTAACGAAGTTCGCAAAGGAGACTAGAAATGAATCCAAACATTTATTAGCTAGTGCAATACATCTCCTTTATGATTCTACCCAAACACAGGGCCGTGTTTGTCATATCTAGCTTGGTGATGCATTCAGATACTAATCTTTGATTTCATACTTTCTTTGGACCTCAAACACATGAAAAATAATTGACTTGTGGCCGTGGTAGATCTCTGTATGAATATATCTTTGAAAAGACGTCTCCTCTATCCGCCAACAACCCAGTGTGTTGTTGCCACATTATTTACACGGTTTGGTAATTCTAGCCCGGCAGGCCAGGTTTACCCACTGTGTTGGCTGAAGGAAAGGTATTTTACATGTGTTCTGCTGAGCACACAAGAGATGAGCGCGCAGCTCGTCTTCAGTGGCCTCACTGTGCACAGTCATGTTATTCATGGCAGGAAACAGGCCGCAGTCACGCTGCAGAGACAAGCAGCTGAAACACTTCCATCAGAGACGAGGCACCGAGCTGGAGGCAGACCTAAACCGCCTCTGCACTGAAACCTGGAGAAACATACATCTTTTTTTCTTCCATTTGTGCATCACCTGTCACCACTTTTGAATAATTATCATTTATTTTTCCACACGAGTTGTGATCAGTTCACCAAAGAGGCATTTCCTAAGCAGATTCATTTTTATTTTTTACATTTTCCTTCATGAGGTAAAAAAAAATTTCAGTAAAAATTAAAAATTGGAGCAAAGTATGGAAGAAATGTGTTACAGAAATATATATATATATGTATGTATATATATATATATATATATATATATATATATATATATATATATATATATATATATATATATATTCTATATATTGCTTTTCTATCCTGTAATCCTCTTATGAGCCCTGAGATTTATCTCACAACCCCATTGACAGAGACAGGCCAAGTGCCCGTTGCATAGTGATGCCTTTAAAACTTTAGTGGATACTTGAAGCATTACGAATTATATTTCATATTATTTTTCTACATGCCCCTCCAACCATTACTCACTGATAATATTATTTTAAGATGAGGCATGGAAATGAGTTATCTACTCATGTTATACATCACTCTAGCTCTAAGGTCTTACTGCTTAATGTCTGGCTGAATAATGGATTTGATTCTGAAATATGTGGTGCTATAGAAACGTGTTTCTGTCTGTCGTATAAAGGGCCTATATCTGAGCCTCTGTGTTTTCAACATGACACACAGAGGTGGTTTTAGACACCAGACTTGTTTCCTTGATGTCATTGAACGCCTCACTGCTCATTGGCACCCGGGCAGAGACGTGGTAGCTCCATCAGGCCTTTCAGTGCTCGTCTCTGCTGAACCCTGTATTTGACCTTTCCCCACTATTTACTCATGAGGACGTGATGTTGTCTTAAAACGTCCACGTCTTACTTGTTGGTTCTTTTTTTGGCTGTTAGTCCCTCAAAGAGTCCATGAAGTGCTGCCACTTCCCGAGAGCTTGAAAGAGCCCAATGGTTTGCTGTACATTGAGCTCTGTGTTGTGCGAGAGCTGGTCACCATGACAAAGAACCCGATTCAGACTTTGACAACCACAGTTGGTGCGCTCTGCTGATTGCCTTGGATCAGTACCAGGTGGGTCAAGGTCTTCCGTAAGATCATTCTGTCAGCAACATCAAGGGCTCACAACCGTTTTCTGATGTCGTGAAGTAATAGGCGTTACACTTATACAAGACCAGTCTTCCACTAGGACCGGGTCGGTTTACCTAGTGGTTAATTCAATATAATGTACAAACCCAAAAGCAAAGACTCCTTGGGCACTATAGAGTCAACCGTCTTCACTCTTTTGTTCACTGTTAAACTAATGTAACCCAGACTCAACTCACTGGTGTCGGACATTGTGAATGAAAACTGAATTTCTGTCGCAAAAGAGAAACGTGAGAGCAGCAGAGCGGTGAGTATAACATGACTAACATGTGCTCTACATTCTGTTTAGTTTGCGTTAACAGCATTCATTATTATTCATAATTATAACAAGCACATTATAATTACTGCTTTGTTTTATGTTAAATACTTTATAAACGAGACAGAATAAATGCATTTAGGCAGAGTTAACATACTGTACACTCACCTTTCATATTAGATTGAACGGTATAACTAGACGACGACTCTCAGAACAATACGGATGTGCATCCTCATGTGGCCTGAAGCTGTGCTGCAGATAGAAATGTTGTATGGAAGAATTTCTGCTAAACTATTTGGCGACCCTGATCAAATTTCCTGCGACCCTCCTGTGGGTCTGGACCCGGTCTTTGGGAATCAGTGCTTTAAAAGATGAGATTAGCGTACAGCGTTTATGGTGTTCATCAACGTGGCACAGTCCACTTTGAGGTGTCCTCACAGAGTGAATGAATCCTGCTGTGGTTTGTAATGTGGTATTATTCTTGTACTGTGCTCCCTTGTGATTGGATACCACTGAGCTGCAGCACTGAGGTTGCAATCAAGTCCTCTTGTACTTATTCATATTGATATTATAAATGAAGTTAAAGCAACTACTTATTGAAAGGCAGTGTAAAATGTAAAAATCATAATGTTAGTCCACTTACTGACTAGTCCTTGTCTGAACAGAAGCAAGACAAAGCACACAGAAGTGTCTGAGTCGGGCCCTTTGTCTTAGTGTAACTCTACTGTGTACTGACTGCGCTCAGTGTAATGGCACGTTTAATGGTCTTGAGATGTAGTGACATGACTGATATTGGTATCGGAGGGAGAAAAAAATGCAGAAACAGTTCTAAAATATTTGTATTGGTGGCAGCCAGGTCTTGTGATGCCTTTAGGTGCATTGAAGCACAGGACTAGTTGGGTTTGGTGTGTTTGTTGTCTGGTGTAGGCATGAACCTTAATGATACCGTGAGTTGTTTTATTTTCATATAAATGGCAAAAGTTATATAAAGCAGTGTGGAAGTATAACTCAAAGCACAATTTATTTAAAAAATGACGTGCAATCAGAATATATATCCGATTCTTTACATTGATTTGATTCAGCGTTGATAGCCAGAGGATTTGGCTCAAGAGGCAAATGTTTCAATGTTTCCTCAGTCGAGATATTAATCATTATTAAATTATTATAAAGACGTGATATTTATTCCCCTGAAAGTGGAATGAGAATTCCTTAAAAGCTATAAAGTTATCTGTCTTTTGTATTCCAAATATCACTCCAAAAAGCACTTTAAATAAAAGCTGCACTTTCGTTCTGCTGCTTGCTGATCAGTTGACGTAGAGGGACCATTTCTATCCATGCCTTTGGTATGAAGTGACAATCATGGATCCCTGCATATAGAATCTGATGAGCTGCAGCTAAACACAACTCTTATTATGATCTGTGTCCGTTTTTCGACAGCTTCTTATAGTGATGACAGTCTGGAGTTGAACATCCTGCGCATACTAACGTCAAATTAAATGTCATATTAAACAGTCATTATCAGATGTACTGAGACACTAAAGTCTCTCTGATTTTTGTGAAATGAGCACAACATTTGAAGGACAGATTTCTACATGAAATTACGAACTACAGGTTCAAAAAATGTTTTAAAAAAGTTTAACGTGTAGTCTTCGCATTGAATTAAAAATTCACAGTTTATTAGCTCAAGAGAGCGGGCAGTTTGTAAATGCACTGTCCATCTGATCCATGACCAGCTATCAGTAGACTGAGCTGTGAGGGATCGGGCCAGTAAACACTACAATGTGGTTCAACATGAGATTACATTCAGATAAATGTAAAAGATGTAGGTGTTTGTTCTGATTCGAGCAGAAAACAGGACATTGTACCTCACATAAAAAATGCATGGATTCTTTTGGTTTGCTACCAAAATGACAACTGTTGTATCCCACACTATGAAAACTATCTCATCTGGATGAAAGCTCCTCTGTCAAACAGACTATTCCCCCTCTGGAGCTGCTCACTGCTGTTAGCAGATTTTTCATGTTAGGACTTTGTGCTCATTTCACAACATGAGACCGAGATGAATGAGTTCTCTGCTCGAAAAACATCTCTCCCCTGTTTTAGTCCTGTATGCTCCTGTCTTTTCTGTAGAATCAAAATGGTGAACTGGGTGTCGGCGGTGGAGCCCTCATTTCCTAATTGTTGGGAAATGATGTCGTACTGCAGAGCTAAAAAGATTGTTGGGAAAGCCGAGTGAGACTTTCATTATTTGTCTAAAATTTGTGACCCTGACTTATACGAATAACAAATTAACCCTCATTCTTCTTCCTACAAAATCAAAATAACTAAATAGGTAGAAGGACAAAAAAGTTTAAAATGCTCTGTCTGTATTTCTAACAATGTTAGTCACTTATTTGCGTAATAAAAAGTGGGTATTTAATAAGTTCATATTTGTTATGCTTTTTGTTCTCTTAGAGGCATACTGGTGCTTTGCTTTTATGTCCCACTACCAACAGATCATGCGTCCTTCATATTACCGCTGAGCAGCAACCCTCTGACCCAGAAGACAAATGATAAGATAACATGGATGATGCAAAAGGGAGTGAGTCTGTGAACTTCTCAAATTAAAAAGATTGCCTTTTGCAACAGCAACCATGCGCCTTGTGTGCCAGCAGTCAGCATCGTAAAGCAACATGCTAAAATAACAAAAAAGCCCTTTGCAATCAACTGCACAGACTGAAGGGGGAAAAACAAGAGAAGATAATGAGCATGGAGCTGAATTTACCAATTTGTTAACTGAACAAACCCACACTTTTCTAAATGAAACATGTAATGAAGTTTAAAATATGTTTACAAACATGGCCTATTCGCAACATTTAAGGTGCACTTACTTTCAGTTTATCTCTAAATAAATCGGTCATCTGGATTATTGCACTTTCTCCGTTTTCATTATAAGTGGAGTGAAATGACCTCCCAGCGTTCCAGTTAAATGAATCACAAATGATGGACCTGTATAGTAAAGCGTTACTGTTTATTTGCATGGCAAACTGACATGAATGGAATCTGAAAACAGGTGATCTTTTTAATAATGTAAAGAGGTGCATCAAACACCGTCTGTAGACTTTAGAGGTGGCTGTAAGGACGTGTAGATTCCTCACTGAGAGGGAACAGCAGCTGTGGGCAGCTCAACATCCAAAGGCGACAAGATCCGTGGAATCAGTGGAAAACAAGGATCGAAATTGAAGTTGTAACATTGCTTTGACACGTACAAGACAACTCTTATTAAGGTCCACTGGCTAACTTTGAACTGCATCATACAGTGTTGGGGTCAGTGTGAGACCATGACATGAGTATGAGAGCACAACAAGAAGCAGTGTCACCACACATGTTGTCACCACAGCTGCTCTTCCTTGTCACTCAGGAAAGTACAAGCATCAAGCTGGAAGACAGATATGGGGTCATCACTTTGGAGTGACGAATACCATAAATACTAATTGCTGGTATGGTCTTTTATGGGCTGAGAGGAATCAAGCTGTCAGTGGATAGAGAGCCATCCTACAGCAGGAGGGCAACAGGATGTTGGACTTTGATGAACAACTTGATGAAAGCAGATCTGGACTGTTAACAAGGATCTAATGTTTCCAACCCTGACGCCTTAACACACCTTTACAAGTTGACTGTATCTTTGCTTATTGCAATTCTGTCTTTTATTTTTAGCAAATGAGAAATGATAAAACGGTCCACTGTTGAAAGCTAACAGAAAACTCCTTCTCATCGGATTGTTACTATATATCTGGATGACATACCTTGATGAAAATGATCATTTTACAACAGTGAGTATTCAAAGGAGTGAGGTGGGACTGGTTGATAAAGTGTCTGTGTATATCTGTGGCTGTGCAGAGTGATGTGAATGTGTGCACACTGAAGAAGACGTTCTGGTCTGTTGTTTTGTCATCAGAGCTTTGGAGAGGGAAATATAGACATGTCGATGTTTGGAAATCATTTAAAGACCGTCTGAAGTGAATAATGAAAATATGAAAAGGTGTATATTTACAGTGTAATGTAATACATGAGTGTATCCTATATTCCTCTAGGGTAAGAACAAAAGGAACTTTTGTACTCTAGCACTTTCTTTAATGTGTACTGTATTAGTTCATCCTCTACATGTAAAGTACTGTATGAATATTCATGATTTGCCTTGTAATGTTTGAACAATGCTACGTTTAGAAATGGTAATCAAGAAAACAAAGTTTTAGAGTCTATGCATGTCAATGGTTGGGTCCCAGTATAATAGGAAACTATATGAAAAAATGGTGCTATGTTATATTATATAAAGGTGCTTTTATGGACCCCAGCTGAATGCATGCAAAGAGGAACTATCAAGAGAAGAAAAAAAGACAAAAGTGATGTCCTACTGCTGTTCTCAAAAGAGTGCTGCCTCCCAAAGATTTTAGAAATTTGGAAATTCCAACTTTCTGTTTGTTAAAATGCAGCAAGTTCGTATTCCGACTCTGGTGTACGACACAGAAGTCTGACAACACGTCGGCCGGCTCTGCAAACCTGAGCACACAATGTTTCTTTCAGTATTCTCCAAACATATGTTTAGTGTTTGTTGGCCAGGGGCATCTGAACTCGGTAATTACAATCTGCCAGCACGGAATTATTTCTGACTGAACGCATAGTAGGTGGCAGATATCCTACCGGATCTCTAAGTCTAACTGTACATGTCATCGTTACCAGCATCCACAGCTGTCAGACATACCAGAACCAGGCTCCAGAACCAGGCTCCAGGCTGAATGTGTGTAGCCCTGAGCCAGGATGATTAGATTTGGAAATTAACCATGAAGGCAACGTAAAAAACAACAGTATTTCAACCTAAAGAAGGTGGTTCTGTTTTTAAGAGAAGAAACATGTCATGTCTATTTACAGTTACACTGCCTTTGTGACAAAGACCTAAAAGATCTATAGACAATCTAATGACATCATTTTGTACTCTTAATTCTTCCGATGTTTATGTGTTTAAATATTTCATTTCATGTAGCAGAGTTATAGGACAGCACATATTTAATATAGTCTTTGAAAGGTCAAACATGTTTGAGTTTAGAAAACTTTGTGCTGATTGTTGCTGGAAAATAATTTGGAAAAAGAAAATGTCTATGTTTATTGGTTGTATTATCATCGTTCTTTTTATGTTGTTCATTAAATGTTTTACAGGATTATCAATGTTTTCAATTGTTTTTCATTGAGAGACTCTAGCCAGTGGGTGGGCCGGGTACAGCTCTGTTCCTGAAAAGATGAAGTGTAGTGTAAAGGAAGCTTCTACTTGATCATGAAATCATAACGTAACAATCATAACAATGTTGTCCTCCACATTTTCAAGATCAAGCACCATTTAAAACTGTTTAGGTGCTTTACATCATTTTGTTAAATTATTTAGAACTGAATAAGGAAACAGGGAGGGGGAAAGGATACAACAGAAAATATGTTTTTGTCAGAACACAAGATGAGTCATTAATATGGTTCTTAATGAAGGAATAACAGAATAACAGAAAGTCCAGAAGTGTCTGCTGGTCCAGCTAATGTATCCAGCTTCATGTATCCAGTGGTTCATATTCACAAAGAACAATTTTTCAATTAGTTTACCACTCTGTTAATAATTAAATTATAAAACCGGTAAATAATGTGAATATACAAATATATATATAATATAATGAAGGTCACATGTCTGTCGAATATCATCGTTTATTACTAGGGTTGGGTACCGAAAACCGCTATGGCACCGCTTCCTTTCGGTACTTCCTTTCAGTGCCTGAGCCAATTGAAATACTTGTTTTACACTACTCTGATGAGTCCGCCATGGCAGCAGGTTGTGTAGCTAAAGTAGCTAGCTAGCCATCAACCTTTTAACCCTTCGAAATCAGTGCCAGTGGATCCGCGGTATACAATATTTACGTTTTGTAAATATTAATTTCTTCGCAATAATTCTGCAAAAAAAAAAAAAAAACTCTCAAAGATTCATTAGAATTTCCGCTTCCGCTGCCTTCTTCCCGCGAGATCGTACGAGATTCACAGCGAGATCTGAGCATCTAAAGATGTCGATGACGCGTCCAGAGCTTCACTGGGAGACAGAGAAGAAGACAGAGAAGATGCCCAGCTAAGAGTTTACCCTGAGCGAAGTTATTTTGGAGTGGATCTCGGAGCTTTAGAGCCTGGAGGATTCGATTCCTGCGATAGAGAGGACAACGCCAATAAAAGGGATCCATTTGAGATGGGTAAGTGCTATTTACTGCAATAGCATATTTACGTGAGTAATGGTATCTGTAGCTAACAGTAGCTAACGGGAGAGATAGCTGACTACAGCGTGTCTGAATGGTGCATAATCAACTTTTGTCAATCACCGTTAACTTTCTTTCAGTGAATATAATACAACTTGTAGTGTTGGATCTCCGTTACGTGTTTGTAAGACTGTAACTATCGATAGTTTGTTGACGTTTGCTTAGCAAAGTTAGCACATGTAGCTCATATCTTGGGCATAGTCCGTGTTAGATCTCCGTTACGTGTCGGTGTGTAATCGTAACTTTCTTTCAGTGAATTTATACTGACTAGTAGTGAAGTATTTTACAGAGGATTCACAGCTGCCAACTGGACAACATGCAGCCTCCCAGTCCGTCTCTGCCTGCCAAACAGATCACCACCGCCGGCCGGCCACAGCGGCAGACACAGCACATCATCCCCACCATATAATAACACATTTGGTTTTAGACATTTATGTACATGTATCTACAATTGCATTCTTGTATTCCACAGCTTTTGTGAACTTAATACCTTTGGTAAAACAATTTCTATCATCAAAACAGTTCGTCCACATGAGTAAAGCTATCTTTTCACAAGAGATATATAGAATTTCAAAAATCGAGTGTCAATTTTTCAGCTTTAGGGCCATATTATCACTTTACACTTGTGTCTCAGCACAATGGTTCCTCGTTATATAGAGAGCTGAGATGTTCTGCAATTTTTTATGTAAAAACACATGGGTATCTATCAGATGCAAGTGCCTTTTAAAAAGGTGAATGTGGCAGTGAAGCGGGGTTTGCGCTCGGCTCAGAGGGAACTGAACGAGGGGGTGGTTCAGGGAACAGGTGTGAGCATGAGGTGTAATTGGCCTCAACTGGGGGCAATCTGTGTTTGTGTCTCTCCCCAATAGAAACAGTAGTAGCGGCTGTGGAACAGGAGAGCTGGAAGCGGAGTGGACACGGCCGAGACAGCTGAAGCAGCCGGACGACAAGGCGGGTGCCCTCAGGGAGAGTGCACATTGAAATAAAAGACATTAATAAGCAAGCCAAGTGTGTTGCCCTCTTTTGTGCCTGGTCAAGACGCACAAGAGTAACAGGGTCCTGTTACAGTGAATTTGAGAAATTATGTAAAATTGAGAAAATGACCCCCGACTCCAGAGGGTTAACAGAGAAAATGCCGGATGGTAAAGTTTAGCTGTATTTTACAAAAAAAGATTCAAACAACGCAACGTGCAGCAAATGCAACAAAATAATTGCGTGTAAAGAAGAAGAGTCGAACTCGAGAGAGAAATGCTCCGTTTTCCCCCTCAAACCGCGTTGAGGAAATGTCTGTTTCGCAGAGTTTCGAGAGAGGAAAAAGACTCCCGAACTATAAACTTGAAACTTACTGCTAGAGACGTCTGTTTCGCTGATGGAGGTCAACGTAAGAGTGGAGGAAGACCGGCAAGAACACCGGCTGAGAAACGCTCCAAGCCACGACACAAAGTGAGATTATTAGAAGACGTGTTTGTTCCTTGGGTCAGTTGGTGTTTGCCGAATTCAAGAACAGCGCCGTCTGGTTCAGAAAAGCTCTTCCAGTTGATATTAATGATGACGTGTAGTCAAGTGAAGCAGCAGTTTGAGTGGAGTTCTGTTGCACACGGTCCCTAGCAGGCCACCTGATGCTTGTGTCAGTTCTTTTTATATATTGTTTATCGTTTGAAGTTAAAAAGTTTGAAGCTGTAGTTTGAAGTCAAGCGTTTTGTATTTATTTATTTATATTTATAGTATACTTTAAACAGTTAATATATTGTTCAATTTGAAGAAAAAAAATTGCCTTGGCAGTAAAAAAGTATCGGTTTAGGCACCGGTATCGTTTTAGCACCGTTTTAATACTCTATATATTTAATCAGAGAGAAGGGAACAGATTTGATCTGATTTTTTTATTCATTAATTTGGATATATATATATCTATCACACTCACCTAAAGGATTATTAGGAAAACCATACTAATACTGTGTTTGACCCCCTTTCGCCTTCAGAACTGCCTTAATTCTACGTGGCATTGATTCAACAAGGTGCTGAAAGCATTCTTTAGAAATGTTGGCCCATATTGATAGGATAGCATCTTGCAGTTGATGGAGATTTGTCGGATATATATATATATATATATATATATATATATATATATATATATATATATATATATATATATATATATATATTTCAGTTACTGTTCATTTGTTTGTTTTTGGAGCATTTTGGTTTGGTGCATTTCAGAATTTAGCTGTGTTTTTTTTCAATAAAATATCTTGAACGCATCATTGTATTATTACATAGACAATTAAATAATCAAGCTGAAGCAACTGAACGCTTACACATCTGTACAATAAACATCTGCTTGTTGTGCCTTAATTTAAGTACAACTGTAGCATAGCATGGCATTTGGGTGTAAATGTGAATGTGTCTTCTAGTCTTCCGACCATAGCTTTCACACTACTTGTCATCATTCACTCATTCACACACTGATGACAGGAGCTACCATCAAGGTGCTAAAACTTGATCTGAGAAAGTGTGAGTCACTGTAACCACTAGAGGTCCTCGAACATGCAGCCATGATAGACATCCAGAATATAATGCAGTTTGTTGCAGCACAATGAGACATTAGTAACACACACACACACACACACACACAACCGAACACATAACCTCTCCTCAGGTTTATGTCTGGTGGAGATAAAGTTTGGCACTGAACTTGCATAATGTCAGTCATTGTGTTGATTACAACTTGTCAATCGCATTCGCATAATTATAACCATTTAAATTAGTAAATATAGAAAACACATCTGCATCAGAGGTAATACAAATAATAATAATAACATCCAAATGAACAATCTGAATAATTTGGTGACTGATTTCTTCAGTATGCAAGATGACAGTTGGTGTTTTTTCCCTAATATTGTGATACATTTTCTCTATTACCAATGCTCTCTATAGAGAGAGTGTATACAGATCTAGGAAGATCGTGTTGCTTTCATAGATTGGAAAACAAAGCTACATTCTTTGAACTTTCTCTCTTAGGAAAGCCACATATCTCAGCAGTGAAACGGCATGACTCATTGTTCCAGTTCAGCCCAGCAGGGGGCGGTAATGCAGTTGCAAACCTCCAGAAGAGGAACTGCAAACAAAAGAGATGCAGAAGAAGAAAAGCAGCGCCTCGGTAACAACAAGAGGACAAGCACAGCTCGGACCTCATCAGTTGGAAATGGATTCATTCCACTTCATACATTCGGCCTGCGGACAGTAACAGTTGCTTTACTTATTATATTGCGACATGTTTTTTGTTGGAACAGGAGCTCACTTTACCACGCGCCGCTGCGTGTGTTTTGTATTTAAATATTTCAGTTGTTAACCGCGTTAGTCCAACTTGCTGGTTGTAACATTCGCTGACACAGCAAAGAGGAACGGAAGACGATAGGAAGGAGCCTCCACTGCAGACTTTGGTACGGATACACTTCTGCTCTGACGTTAATATGCTAATGTATGTGTGTGCGTGCGTGCGCGCGCGGTTAAGCTAATTCCCTTTGTGTATGTACTGTAATTAGCTGGCTAACATTCACGTACTGAAACCAGGAAGTCAGCGAACAGAAAGTCTACCTCCACCTGTTTAACTTCTCTTTCACAACCACACCGGTAGGTTTCTTTAAAGCATGCTATCGCTGAGTCCGATAATTCAGCGCGTCCAAACGTCACGTGACGTGCTCTTTTTGGATAGGGGTTTATTTGTGTGGTCACGTGACGTCTGGGTTGACGTCCCCGCGTCAGGTTGAGGTTACGCAATGTGTGAGGACAAGCGTGACTGTCTGCTTAGTGCTGACTCTGTATTTTGAATCATGGTCGGCTTTAATGAAGATGCCAACACAGTTAAAAGCAAACCTCTACATAAAGAATCCCAAAACGAGTGTGCCCGTCTGTCTTCTCCATCAGCCACAGGAGTACACGGTTTGTGGAGTTTCTAGGCTCACAGGTGGAAGTAGCCTCCCAAAACCGCTTTAGTTTCCACACACAGCAGCAGAGTTGAGCAGACGAATGGTTTCGTACTAGACTCGAGTCAAGATAACACTTGTTAAGACAATTTTTACATAATTTGTTCCAAACGTGGAATAACAAGTAGGCTGTTGCTGAGGAACTGTTCATATGCATTCATGTATGCTACTTTCATATGTTTGGTCATTCTTTGATGGCACAATAAGAAATCTGATAACGTGTTTTTACAGCTTTTATTAAGGGCAACACATGTCCACACATGGCAACACACACACACACACACATGGCAACACACACACACACACACATGGCAACACACACACACACACACACACACACACACACACACACACACACACCTCTCACTCGTTACTATCAGCATACACAGCCAGAATAAGACCTTTTCGAATGTGTGTGTGGAACACTACCTATAGACTATGACTATAGTCAAACTAAAAACTAGCAGTGTTTAAGATGTGTTTTTACTCCGTTCTAAGCAGCCACTAGAGTGGTTACTAGACTTTTTCTCTTTCACTAAAATTGGATTACCAACAGGGCAAAGTGGGGCCCCCATTTGATTTTTCATGGTGCACATTTCAAAATGAAATTGTTTCAATCATATCTCCACACAGCAAACGTGGGGCCATATAATATTCCATGGTGGAATAAGCTAATTGTTATCCTCTGCGCTTTTATGTCGACTACATTTGACTGCAGTTAACATTCATACCGCACAAATAATGTTTTATGGTTGCTCTGTGACAGTCGCTGATTACATTTTACAACACGTTTGCTCCCAGTCAGGTGATGAGAGTTGAGAGGCTCTAGCTGAAAGTCAGAGGCATCATGGAGGACGACTTCAGGCCTCTGCTGAGCCCGGAGCAGACTACAGAGGGCTACTCAAACCGAGGCTCCACAAACTCGCTGGACTTCAAGACTAAAAGGTAGATTACACTGAAACACTACACCAATCAATATGCAGTATTTACCAGCTGTGTGTGCACATGACGGGGGAACTAGTTCACTCCTGTGAGATCTAGCTGCACACAGACTCATGTTGTTCAGGAGATTACACTAAGGAGTTCTATGCATTTACTAGCACACTCATATTAAGTTAATACCAGACAACAAAAAGCCACACATACTGGATTATATTTCATCATATTCATGATTTCTGGACATTGGCCTTGTAATATAGAAACCCCTTACAACGTCAATTCTACCAAAAAGCTCTTTGCACAGAGCCAAACGTGTCTCAAGACTTCCACTTGTTCTGTGGCTCTCAGCTCCAAGCCCATAGGTTCCTACTGAAAACATTCTTCTTTTTTTTTTTAAGTATTTACAAATATAGTTTATTTAAAAAAGAACATTATACACATTTTTGTTATTTGTTTGGGACTATTTACAGCGGCGGTTTAATCTTCACTTATTGCTCTAGTTCTTTTTTGTGGCAGACATGTGAGTCAAAATAAACTAATGTTTGTGTGTTTATAGTTATGAAGAAACATCCAGTGCAGCGGTCCAGCTATAAATGTACTGAACTGTCATTTATTAAACTTATGATATCTCATACCAGATCGGCCTTTTGTCACATATATCCCATCCAGCTGAGTCGGTATTGGTGGGTTCCTCGTTTTATTCCTGGTTCTTCAACCACTTTTGGCAAACGTAAGATACAATTGTCGCAGACTTCTGAACGCAAAAGTAAATGAGTCACACAAATTATGCAGATTAACAATATAATGGCAGGCAGCAGTTACAAAATAGTTTATATATATATATATATATATATATATATATATATATATATATATATATATATATATATATATATATCAAAATCATTTGTAAATTTTTCTCCATCTATAGAAAAATGTACAAATGATTTTGATATATATATATATATATATATATATATATATATATATATATATATATATATATATATATATATATATATATATATATCAAAATCATTTGTAAATTTTTCTCCATCTATAGAAAAATGTACAAATGATTTTGTAACTGCTGCCATTATATTGTTAATCTGCATAGGTTACATTACATTTCTGGGTACAAAATATTATTATGTACATGTGTCTGGATTATTATTATTATTATTTTATTATTATCATGACGAAGACACAACAATACCCAAGTGAGCTTTAACTTGGAATCTCATTGTGTTTTTAACAAATCTTTTATTTTTTCTTGTTTTTATCTTCCATGTTATTTAATATCAAGCCCTTTTGTTGTGTCAGATGGTGGTACAATAGCTTTACTTTATCTTTGTGTTACTGTAGTCTACATGCACGTATATTGTGAGGTAGACGATGTATATGAACTTTGTAAATGTAGATTTCTGTTGTCTAGTTATAATTCCTGGTGTTGGAGCTGGCCGCACCATCATGTTTCTCATGTCTGTTATCTAACAGACGAGCTGCTTTCTAGTCCTGGAATTCGCTTGACAAGCAAATACTAAGATGTGTGTGTGTGAGTGTGTGTTTTTGGCACCTACCTAGTATTATCAGTTTGTGTGAATTGTAATCCAGTTAGGTATTTCACATTGACCAACTAGCTTTCTAGAAATATAGCATTACAGACTCTCCCTTCCAGTAAGTCACATACATGTGTATGTTTACTTTATTGGGTTCAAGTTCCTTCAGTCAAGACATGTTTAAGGTTCAAAACCAATAGTCTTTGTATTCATGTTCTGTACAGTTTATATTTTGGGATGTATTTAACTGTTTTAATTTTCAATTTCTTTTTTAATTTTTGGATCAATTGTCTGCCACTAAAATTTTAGAAAATAGTGAAAATACTGTTTAATTCAGTTTAAGATCTTTACACATCTGGGTCATTTGGTTAACATTTATTTGAATGTTTTTTGTCACTAGTACCTTCACACAGAACGCAAACATTAGGTGGAAACGTAATAGTCTTTTGGAACAAGGCAGCTTTCACACCGCTGATAAAGGTCTTTAGGATCCCAGTAGTTGGTCGTCTGGCAGCACGAATCAATTTCAACCCTTTTATTATAAAAATGTTAATTTGCACCGCTACCAGTATAACTGGCTTTGATGCAAAATATCCTCAGACGAGTATTTCACATTCTTGTGTTGTTTATTTGTTACGTTCCCGTTGTGTAAAGGCTTTAGGATGAGATGAGAAGGAGAAGAGGAGCAAATCCTCACATTGAAGAATGTTTGACATTTTTGCAGGTCCAGTATAATTAAAAGTTAGATTTTCTTTGTCTTTTTTTAATATCAAGCAGCTCTAAGTGCTGTTATAATACTGTGAAAGTATCAAAAGGACCAATCCTTGGAGAAATACACGCAGCCCATATTCAGAAACTTTATCTAAATAGCCAGGATTTCCATATGGTTGTGATGTCACGACTATACAATATAGACCGTTTTAATCATAACATTCTAAATGTGTCTCAATATATTTTAATAAATATGTATGTGAACAACATACGCTGACAGGAAGTAAAGAGAGACAAAGAGTTTTTTGAACATCAGAGCATGTAAACATGTTCTAGAATAAATACAAGAACGAACGTGGAAATGAGCACGATATCCTTTAAACATTTAAGAAAATAGATTTATTTGAATACTGCTAGAAATTACATGGCTTTTTCCTCTGCTTCTTCTAGGCCTTTCCATGTTGAGCCCAGGAATATCGTAAAAGATGACCCGCAGGAGAGAGTGTCTGCTGAGGCTGCCATCCTCAACAGCAGAGTCCACTACTACAGCAGACTGACGGCCTCTTCCGACAGGCTGCTGGTAGGTTCCTCCACAGTTCAAATATAGTAGCCATAGGTCCATAAGCATGTTCAGGCATATTTATGTGACCCTGGTTATTTAAATGAGGAATGAGACACACAATGGAGGCCTCACTACACACACCAAGTGTAGTGTGTGATGTAACTTGTGTGTGGGTTAGTTACAATAGAGAGGAAAGCACTCAAAGAAAGGCAAAGTAAAGCAGTAAAGTACAGTAACTATAACTTTACCACACAAACAACTTTCTTAATGTATTGTCTTTTCATCTGTTATTTCTCTCAGTAGCTTTTATTATGGATACAATTAAAGTCAGAGAGCTGGAGAGACAAAACTAATTATTTATCATTTCCATATAGTCACGTGAGGCTGATCATTTCTGAGTGTAAGTTTAATCAGAAACATTGATCCTAATAAATGAATTCCAGTCTTCAAGAGAAACCATAATCACACTGTGGGTTATTTAATGATTTCACAATCAGAATTTCAAAAACATACAGAATAAATTAATCAAAGCCAGCAGCGTGCTGGGCGTCCTCTGGATACCGTGGAGGTGGTGGGAGACAGGAGGATGATGACGAAGCTCTCGTCTATGATAAGCCACGCCTCCCACCCCATGCAGGACGCTCTGCAGCGCTGCACAGCTCCGTCAGTCACCGGCTGATTCATCCCCGGTGTCTGAGGGAGAGGAACCGCAAGCCCTTTCTTCCCGCTGCGGTCAGGCTGCACAACACACTGAGCTCCCAGTAGACCACTTTGACAATCGAACACTTGAACTGAACTTGGTCACTTTAGCATTCACCTGGTGCAATATTACGTGCAATACGTTTAAGTACTTTTTTTATATATACTTTTTAATTCAGTCTGTATATTAATATTCTACTGTTTTACTGCTTATTTATATTTATTTATATTACTTGTTTCTATTTTATTATTCTTTTATTCACTTGTGAGCAATTCTGCTGTAATCCTGTAATTTCCCCACTGAGGGACTAATAAAGGATTATCTTATTTTATCTTATCTCTTATAAATACACAATGCAGTTTGTTAAACAGGTAACAGGCTACAGAGAGAAACATATCTACTGACAGTGATGTTATTAGTATAAGTACAGTGATGATTACTGTGTCTTTATTAGTTTAAGTGCAGTGACGATAACTGTCTTTATTAGTACATTAGTGATTATAACCATGACTAAAGTTATAACCATGACACTTAAGACAAGTAGCTCCGACCGGTGAACAATATATTCTGCTGCCTGCTGAAGAGCGTATGACTGTATATGAAAAATTCATACCGTATGGAAATTTGAAACCGGTATACCGCCCAGCCCTAAACTCAGTACACATTTTATTATTTGTACCTGTGCTTTTCCTACTGTGACAAAAGGCCTACTGTCCATGTTCAGTGCACTCACTGTGTACCATTCCAATACCCAGACTATCATACTATTTAGTCTGGCAGAAGCATATTTAGCATGTCCTCATACACATTGTGTCTAATGCTGTATATCTGGTTGCATTTTGCAGTGTGCTAGCCAGCATGCTTTTCTGTCTATTCTGACAAACTGTCCTCTTTCATTCATCAAAGAAAAATAATGATCAGAGCCCTCATCCTTGACAGGAATGCGGTCAGATGGATAGGTGATCGTGTTAACAAGCGCTCAACAGTTAACAACAGTTAACTTTCAAAAAGACTCATGTTACTGTGAGGACTTTATCTTTTAGTATCTGGCCGTTCTTTCCTCAGAGTCCTCCAAACCATGTGATCCCTGGGCCGGAAGAGCTCTATGTCTACAGCCCACTGGGGACCGCTTTCAAGGTGACAGGCAGCGACCACTCCTCTAAAAACCCCAGTATCATCACCATGTAAGCCCTGTCAGCTAAACAGTCCACAGTGTACCCGGCCAGGAAACCAACCTGTGCTAAATGAATGTCTTTAACTGCTGGAATTACTACTTTGCTTTTCTCTCCTCACAGATTTGCTATATGGAACACAATGATGGGCACATCTATCCTCAGCATACCTTGGGGTATAAAGCAGGTGATTCAAGTGCTTGGCTCGTTCGAAGCCACTTAAATGAAACGTTTGTTATTCTTGAATTGCTGAGTCACAGTATGTTGGCTCGTTAAATTTGCCTTCCAGGACAAATGCTAAAATATGAACCGTCGGTGGTGTCTTTGTCCTATAGGCTGGTTTCACTCTGGGGATCATCATCCTCATCTTCACCGGCCTGCTGATGCTCTACTGTTGTTACATCGTCCTCAAATCACCCAAGGGAATACGTAAGTCCAACAAAACCCGACAATTTTAAACAAGTAATGAATGGGTGTTATCCTTTAAATCTGAAATACAATTACTATATGGTTCTGATGCAACTGTTTTGAATAATTTCATATAATTAACAGTTATTTTGTGGATTGTAGTACAGCAATCTCCCTTTTTATTATTTAGTGTGTTCCTAGAAATACTCATCTTTATTTCTAGAAATGTAAACTGTACTGGGATTACTGGAGATGCATGGAGTGCAATATTCTTGGCCAATTCCGAATTATTTTATTTGTATAAAAAAAGTAAAGTCTGGTCTGTCAATTCAAATTTTTGCTGATGCCGATTTTCTTTCTAAGAACTGTAATTAACAGCAAGGCTCCGGACATTTTTTTTTGTGATTTAGGGACGTTAGTAATTATTGATAATAGTTTAACTGCCAACCTTTAACAGGAAATTTGACTAATTAATTAAGCAGTTTAATGGTTAAAGAAATATTAAAATCTAATTTATAAAAAAAAAGTTGAGAAAACTCTTGTCAGGAGAATAGCTGGTCTTCCTTAGGGTCAGCCCACTTGAAATGAAGCTGTACTGGAGTTGTTTGCGAGCGTCGGGTCAAACCTCCTTCATTTGAGTGTTTATTGTTAGCGACATTAGCCGTGGCGATGCAGATACAGCAGAGTTGATTTACTTGGAAGTTGCATCCATGAACTCTTGTTTTGATTCTTCAAAGAGAGAACATAACTCTGGAGCACGAGGGGGTCGTGATGCAAGGGTCAGTGTTTTGTTTTTAATCGGCGCTATCCAAGGTGCTGATCCTGTGGTTCGGCGCATCTACAATTGGGAGCTCTCCAGGGTGCTGTCTATCTCCTCTGCCCACAGAGGGGGAGATCTAGGCAACATAAACAGACTTCATGTTCCTTATTGTTGATTACCAGCAAAACAAGTAACCGTTCATTAAAGCCACTTAAAGGAGCGACCCCTATTGCCACCAAGATTTTTTGCACTCTTTTTGCAATCACAATTGTAAAATAAGACATGGTCACCGGTCATGGCGGACCAGCTGAAAGTAACAGCTACTGTATTATTAGCCCTCATTAAGTCCTGGGCGCTTTATTATATTTATAATATACATCATTTTTTTTGTGCTGCTTGTGGAGGTAGCCTACATACAGTATCTATATCAATGAGATGTGTTCAGGCAATGTGACTGCGTGAGACAGAGCCTGCCAGTGAGTGTCTCGTGTAAACGCTGTTTACATCATGAGACAGTATTTAGCACATTGTTGCCACTGTTTTTCAGGAAAGGTAAGTGCCTCCTTTAAGATTTACTGATTCAAATTGAAGGGGCCATGTGAAAGTTACAGCCTTTAAAAAAAAAAAAAAAAAAAAAAAGCTTTAGGGGGGACGCTGGGATCGGACCAGTGTTTTGGTTTGTCCGCTGTGGGCCACTGTCGAAACATGGCGGTGCAACATGGTGGACTCCATGAAGGAGACCCGCTTTCTATGTAGATATAAGGGACTCATTCTAGGCCATTTTGCTGTAAAGTCACGACCATTAAGAACATCAACTTCTACTGCTTTACCAAAGATATTGACGGTGACATGACGGAAAGAATCCCACATTCATCTCTTCATTCCCTGTGTTCTCTCCAGCCTACGTGGACGCATCCGACTGGGAGTTCCCTGATGTCTGCAGGTACTACTTTGGAAAGTTCGGCCAGTGGTCCAGCTTGTTCTTCTCGATGGTGTCGCTTATCGGAGCCATGGTGGTTTACTGGGTCCTCATGTCCAATTTTCTCTACAACAGCGGACAGTTTATCTACAGTAAGTCACAAAGCAAAGAAGTATAACTTTTTCCTCACCATTTCTCTCTCATACATACATGTTACATAGCACATTATGGCTTCAACGGTTTAGTTAATAAAATATGGCTCTTTGGTAACATTAAGCCATGATTACAGTGTATATGTTCTCCACAACACTTGAGAGTGTGATTCTGTATTGCGCTGACATACCAGAGCATTAAGTATTAGTAGCTAGTTCATGCAGTCAGATTCACTACATCATAGGTTATTTATCCGAGAGGCGACTGTGGCTCAGTAATTGAGTTTTGACGGTTCAATCCCCAGCTCCGTAGTCCATGTTAATGTGTTCTTGGCGAGACACTTAACTGTAAATGATTCCTGTGGTGTATGAATGTTAGATAGTCCTGATGTGCAGGTGACACCTTGCATGGAAGCTCCTCCCATCAGTGTTTGAATGGGTGAATAATGGCAGTAGTGTTGAAGAGCTTTGAGTGGTCTGAAGGCTAGAAAAGCGCTACACAAGTACAGTCCATTTACTATTTATCTGTTCTGTAAATATGATGTATAGGCATCAGTATTAAGATTTAAGTCAAGACTACTTTTGACTTGTAACTTCTATTTTTGGTTATAACGATAATAACGGTTATAACGATTTTTGGTTATAACGATATAACCATCGGAAAAAAATATTAAGATATTACACTATCATCATTACCTCAAGGACTGAGAACAATATATTACTGTATATCATGTCAGATGTATTTTACATGTTAGCAGGACTAGCATTTTAAATGAACTACTAAAGGAAAAATAACATCTGTGAGCTTTCAAAATATATTTTTTGAATATTAACAGTTAACATAAACTGTAGGTGCCCGAGTGCTACCTTTTTTAACTAGCACACACTAACTTATGCCAGTTTTTCCAATGCCATCGATAAACACATGTGCACGTTATGATAACTGCCTAATGAAAGTGTATCGTGATATTGGTGTAGCTTTAGAGGACCTGCTCATAGATAATGGTTTGTTCCACTAAAATGTGCAAGAGCTTTTGCTTTGATCTGATGGTTTCCTTCTGTCTACAGACTACGCTCACAATGTCAACATGTCAGATTCAGTGTTTGGAACCAACGGCTCAGATAGAGGTAAGTCGCTTATTATATCCAACTTTTAGCTCTGACTTTGGTGTACTTTGGGTTTCCTCTCACAACTGTCAGCTTTGGTTGGAGACGGCCTTGAATCAGTGCAGAGGGGCCTTTACTCAGTAAAATGAGTTAGTAAAATGATTGTGTGGATGTTTCTTTTTTCCACCAGTCATCTGTCCATTTCCAAACACTGACCCTGGAGGGAACTACACCACCAGCACATTTGACCTTGGTACCAGTGGAAATGAAACCTCTGTCTCTTTTGAACACTGGTGGAGCAAAACCAACACCATCCCCCTCTACCTCATCATCCTGCTGCTGCCGCTGCTCTGTTTCCGCTCGGCCTCTTTCTTCGCCAGGTTCACGTTCTTGGGTAAGATATGAAGGTCAATGATGATCAGTGTGTAGCAGTGTTGTTGAGGGAGACTCTTGAGTTTTCAATTTCAGAAACAGAGATCACTTCAACTCTGGGTCAGTTACCATAGTAACGTGCGCTCTGAGCCTAACCTGCTCGCTCACAGATTTTCATGAACCGGAGG
The DNA here is from genome assembly GCF_910589615.1 of Taurulus bubalis. NCBI lineage: Eukaryota > Metazoa > Chordata > Actinopteri > Perciformes > Cottidae > Taurulus > Taurulus bubalis. The sequence continues at coordinate 2,442,306 of NC_136607.1, read as the reverse complement.
AGCTGTCTGCCACGGTTTCATGTCCTCATACATTCTGAAAACAGTCTAAATCAAAGCACATTAATTTGCGGACATTTACGGCAAAATTCCAGTAGTTTTTGTTTTTTTTCTATTTTTCTTTGAACATCAATATTCCTCACGTTTATATATCACATATTGGATTCATTCTTAGCTCAGAATAAAATCTATGATTTGTCCTTTTTTGCAAGTTTTGAGATTTTTTATTTTTTTTAATGATGTTATTCTGTGAACGTTGATGTTAATTATCAATCAGTTCCCCTGCACCGAAACAGTTACTGCACGTTGCTGTAATACTCTGTTTCAATAAAGCTTTAGAAACATACAACCCTGATCTGTGAATAATCTTATATTTCTCATGTTGTGACTGGCTACACTGACCGGGACCGTAACCTGACCCGCCAGTTTGTTACACAGAACCATTTGAGAAGTTTATTTTTTAAGTGCCTGCCCTTTTCTAATTAGCAGATGATGGGATGTAGACGGGAGAAGAGAGATAACATATTCTCTGTGTAAAAAAGCCTTCAGTGTCGTTCTTTGTACTTCCGTAGACCAATATCCTATACAAGTGATTCTTTGGCAGCGTCTACGCTGACCTCTTCAGGAGCCGCCATTATTCCTGCCAGTCGCCTCTTGTCTCTTGTCTCACACTCTTAGCCACTCCTGTAGCCGCCAGTAGCTCCTAATTGCTCCTGATTCGCGGATTGGTCCGGCTTAAACATTATTTGAAGCATTTTGCATGCAAGATGCATTTTGGTGTGACAGTGTCCCTGCTGATTTTATTGTGAGAATCCAGCTGCCATAGGTAGGAGTGTGGTGCACCTGAAAAGACTTCAAACCTGGACTGAATGTAGTTTCAATGAGTTTATTTATTTATTTCCTTCTGATTATGCTTTGCGCTGCACAATTCATTCATCCATTGTTGCATCATTCCATCTTCTCCAGGCACTATATCAGTGGTCTACCTCATTGTGCTGGTCACTATCAAGACTGCCCACCTCGGCTTCCACCTAGAGTTCCACTGGTTTGACACGAGCCAATTCTATGTTCCAGGTAAGTCTCCTGCAGATTGAAATGCTTCTTTGTGTCTTTCGACAGCACCTCACATACATACTCGACCTAACTGTAGTCTAATTATATATGAGGATGGCAATTCCCGCTTTAAGTCAGGATTGTAAAGGGTAACACTGTGGGATTTATCCCTTTTTGAATATCTTCATCATTGTAGACGATGTTGCTGATTCATGAGCAGAGCTGCCTTATAGCAGTATTGGATTTTTCATTCATCTTCATTTAAATGAAGATAGTTTTTTCTTTGTCTAAACCCAGCCCTAATCGCAATATACATTGGGTTATTATATTTGGCTGGTCAGTATTTACATTGGAGAGTTTATTACTATATCCGTTGATGTAATTGTTGGATGGTGTGTTTTAGTCTGGCAGCATTCCAAGGATGGTGATATTGCTCCTTTGGTTGATACCCATCTCCTCCAAACAGACACCTTAACTATTACTGACCCAGATTGCCATGCATTGATATTATCAGTTTTCTTAATGGTTGCATAAAAGTAAACAACATCCTTACCTTCTCCATAGCTCACCATCTTGCTCCCTGAAAGACTTTCATAATAAATCAGTAGATTGACAGTAATCCCCAGAGGATGAAGCTTTTCCATTTTGGGCACTCCATGATCTTTCCTCTGGTGCCACTTTAGGGCCAAAATATACATATAAACTTCTGCAATGGCTCTCATGAACTGAAAGTTCTGTTTCTGTACAGTAGCAAATGTATAATTTCTGTCTTTCAGAGTTCCGACTGCTCTTCCCTCAGTTCACTGGCGTCCTGACTCTGGCCTTCTTCATTCACAACTGCATCATCACATTAATGAAGAGCAACAAGCACCAAGAAAACAATGTGAGCCTTGTCTACCCAGGCGTCGGCTCAGCTTCCTGAACACATGCATTATAGCGGTCTCATCTGGTCTCTGTTTGGATAACGCCGTTCAGTCGCACTAGTTGTTGCTTGTTATTTTTGATTGAATTATGCAAGTCCTCGTAACGTCCATCTAGAAATGGGAAAGAAAGAGTCCTCAGTAAAATATCAACCACATTTAGTCACATGTTTTATTGACCGAAGAAAACAAAGTAAGTGAAGTGATGCAGAGCCTGAGGTGGATGTGTTTTGGTGTTTCAGGTGCGGGACCTGTCCGTGGCCTATCTTCTGGTGGGGCTGACCTATCTGTACGTGGGAGTGTTGATCTTTGCTGCCTTCCCCTCACCGCCTCTCTTCAAAGACTGCATTGAGCCGGTGAAATTTACTCTTTTTCGTTTCTGTTCAGGTTTTTTTTATGATTATGGTTTTTGCTATATCAATTTGAACTATAACTTGTCTCTGGCCAGGAACAAGTGTTTTAATGTTTGGTGCAGATCGGGATCCAATAGTGCCACATTTACATATAACAAGATAACTGTTCAATTATGATAACGTAGCTTTGTTAAAAAATACAAATATTGACAATACACAACATTTTCAGAGTAAGAAGCACGTAAGTGTTTTGAAACATTTAAAATCCAAATGGTTGAACTTAAGAAGTTCTCAGGATGCGTTCAGATTTTCAGGAAATGTGAAATAAATGCTTCTTTTGTCCAAAAGTCAAAGTCAAATGGAATCTCTGTCTGTCCGTCCGTTGGTCTCCCCAGCGCGCCGCTCTCTGACCTACGAGTCCTTCAAAATGTTTTAAAAAATAAATCTTTGTAACTCTGCTGTCCTCCTGCATACATGCCTAGAAAATTAAGGAAAACTGAGTTTTTCCAGAAAAAAAATCCGGCAAAAGCATATAGCAATAGCAATATGAGCATGACTTTTTTTTTTTTTTGTTACAAAATCTTAAGCAACGTTGTATGAGCGGTTTTCGAGAAAGATGCAGGCAATGTTCGAGCATTCGGCCGTTTTGAACAAGTGAGTTTTCAAAGCACCAACCACTTAGCAATTTAGCACAAATCTGAATTGAAGAACAGTTACAAACTGTTAAAAAAACTACCGGACTGTAGCTTCCGTACTAATTTGTCAAACAAAACCCACTTTGCAAACTCTCCACTGCTTTCTTCTCTCCTACAGAACTTCTTGGATAATTTCCCCACCAGTGACGTGATGGTGTTTGTGGCTCGGAGCTTCCTGCTGTTCCAGATGATCACCGTCTACCCCCTGCTGGGGTACTTAGTTCGGGTCCAGGTCATGGGCCAGCTCTTTGGCAACCATTATCCCAGGTAGCATTGAAGGACATTATCATTTAAAGTTATTGTTATTCCTGTGGGAGCAGACTGCTTATGATAACACTGCCTTTATCTTAAAGGGTTGTAAAATATCTCAAATATCAATTGCTGGATGAAAATAACAAAATGGAACAAAAGCCTAAATATATGAAATTTGTCTTTCATAAACCTGCAGTTTGTTGGAATTACACACAACTTGCTCACAGTTTTTTCAGTCTTGTGCAGTAAGTCTCAACTCTTTCAACATATCAAAGCTTTTCACGTTGTCTCTCTTTAGTTTCTTCCACGTTCTGGCACTGAATGTCTTAATTGTTGGAGCTGGTGTCCTGATGGCCAAGTTTTATCCCAATATTGGATCCATCATCAGGTATGTTTGAACTTGTTTCCCTATTTTACATCTACTCTATGATAGCTAATAATTCAATAATCACATATAATTAGTCCAAGAGATTGTTTTATGTTCTTAAATAAACTGGTGTTTATGTTGATCATGAACAATGAGGATTACTGAAATTGTTCAGCCAAAATGTTTGGCACTAGTGACAATACTTGTGCGTGTAGATGGATGTCGTCAGATCTAACTGAGCATGACTTTAAAACTCAGACTTTTCAAAAGTCCTGCAGCATTTCAGCCTTTTGCTTCTACAGACATAGAGAATGGGTCATGATAATGTGGATAAAATAGACAAACAAATAAACACAATAAATGAATATTTAATGATGAAATATATTGATAAGAACTTGATTAAATTAACAGCCATGTATATATTTTTTTCTTTATACCTATAGTTAAAGGCATGATTCTTCCTCAGACCTGACAACACATTATGAAACTGTTTTCACTAGCTTAGTGGGACTAACATCACACATGACGCATACACAGCAACAACTCAAGTTGGCGAGCATCATTAAGTTATACAACCATGCAAGGCAACTAATGGCAAAGACATTTACTGAATCAATGTCTCCTCCAGTCAAAGTATCCTTTGGCAAGACACTGAACTGCTGCCGTCAGTGTGAGTCATCAGGACCTGGTGGGCAGGTGTTACCTTGTATGGTAGCCTCTAATGTCAGCGTATGCATGTGTGTGTGAATGATGACATAAAACCGCACAATGCTTTGAGTGGTTAGAACATTAGAAAGGTGCATCTGTTTACCATTCAATGATGATGTCATCGTGATGAGTTATTCAGGGTGATTTTAATTTTCTCAGACAAGACAAAACTCAGATTGGGTTTTGAGATTGGTCTTAACGATGTTTATAATACGGGTAGATCAAATCAAGCATTCTGATTGGTTGAGAGTGAGTCACGAGGTGTAGTTTATTCAGCCATTAAGTACTGTACAGCCTGTTTACATTTAGAGCGTTCCATATCAGTGCACACTTAAAGTAACAGGTAAATTTAAATTGCGCGACAGTTAGTTGTCATTTCAAGTTTGACAGTTACCAACATGTTGGTGTAAACTTTGATATTGTAACGTCCGCAGTAACGACTCGCAGACGTTGGTTTCCTTAACTTGCAACAGGGGCTCTTCGCTAACAGTAACGTTAGCTCAAACGTAACAGCTAACAAGCTCACTTAGCATCCCCCACACTAGCATAACGAACGACAACACACACGTCACTTCCTCCCTAAAATGAAAAAAGAGGAAAAAAGGGTTTGACCACAAAATCGTGATAATTTCCAGTGAGAGATAATTACGTCGGTCATTTCCCGACGCGAGGCAAGTTCTCTAAACATCATGGAGGAGAAAAATGACGGAGAAAAGACGGACAGAAGCAGCGAGAGCACTTCTTTACATCGGTGGCTGCGTGTCATCCTCAGCTCTTCTTCCAACCTCTTCTTCCAACTCTTCTTCCAACCGACAGTCAAAACTGCAGTCAGTTTTATAGTCCCGTATGTGCGTCCCGTACGTGTATGACGGTTGCATAGCAACCGACATACACGTACGGGACTATTTTCTCTGTTGCTGAAATGCGATACACAAGGTTTGGTGGCTGCAACTATTTTGTGCTGAAAGGGAGCTTACTATTACTATTTATAAAGTCTCAGGTACCCGTATTATAAAAGCAATAAGGTACTCGAGGCAGTACTGTGTCTACAATAATGTAACTAACAACTCCCTTGAACAGTACATTATTGCACGACACGGTACTGCCTCTCGTACCTTATTGCTTAAGTGTGTGGTACTTTAAAAACTTTTTTTTTTTTTTTTACATTTGCTTATTCACCGTTAAAACTTTATGAATTTAGGTTGAGCACGACATACAAATAGGGAAGGTAGATCCTCTCAAAGACCTAATTAGTAGTGAAACTGACTCTTCTTAATACAATACCATGCTTTTACTTATAATGCACATCATCTGTTGCACATCAACATTTATAATTTAAAAAATGTAGATCTCCCCCAGCAGTCTGAAACAACCACTGCTGTATTGATGACTTGGCATTGTGTCTACTGGTTGTTCAGTTAGCAGTTAACCAAAAACATCATGGAAAATAATAACAGTTCCAACACTGGAAACAGTAGACCAATCTTCCAGTCATGGACAACCCATGGGAAATGAGAGTGAAATGCCGTGCACTGTGCTGGAACATTATTTCCACATTCTCCCTATTTTCTTTAGATGAGAATGAACCACTAGTCACTATCATAGCTCCACATTGCCTTCTGAAAGGGTATGTTTAGGATCATACTAACATTCAATTAAAGTTTAAGAACGAGAGTATTTTGAATAGCAGTTATGTCACATTGAAGCGAAGACCTGTTACTATTTAAGTGGTCAAAACTCAAATAACGTATGTTTCCTTAGCCTTAACATGTAAATATGAGTCGCTGCTTGTCACTGTGATAGTTTTTATTAGCATATTATTCTATGATCAATTTGTCAACGTAAGAGCTGATTTCATAGATAAGTTATAGCCATAGTCTGCACGTCTTTTTAAATCAGACTTTAAAGAACGTATGGCGCTGTCCCCGTTCAGAGCCAGAACAGGGACGGCGCCATAGGTGTTTGAGTCATATTGTGTTTAATTAAGTGCCATCAAACACACTTTCACGCTAATGTATGCAATCAATTGTCTCAGAGCCAATAAGTAAATTAAACTCACCAAGCTGTCGGCTGAGTGGCGGTCAGATACAGCAGTATGTGTACAGGTGTGTTAGCTGATAGCCAAACACTCTGGGGGTCAGGCCTGCAATCAGCTGTGTCAGAACTAGGGGCCCCGACTGACCAGGGGCCGGTTTAGAGTAGTGAGTGAGTGAGGTGTAAGCAGGTGGTTGATGGTGGTATGAAAGGTTTTTAGAGAAAAGTGTGCATCATTGAAACCACAAGAGGTCCTTCATGAGCTATTCATAACTGGATACAGTTATGGCTTCACATGCTGTGAATTGGTGGATGATGTAGGATCGGGCGGTAAAAGGCGACAGGCCTGAAAAGTGAAGCCAATAAGGAAGTGCCTTTAACCTGCTTTCTCTCTACTGGCCATCAGGGGGCGACTCCTTTGCCTAATATGGATGTCTGAGAAAATGACCCTACTTCTTACTTGATTTATTACCTCAGTAAACATTGTAAAGAGTTTATGGTCTCAATCCATAGATTCAATACAAAATAATGTTCCTTTAGTAAATGATGCTTCATTTAGAGTCAAATAGACTATAAAGAAGGGTATGATTTAGGGCTGGCTTACTGTGATTGACAGGTCATTTTCTTGCTGACATTGTCTTGGGCTGTAGATGCGATGACAGCTGTTCACATCTGTCCAATACACAGCAACACATGATTAGCTGCGGTCTCTTTTGAAATAACATTCTCTTTTTTAAATTGTCATTTGGATGCAAAGTCATCAGTTTAACGCACAAGGAGACTGTTGTGAAACTTAACTAAATGCTCTGTACTGATTCCAACTGTCTCCCTGTGCAGGTTCTCTGGAGCAACATGTGGCTTGGCGTTAGTGTTCATCTTCCCTGCCTTGGTGCACATGATCTCCCTGAGGAGGCAGGGCGCGCTCCGCTGGCCCTCAGCGCTCTTCCACAGCTTCCTCATCCTGCTGGGCTTGGCCAACCTGGTGGCTCAGTTCTTCATGTAGAGAAGATGTCAGACACGGACGCTCTTACATATTCAGAAGCCAGAATAAAATATGTGATTTGAGATCTCAGATGGGAAATGTAGAATAATGGAGTGCATAATCACATTGATGAATTCATCCATTCATCAGGCAGACAGACGCCGCTCCAAATGAATGATCAAGTTGCTGTTTCCGGGATGTGGAAATAAAGAACTGTTTGCTAACGAGTTCATCATCCCAACTTTAAAGCTGATGCCAATTGTTTTTTATTGTAGGTTTACATTTGTTACATGAACTGGTTTACTGCTTTACAACTGGATTTTATGATCAGAGTTGAGTTGTGAGACCGAGAAATCATATTACTAACTTTGATGATAACTGTTATGTTTTGTGACATTTTATGAGCAGTGTTTATTTACTTGTTGACATGTTTGCATGATGGCAATTGTATAAACACTGTCTGTTATATTTAACTAATGATAGGATACACAAAGGGAATATATGTGAAAAAAACAATAGGAGAAAGTGTAGTTTCCTGTTCCTGTTCTTAATCAAATTATAAGATGAGACGAGATGGAGCTTTATTCATCCCAAGGGAGATTGATCTGCAACAGCTGCTGTACAAAGTTGGAAAGTGCATATATATGTATATATGTATGATTTCAAATCTAAAAACAGACAATGCCAAGAAATATAAAAAGGGAAGGCCTATGTTCAATGTAGTTGGGGCAATATGCATGGTTATACCTATAATACTGATGTCTAAGAAGCAGTGGACATGTTCCTGAAAGGCTGAAGACTAATAAATATGGATTTAAGCAGAATATTTTGTTATAAAAAAAATGTGATTTTTGAAAATGATTAAATCTATTTGTTTTTCAATAAATGTTAAATAAATATACACATAAATATACAATAAATGCATAAAAAGCCAAAAGCTGTAGATCAAGCATTACAAAGGCCTATATTTTTATATTAATCATTTGATAAGATCCTGCCTCATTAGCAATACATATTAACTTGCTTCACAACCTACCTGGTGCTTCTCAAACTCTCAACTGCTGTATGGTGCATACATCTTTTGAAATAAATGTAAACAACAAATTGAATTGATAATCAATGCTATGAGTCACTGATTCTACATGCAATCCTGTTCATTTAAATGTGGTTCATCGTTATTTATTGTACTGATTCTTTATTCATTCCCTTAATTTTGTTCACTTAGTCGTTGATTCATTTATTCTCTGTTGAGTAATTGTTTTTAGTTACATAGTCCAATAAATATTTAATTCATAAAGAACTTGATCATTTAATCTGTATGTATATTATAATCAGTCACTGTACACCAAGAGAATAACTCAGTAGCAACCCTGATTTTGAGACTTAACCGATTAATATCAAATTTTAAAGTATTCCCTTTTTCTTCCAAAAAATAGGGCGTGTCCTAAATTTAGTTAAGTGTTTAAATCGGTCTCCTAAAGTAATTGTGTCGTATGACTGAGTGCCATCACTCTTTCAATACTAGTTCAGAGGTTTGTGTTTCATAGTTGAGAGCAGGCTTTGGTTGAATGACATCCCACCAGCTATTTTCTGACAAAGATTTCTTTTTTGTTATTGGTTTACAATTATTTTGTTGAAAAAATCCAGTTATTTTCCGTAAACTCAGTAAAAGGAGGTTACCCAGAAGCACGAGTCATGCTTCTTTCCACATTCAACATAACACACAACAGGCTGAGTCTTTCTACCAGGGACTCTCCCTCTATGGCAGCACACTGCAGGTCCAGCTCTTGGTCATCACTGAACGGAATGAGCAAGTGGATAATCCTGCCGTTCGGTAGCCGGTAGCCCCTGTTGAGCTACCTTTGTACTGCAAAAACATGTGAGGGGGGTGGGGGTCACAGATACCTGAATAGTGAGGGTGTCACAGATACCTGAATAGTGAGGGGGTCACAGATAGTGAGGGGGTCACAGATACCTGAATAGTGAGGGGGTCACAGATACCTGAATAGTGAGGGGGTCACAGATACCTGAATAGTGAGGGGGTCACAGATACCTGAATAGTGAGGGTGTCACAGATACCTGAACAGTGAGGGGGTCACAGATACCTGAATAGATGTCACATGTGTTGGTCTTGTCTCGTCTACAAGGCTACTGGACAGACGTCTGCAAACACCTTGCTGAGGCTCTGAACATGGAGCTGTGCAGAAAGAGACATTTTTGGAGTCAACAGTTCGTCAAATAACTAGAAGGAACACAACTTGCTTTGGATATGTGAGGGTTAGTGGTAGAGGGCGTTAACATTCTTTTAAAATGATGACATTTGCATGCTCTAGAAGAGTCATTCATGTTGACACTAAATGCTAGTTGGACAAGATGCGTAACCTGCTGGCAACTGGTGGGTTCAATATTTGTCAATGGGCATTAACTATGGTTATTTCTCACATCCCACCTGAAGCCAAATACAAAACCACAGAGCTCTGGCTTCTGGGAAAGAACTCTGACCCACACTCTGCGCCCAAGTGAACTGCAAGCAGAACCCTTCAGGCTCCCTTAGCCAAGGGGACAGTGAGCATACTCTCTTCCAATGGCTGGCCAGTGCAAGCAAGTATGATGCCGTGTTTACAGACATCTCAGTCGCCCATCGTGTTGGAGAAATGTTATGAGAGGTCCTGGCCTCATTTCAGGCTGCAGGCTAAATGAGGTCGGGACCTCTTTGTGAGTGTGTTTGTTGTGTGAACATGTCTCGGCTCCACGCAGAGCCTCAGGCTCATTATGTTTGAGGCTAAAGCATGAGGACAAACACTATATCCTGTTTGATGGGGAGTGGTGTGAGCATGTGTGTTTGGTGTACTGGTCACTGGTAAAAAGCTGAGCATGTCCAATTTTCTTTTAGGTGTTATTAGAGGCCAGTGTGACGGCTTATATCCTACATTTCCCATCTCACAGAGGCCTGTCTTGATCAAATAAAAAAAACACTGAAAAAATGACCTTGGCACAGGTATGGATGACAATGACTGGAATGATGTATCAATTAGAGAGAGCGACAATACATCTTGTTTCAGGTCTCAATCTGATTCAGTCCACCGCATCTATTTGACCAACTCAAACCTTAAAACAAAGTACTCCGGTGTGACAGATACCTGAATAGATGTCACATGTGTTGGTCTTGTCTCGTCTACAAGGCTACTGGACAGACGTCTGCAAACACCTTGCTGAGGCTCTGAACATGGAGCTGTGCAGAAAGAGACATTTTTGGAGTCAACAGTTCGTCAAATAAATAGAAGGAACACAACTTGCTTTGGATATGTGAGGGTCTCATAACATTCTTTTAAAATAAAAATCTCATGAAATGTTGATTCATAAATTTGGTAAGAAATGTAAATATTTACATTATCAGAAGCAAATTATATTCCAGACACACAAGACATATTGTCATGGTAAACTTGTACTCTAATTTAATCTGAATGTGGGGGAAAACTAATTAAAAATCACATTTATTTTACACAATTTTTTTTTTCATGAAAAAATAAAGTGATGATTTAAAACATATTATTTCACATATTATACATTATACACTGATTGTATCATTAGAAAACAAAATCAGAACTTTTAAATACATCTAAGCTGTGTCCCCCTATTTATATTCCTATTTCCTTTCCATTGACATTCAGATCCCCTCCATAAAACTATACATCTTGTTTATAATATATTGATCTGTACTGTATATGTAGTATAAAAACTCATGTTTATTTTAAACACAGTTCAAACACAAGTTATGCTTTAACTGCTTGATGTTCCTTAAACACTCTTTGCCTCACAGCTGGCCATGTTTGCTAAAACGTGTCTGTGGTTTTATTGCAGTCCACTTTAGATAATGTGGAATACTAATTGGCTTAAAGACATTCAATCCAATTAGTAATCATTCGTGCATTTGGGATGGCAATAATTATAGATCTTGACATCCGAGAAAAGTTATGTCCATTTGACTGGTCGGGTGTCTGAACAGTTTAACACAGAACAGTCATTTTATTTAGTTTACAGCTCCAGAATATATGTTTGAGTGTGCAGTGCCCCTTTAACTGGTTAAAGACCAGTGACCCTCACCTCGGTTGTAATGAGAGCTTTAATTCTTGTGGCAATGTCCCAATAATAAGTAATTAGTAGGGCAACGTGCAATACAATAACTCATTTAACAAACTGTGGAAGGGTGATTCAGGAGGATGTTAAGTTAACTCAGAAACTGGTGGGGGGCTTGCAATACATAGGAATGTGTTTGTTGTTGTCTCTGTTGTGTTGTGTTTTAGTTGTGTCTATATTACATGTATTGTGTACTGTGACATACCAAAAATTGCCCCTTTGGGGACATTACAGTTTTCTCAATCTTTCTAAGTCTACATGTTGTTGTCTTGTGTTCAATTGATTCAAATTGATTTGTGCCTTCCTCATACAAACAAACACGGCTAGAGTGAGTGAACCCATTTTAATGAACCTCACACTCAACCTAATGTAAATAATTACAGATACATCTGTCTTCTTCCATTTCTTTCTCAAACACCTGAACATGCTGTCTTCACCCAACTCTGGGCATATCTACAGAGCAGCTTCCCTCCTCCGTCGTCATCCTGCTAGACCTTTCAGCATTTGACATGGTGAACCACCAAATCCTTCTCTCCATTCTCCAAGAAGTGGGAGTCTCAGGCTCTGCACTCTCCCTGTTCACATCTCTCCTCCAGGACAACACTCAACCTGGAGAGAATCTGTGTCTGAAACATGGAGCCTCACAACTGGGATTCCTCAGGGTTCAGTTCTGGGTCCCCTCTTCTTTTCTCTCTACGCCAACTTGGCTCTGTTACACACTCACATGGCTTTTCCCACCACAGCTATGCAGAGGACACTCAACTAATTCTGTCTTTTCTGTCTGAAGTGAATCTCTGCTTGTCTTGCTGATATATATTAGTAGATGTCTGCACACTGCCTGAAGCTCAGCCTAATCAAGACTGAACTGCTCTCTCATCCTATTCATGACCTCTCCACTACTATTGTCAATTCTGTGGTCTCCCCAACTCAGACTGCAAAGAAGCTGGGCGTGACAGTGGATGACCAACTGTCAACATCACAATAACAGCAAATTCCTGCAGATTAAATCTCCGCTACATTAGGAAGATACATCAAATCCTCACCCAGGAGGCTGAGCCGGTTCTGGTCCAGGCGCTAATCTTCTCGTGCCTAGACTTCTACAATTTGCTCCTGGCTGGTGTGGCTACATGTGACACCCGATCTCTGAAGCTTATCCAGAATGCAGCCAGTTCTCTCACTACAGCGCTCATCCACACCCTGCACTGGCTCCCGGCGCACACTTTGCTTTGAATGGCTCAGGCTCATCCTACATCCAGTACATGGTGAAACCCCACCTCGTCCTCTACGCTCTGCTAATGTGGTATTCCCTCACTACTAGGGGGGCTCAGCTCCTGCTCAACAAAATCACGACTGTTTGCTATCCTGCATCCACAATGATGACATTAACTCCCCACTGACCTCAGGACAGCGGACACTCTAATCATCTGCCCTTGAAGACTGAAACACATCCGTTCACACTGCACCTTGGTTTATACAATTACAAATTAAAAAACTCTTTCCCAATCTCTTATTGTCTCTAATTGTAGCATTTTAAGTAGATCAGCATATTTAATGAAGACTTTCATGATTCTTGCACTTTTTGGGATGTACCCACATGGCTGAATGCACTAAATACATGCAATGTATTGAACTACACACCCGACTGCTCCTCTTGACTTATGATCAAATAAGTTTCAATTTTTACACTGGAAAACCCAAAGAGATGATCATACATTTGGAGGTGACATTAGTGTTTGAAAAGGACGTTTGATAAGGAAATCTAGCTTTGTTTTCTATTTGAAAACACCTCCATATTTTCATATTTTGCGTACCATATCTCGCTGCGTGAGCATAAACATTAGTACATGTGCTTTGTTTGCTCTTGTGGTTATTTCTCTTAAACTCAGGGTCCCATAAGGACACAGGACATTGATATGAGCATGACTACTTTTGTTGTTGTTGCAGAAAGCATAGATCAATGGGCAATAGAAAGCAAAAAGCAAAATATGAAATACTTTTGTGTTCATTAATTGTGTGTAATATCATTTTTTCTCAATGTTCATTCTACTCCTATTGTATTTATATGGGTTGCATCCAGAATTGTGAGCTTCCTGACTTTCAAAGAAGACTTTAAAAAAAGAAAAAATATTCTTTTCCCTTTTCCAACGCAGACACCATTTGGGAAGGCCAATGAGAGCCAGGGGAGATCATGGCAATAAACATATGAATAAATAAATGTGGAAATACACAAATTAATAAACACTTTATTTTGTATAGATTTATTTAGCGAGTCGATCTATTTATTTATTCACTGTTTAATCTCTCATGCTCATTTATTTACTGATCTATTTCTTCCGTCACTGTTTAAGCCTCCATACAGGATGAAAATGCTGCAAAGATAATCAATGCAGGTCCCTAATTCAGGGCCTGACAGGAAGTCCTCTCCCTCAGATACCATTACTGGTATTAATTCTATCCGCGGATGGGAAAGGGTCACAGCCGTGTCAGTGTTCAGCGTGGCGGTGACCTGACCTTTGTGACTGTCTTCATCTTGTTTAAGCCCTGACTCCTCAAGGAGACTTTGGATTGTCCTGCTAGCCTCTTAGCCCGCGTGGTGGGGGGTTGGGCACTTCATAGTTTATTGGCGGTCTGGGGGCTTTCTGTCACACTTGCTATTAAAGGAAGTGTTCGTTTTGTGATCAATATCCACAGTTTACTATGTATGTCTGATACAATTGGATACAATAAATGTTGTAGTATGAATGAGTGATCTGGTGTATTTTGTTTGTGTTTATATTTTGATAATTCATGTTTTAACAGCTGAAATGACTGGGCCTGATTTGTATTTTAGTTATTTTTTTTGCAATTTCTTGGTATTCAGAATCTAAAAATAATAAATAATAAAAAATAAGTTAATTTACCAATAATGCACCCTCTCTGAAAATGATTTTGCACGCTTTGCAACCATCTTGATTACTATGGTTCATAGCAGACATTTTGACTCAGCACAGTAGGTCAAGCACAGGTGTTACTAATATGTGTGTGTGTGTGTGTGTGTGTGTGTGTGTGTGTGTGTGTGTGTGTGTGTGTGTGTGTGTCTCTATTCTTTTACGTCCTTTTTATCATCTGTGTTATTATGTTATTACACTAATGCATGCATATACTTTAGAAGAGCGGAACACAATGGCTGCATCCTCTTGGGGTGGATCATATGTCTCCTTCCCCTTGACAAAAACACACACCCTTTAGTATCAGCATGATCAATGGGGAGTGGTGCTGGGGGGGGTGGCTACAACAGTTTGCCTCTCTGGGATTCGCTGACATGCGCTCTAATTGGATCAAGTAGGAACTTGCTTAGCTGGATGCTTTGTGCTGGGATTGGGAGCAGCCTGCAAAGAGAGCACGGACACCGCCAGACAGGAAGAGAGGCAGAGAGGGAGGAGGCCAAAGGCTGCCCTGCTCACCACTTGGGAAGGAAAGACTGAGAGAGGAGGGGTGAGAGAAGAAAAAGGGGAGTATCCCGTCTTCTTTGCCCTTCTCTGCTACTGCAGCCCTCCCCCTCTCTATGATTCTCTTTCTCTCTCTTTCCCCTTACTCATCTGTTTCTGTGGCTGTGCTGAGAGGAAGGGCACCTGCCGCTCCCTGATGATTCAGCCTTTCAGCTACTTGGAGCTCCACAGACAGACCGCATGTCCCTCCTGCCACTGCAGTGCCTTGTCGTCCTGTCCTCTGCACTACAGCTACTGCAGCCGGCCCATCACACCCACACCGCCTCTTCTGCCCAAGTGCCCAGGTGAGTGAGTGCTACTTCTGCACTGCTGCTCTCTCCTAGACCATGCCCAACATTTAAGGAATCAAATTCTCTGGCAATCTTTTTTATTTTCGTCTGCAGACAATTTGACAGTTCTATTTTTAGACTTTCCTGTGAGAGAGCACGAGCAAGGAGCTCTTTTCCCTCTTGCGCAGGAGGCTGTCTGCATCCCACCCAGACTGTTAAAACGGTCCAACTCACTCTAAAGAGCGTTTTCACCTTCCTCGAAAACCCCAGCTCTGACTCTGCAGCCTCATGATGGAGAACATACTGGAGGAGACCGGTGGCAGACAGCCACTGTGGGATGCTCTGAGTTAATAGCTGAGGTACTCAGAGATCCAGCAGTTGGAGAGGATGACTGAGGGAATGGAGGACTTGTCTTCTGGGCCAGCTCCCCCTCCTGGATCGGTCTCCCCCACAAGGTCTACTGTGGACACTGGACAAGTCCCAGAGGAGAAACCAGAGGAGACAGAAGCAGCTGGCCGGGAGAGTGTGGAGGAGGGCGCAGAGGGAGGCGGCGGCGGCGACGGGGAGCATTTGGGAGCTTTGGGAATAGTGGCTTTGCCAGGGACCTGCTGCGTGTGCATAGAGATGGAACAGATTAACAATTGCCTGCACTCTGAGAAAATCTGCATTCTGCCCATCCTGGCCTGTCTGCTTAGCTTAGCCCTCTGCACAGCTGGCCTCAAATGGGTCTTCGTGGATAAGATCTTTCAGTACGAACCACCAACACACTTAGATCCTAAACGCATTGGACAGGACCCGATTCTAATATCAGTTACCCCCACACTGGGACTAACTATGTCCATGCCTCATTCAGGTCAGCCTTTTGTCTCCTTGACCACCGGCACTTCTCCAGGACGTCCTGATGTTTTAATGGAAGAGAAATCTACTCAAGGGCCGGACATGCCTCTGTCTCCACGAGTGACTCAGTCTGATGCCTCTGTTACCCTGAAATACAACGCGGAACGTCCCACCGTCCCAAAGCAGACTCCCCACCCCCAGACAAGACAGGCCTTTAACGACATCATCATCCCAACAGTCTGTAAGTACCCAACACTCAACTGTGAAAGCTCTTTCAGACAGGATGTCCCTTTGTTTCAAAACTAGTCTCTAATATCCTGATATAGGATATGTTATATGCAAGCTGGAGTCCTACATAACCTTGGACTGTGATTTGCATCATTGTTGAGACGAGCTCAGTGTGTTTATGAAAAGGATTCAAATGTTTTGTCTGTTTTATCCCTGAGTTTGTGAATGTGTTCTCTCCACTGGGCCAGGAAGTGTCAGGACTGTGAAAGCAGACACGTTGTGACTTGCAGAGTGTAGCATGGAGGCCCGTGACTAAGCTTCTGGAACGGTGCTACACAGACAGGCGTGCAGGAAATAACAGCTCTATTCAAACCTACTTTACCCATACAGAGGTTGAATGTATAATTCCTAACATTCGCTCCTTCCTCTTAAAGTATCATTGATCCGATAAATGAAACCACGTGATATGGCTCACTACAATAAATAAGGTGTTCTTTTTAATTTCTTAGCTGGTAGGAAGCATCGAATATCAAAGATCCCTAAAATGTGTCTGTGCACATTTTCAGTGGAATGAAAAAGTGAAAATCAATAAATGATGAGGGACACAAACTGGAACTGCAGGCTGTGGTACCGGGAGACTTCCTGTTTTCTGTCTGTGCTCCATTTCAAGGTCAGAGCTTGCTGGAGGCTAATTGATGCCCCCTCCATCCGTCCGCCGCAGGGAAAAACAACCCACTAATACTGTCTGTCTGCCAGCGGCCCGGCACATTGACGTGTCTGCTGTAGACACGGCAACGTGTGCTGCTACACTGCTCTGGGTTAGCTCAACTAAATGAAAGTAGTGGACGGGGTCAGTTTCCAACCAACGCCTCAGTGAAGGTGTACACTGCTTGCTTACTCAGCTCCACAGATAGAGGATGGGTCAGTGGATTACCTTATGATGCTATTAAGGTGGGGGATCCTTCTCTTGGAAAAATGTTTAAAAAACAAACTCCATTGATGCTCTCTCACTCATGCAACTTACTTCCAATGTCTTAATCATTGGGAAACCAATTATATGTTTATGAATAATTAATAGTAGTGAGTAGAAACCCAAAACGTCACAACTTTATTGTCTAGAGTTGGAAAGTTATAAATATATTTAAGTACTCATTACATCTTAGATATATGGACAGATTAAAATGTTTAATACAAAACATAGTTCACTTACTTATCATGATAATACACCAACAAAGGCAGAGAAAAAATGAATAACAGAGTAGGTAACAGTTTCTATGACATTCGTGTCTATAATGTATTATAGACATCCTGATAATGCCTCATACTCTGCGCATAACGCTGTATAATTATAGTTATAAGCAGTCATACATATCCATATTACTTTACAACAATAATCACAACACATTATTTATTATTATTATTATTACACACAGCATTTTTTAATGACTCATTAGGTCAACTAGCATAATACTTCATAATTGCTGGTCACTTACTGACATAGATATAGACATAGACATATAAATCCCATAGTTGTATGCATAATACTCTTTTCATATTGAAATAATTGTTATAATATGCCAATACCTCAGGAATTTAATTACTTCACTTACACCACTAAGAGTAGCTATAATCATGTTGTAATGTATTACAATGCATCAGATTATAATGTTTTAGAACTAAGAGAATTATGAAGTATTATGATACTAGACCGCATAAGTCATTATAACATAGTCTATAATGCGTTATGATTATTGTTGTACAACATTCTGAATATTTATGGGTGCTGATAACTATAACTAACAGTGCTGTGAGCAGCTTTATACATATGTTTATAATGCATTATAGACATGGGTGGAATGTCACCAACATATTTTCTTCAACCTTTAAAGATTTGTCTTTTTCAAAAGTTTTATGAGGAAGGAAATGCACACAGGTTCATTTTGGTGAAAGAGTAAACAACACTCTTGTTTGTGAAAACCTCACCTTTGAGGGCAAGGTAAGCATGTGTGGTAATTATAAACTGTTGTGGTAACATGTGAACTCCTTCTGCACGATGATGATGATGATGATGATGATGATGATGATGCGCAACTGGCACTTAATGTTTGCACTAGACATAAATTGTCCGCTGCTGAATCATCCAATTTAAATGTATTTGTTAGGAATACTGGCCGGGCCAAAGGAACAGCAGATTAGACTGCAGTGCAGGGGATGGACAGTCCAAATGATGAAGAACATTTCTACAAACACAATTCATGAGGAATACAATATGTATTCCAGCAGTTCTATTCCAGATCTTTATAACAAATGACAGACAAACCTGATTTGTGCGTTTATCAGTGTCATCCTGATCTGTTCCTCGCTGGCTTACTGATGGGAGTCCATGGTGTGACTCCTCTGATGCTCCATGCTAAGGGATAACAGAGACCTCATCAGCTGAGCCAATGCATTGGAATCCTTCACCACTTTCCAAGGCCAAGGATATCTCTGTGTGTTTGTGTCTACAGAACGACGCTGACAAATGTACAAAAAAGAACCATCCAATGCGTAAATCCATATTTTGTTTAAGGGATTCAACAGTGTGAATTTGTCCATATAAATATATAAATTTAGTGGGTTATGCACAAATAATCTTTTTTTTTTTGTGCCACATCTTATTTGTAAATCATATAAAGTGTGTAACAATGCATACTTTTTTCTCCAGATGTTTTCCCTTTTAATTCAAATTCTGTTGACAGGGGGGCTCCACCTTTAGTGATCGCAAATATTTTTGGAAATGTGTTACTCAGCCATCAAACCTGTAGCCACATAAGAAGATCAATTATATGTCCTATAGACGGCGTTAGCTAGGCTTAACGGTCCAATAACGCTCACTGATGAGTGGGCGACATTAGAAACAGCAAACATCCTCCAAATTGATCCGAACATTCGAATCAACACCGCTCTGAAACCGGTCAAATACAAACTGAACATTCAACATGTAAAAACATATTCAGTACACAATGACAAAGCTAATCTTGCCAGCTGACACCCACAAAACTAAAAAGACATTTCGAAACATAATCCGTCAATTTAAAAAAACGGCAAGTGCAATTTCCCTGAAGATGACGTCAGCCACCACTTTCTGGTTTTTAAATACTGTTGCATCAATTTGGGATTTTAGAATGTCCCCGATTGCAGCGAGCAATTCCAACACATTCACACAGCAGTGGGTTGAATAACGCAGACAGGTCAGTGGCTTTATGCTTCAAACTACCACGCTCTTATACCTCTGGAGCCTGCCTTTCACACCAAGTTAGCTTTTCCAACGTTTACTTTTAGCTTCACACAGTTAGCGAATAGTGGTAAGATTAAATGTAATAAACAGGTCACATCCCTTCTTCAAGTAGAGCAAAAAGTGGACCCACTGAAAAGGGTCTACTTATTTTCCATCCACATTGTCAGTTTATTTGAACGACGGCTCAGTTCTGTTTCTGGCCACTTCAGCTCTGATGGCCTCAGTCCTCTTTCTGTTCTATTCAATTCAATTCAGTTTATTTTGTATAGCCCAACATCACAAATACAAGTTTGCCTTGGAGGGATTTACAATCTGTACACATGACATCCTTGTCCCGGGACCTCACAGGTAGGATAGAGGAAAAACTCCCCCAATAAACTATAGTCTCACTATAGTCCTTCCTTCAGCACTCTTCTGGTCATTGCTTTGCTCTTCAATTTCATTTGTTGGGTTGGTACCTCTGGTTCTGAAAACTGAAGCCAATGCGAAAGTGCCTTAAACCTTTCTCTACTGTCCACCAGGGGGCGACTCCTCTGGTTGTATAGAAGTCTATATAAATGACTCTACTTCTCTCTTGATGTATTCCCTCAGTAAACATTGTAAACATGAGTTGATGTCTCAATCTCTAGTTTCAAGTCTTCTTCAATACAGCATAGCATGATGTTCATTTAGTAAATTATGGTAATTTAGAGTAAGATAGACCTTAACACAGGTGATGCTTTAGGGGCGGGGCTACAAGGTGATTGACAGGTCACTACCACTACCAGAGCCGTATATGGCGTCTCTACGTCACTCCTAAATACACCCCAATGTCACAGTACCAACAAAGGCATATAAAGAACAACTATATATATATATATATATATATATATATATATATATATATATATATATATATATATATATATACATACACACACACACACACACATCACTAACGATACCTCTGTACTTCACGGAAGCCTTTCATGTGGCTGTCGACCATGTGACCATGTGATGTGTAATATTGACAATTTGTATCATTTATTAATATTGTTATAATTTGTATAATTAATATTATTATTTTATTTTTTGGTGGCCTCTATTGGCCGGCCGCCACTGGATAGTGCATAGAAAAGGAGAACAAAAATAATATATTTTGCCAAAAAAATATAATTAAAAGTTGTATTTTCTTATCGTAGCTAGTAACTATATTTGCTATATTTTATTTAATATACAACATAGCTCTATATGTTAAGAGTATCTGTGCGAGGTTTGGAAGTTAGGTATTTTTAGTAATTATAAGAAAAGAAGATAAGCCGACATAAGCAGATATTTGACTGTGGCTCCGCGGTGAGCAGGTCGTCCTTCAATCAGAGTATCGTCAGTTCGATCCCCGGCTCCTCTCGTTCGCCCTCCATGCGTCCTTGAGCGAGACATTAACCCCAGACTGCTCCCACTGTGTGAGCGGGTCTATATGAGCAGAGTCCTGAGGAGCAGGCGGCACCTTGCATGGTAGAGTTAAAGCACTTTGATGGAGACTAGACAAGCGCTACATGCCAGTTATCATTCATTTATATTAAATATACTTATATGTACATTTATCTATTGTGAGACTTTTTCTTGATGGACTTACATTTATATTCATTGACAGTCTGTAGATATGTTCACTCACTCACACATTCACTCATTTATAGATCCAGTGCAGATATCGTGGTCCAGCAGCTCAGTGTTTTACTTTATCTCTATTTTTTATGATTATTATCTTGGTTTGGTTCTGTACTCATACCTGTACCTCCTGTGTTTCATTGTGTTTACTGGTGCTGCTATGACACCTGAATTTCGGTCTGTTTTATTTTATATTTTATTATTTTATCTCGTCTTCAGTATGAAGGCATGCAATTGGCATTTCATTTGATAATTGTACAATATGTGTAGGGTCTGTGTTGGCTTGTGATTTGTAATGGCCATGGGCATTAACGATAACATTAAATATTAAATATGTCGCTCACAGTGAACTCCTGGCCCCCGCTATCCTTGTGTGAAAGGATTCTTGAACAAGACCCCAGTTAACCCCATTATTTAGGCCAGTGCGTGGAAGCTCCACTGACATGGATGTAAGAGTATGTGTGTTGCTGAATGAGAATGAACCTATGTATAAATTATTATTATTATAAATGATTTATCATTTCCTTTCTGACACAAGGCTGCAGAAGGAGGCTGCACTGACCCGTATCTCTGTAAAAACACTGTTCCAGTTGTGAACGCCCGGGTGATGTTCAAAATGGTTTTGAGTTGATGTTTAAAAGTGTAAGAAGAAATCATGATTACTGCTGATTAATGGATGGTTTAAAGCTGCAGTATGTTCATAAGCAGTGTCACTCGTAGTGATTAACCCACAGAGAATGTCCTATACTGCGATCCCCTCTGCTCTCTGGAGCTTTTTTAACCTCTTTTTCGTCATTGATCAGATTTCACAGCTGTGCTGATTTCCAGCAGGCACGTGTTTACGAACCCATTCACCATGAATAATTTGGTAATTATTTGTTAAATGTTAAAGCTTGTTTCTTCTGCCACCAAGTGGCCAAGAAATAAGCTGTGTACTGAAATGTATCATGGTCAAGGTTCCAGTTGGAAGCGTCAGTATGAGATGAGGCAATGTGCATTGTAGTGTGAGGGTGTGTGTTGATCAGTGCCAGCTGCTGGATAGGATCAACTGGTTTGCGGAAATAGTATTTTTTATAACCTATGCATTCAGCATTTTTATCCTATTCATAATTCATCAATATAGTACTCTAGGGCATCCTAATGCACTGTGCAGGAGTCCATCTGCAGCTCCAGACAGCAGGTCACATGCTCTACTCGTAACCCTTTCCCCCCCCCTTAGAAGCGAGGGCTGAGAAATAAAATATAATCATGAAGGATTCGAGCCATTCAAACAATGTTCTTTGAATTGTTTGATCAGTGTTGCGCTACTGCAGTCATAGGGTCAGAACGGAGAGGCTATAGAATCTACTTCCCCCAATCATTTTATTTTAATTTTTTTTGTCTTGTATATTCCATTTTTGTCTTTATTATTATGTCAAAAAAGCACAATGCTGGAGGGGAAACACAGCATTTCACTGAACAACATAACAAAGTGTTGAGAAACATGAAACCTATCAGTGAGGCTCTATGGTCAGAGGTGAAACGCACTTGAAACTTTCAAGGAGCAAAGCTTATCAGCCCGTTGATGAGTTGCTCTTGATCACTCTCTGACACAATAGTGTTTGTGTCATGGCGACACACTGAGTCTCCTGTTCTCCTTGATCTTTCCGTCAGCCAATCTCATTTCCCCTCCGGTCTATCATATCTATGAAGCTTTCATTTCCATGCCATACACCACCTGGCCACCGCAGGCCACCAGAGGCCCCCAGACTTCCCTGCCTTCCCATTGACCCCCCCCCACCACCCAGTCGTCACCCGATTAGCACACCTGTCCCTTACTCTTACATAAATCACACCTGAGCCTTATCACCACAACTGTACAGTACATCTGCTCACAGTCACCCTGCTCATCAATGCTGTCTTTGTTTCAATAGCTGTAGCCACCTGTTTCTGTTATCTGATTCCTGATACCTGTTCATTGCCTGTGAGGGTCTGTGTATGACACCCACTTAGTGACCCTGACATCGCCCATTTGTGGACTACGATTTTGCAGCTTGAGTTTGTCTATCGCTATCTTGGCATTTTGCAACCCTAAAGTGACACGAGAGGGTGGAGAAAGTAGTCGAATGCTGGATAAGACTATTTTCTCTTGACCAAAATGTGACAGCTAACTTTCCAAGTACCATTGGAATCGCATTGGTCATTTTAGAGGGGGAGTCGACTTTCAAGTCAAAGCCAAAGATAATCCACTCATCTAAAAGCCGAGTTTCAAGTAGCCAGGGTCCATTTACTTATATAAAACCCCTACTGCAAGATGCCTGGTTCCATTGTTTCCCCCGTAGCCAAGTGGTCTAAGCACAGGGCATTAGCCTAAACCCAATGCAGGGACCTAACCCAATGGTTGGCGGTTCGCAACCCTTTCACACACTGTGAAAGGGTTTAAGTTCTAAGACAAAAACACAGATAACTTCTAGACCGGACACCACTGTGGTAGCGCCCTGTCCTAAAGCATTTTACCCTAAAATAGAGCATCATTTTTAAAATGGATATTATGTTGAATTGAAGAAGACTTGAAAATAGTGGTTGAGACTATACACTCATGCTTATGATGTTTACTCAAGTGAGAGGGTCATTTTCCTCATAGAATTATCTAGAATCCCACTTCTTTTTGCAACCAGAGGACACACCACCTGCTGGCTATTACATAAAAGTAAGTTTTAGACTTCAGCATTGGCATCACTTTTCAAACACAGAGGTTGTTGCCTGGCCTGTTCTCATGCCTGTCAACTTTACCCAGCTGGAATTGTTTTCCTAGTAAAATAAATAAATGTTAAAACAAATTAAATTGCAAGTTGCAAGTGGCTGGCATTAAATATGGTAACTAAAACAAACAAAATAACTCATGGATTATGTGAACATTATCTCAACAATATTTATTGTCATATTTGAAATCGGACTGAACGAATTATAAATAATACATAATCTAATCATAATTAAATGTTCTTCTCTAGAGACATTGTGGCTTAAACTGCTCGTTCTTGAGTTAAGCTGTCAACTTTTCTCTTTTTGTAGAACGGCATGTGAAATAACTTCTCTGACCCTATTAGCTTTTAACTACTCGCTCTCTCTCCCATGTGTGTAAATCTCACTCGAGTCGGGAAGCTTATCAGAACACACATATTTGATCCTGGACCACTGAATAAAGCTAGAAAATGGTTGAAATAGAAGCCCTCCATCAAAATGTTATAGTTCTCAATTGGGTTTTAGGTGCAGATAGAACGGCGTCTAGATGCAGACCTATAAATGACCCCTGGTCTACAGGAACTGAACGGCACTGCTGAGCTTCTCTCCCTCTAGTGGTAGTTTCCATCATTCTATATTTGGCACTTCCATCCATGCCACACACGATTAATACAAATGTATATGACTAGTTCAATTATATTAAATTGCCGCTTAACATTGAGTGGCTTGAAGGAAAATATTTGCGATTTGGGATTATCTGGGCTAAAGTGTTCCCACTCTGTCCTTAGGATAGCAACAAACGCACCTCTTTATCTCACCATTTCAGTTGAGCAAAACCTCAAATGTTCTATTCTCGTAAAAAGATGAATTGTTCAATCAAAGTAATGTCACACATTTAAACCATTCAGACAAAAAGTGGAGACAAATGCCAGGGTCTAGTTTGAGATGAATTGGTTCATTTACAATAAAGACTTGTAATCACCTTAAAATGTGATGATCATGAAACATGTGCAGGAAGTAATGAGAGAGGATCAACATTATTATTACACATCCACAATAGCTGAAGGAGCTAAATTAAAGGAGCGAAGCAGCAAACAGAAACAGAAAACAATGTAGCTCACGCTGTGAAAAGGTCATGCTGCTGAGAGAAAGAATGCTGGGAAATGTGAATGAATAAATGTAAACACAGCAGGAGATTGCTGTGGGGCCGCTGTGGGATTAATGTAAATGAATGATTGGTTTAGCTTTTTTGAATTGGCAACTGAGCACAGATGGTCAACACATTTTTATTTATTTAATTCCAACAATTTAACAATGTAATCTAGTTAAACAGCCAAAATGTCAACTTTTTGTTTTGTTTTAAAATCACATCACAACTAACCGATTTTATTTCGTTTAAATTGGATTATGTTGTGTTCACATAATGTTTACATATATTACAGTATTTGATTCACATTTAAATTGTTTGGTCTGAATCCTTTTTTCACTTCCACTGTGACGGCTGTGATTCCAGTTAAACATGAAGAGAGATTTTTCTGCTGCTGCAGTGCATCATGGTTTGTCCTTGACCACACTTGAAAGAAACACCATCCGCTGCAGTAAACTGATTGCTCTGCAAATAGCCTCAACCAAGCTCTGCCCAAAGAGCCTGGACAGCAATGAAGTGAAGTGGCCTGGTGGCTAAGCTCCAACCCTGTGTCACTGCCCACTAGTTTAATGTTTTTCATCCACAAGCAAAAACTAAGCAGAGAAATGGACATGAATCTCTATACTCCATCAGGCATGATGAGGGTGGGAAAAGCGGCTCTGGTTTCAGCAGCTTTAGCAGTTACAATGCTGGGTTACATTGTAACCTTGGTTCTATGAGTGAAGAGACTATCACAGATACATATTCCATATGTACATGACTGACCACACTGGGTCAGATGACAGATATTTCTTTAAGACACACCACTATCTGGCCCATGCTTGAGCCTATTAACCCAAGTTGTGCATGTATTTACTGATTAACATTGATTTGAACGACCTCCGAGCGGCATTGCCCTGGAGAGATAGAGTGTTCTGTATCGCATCTCTCCACACAGTTACATATTCCATAAGTATAGGACTTGGTAAGACACCTTAGGAGAAGACCAAGGAGACGGATGCAGCTTCTTTAGTACCCCCCCACACTTCCAGACACTGGTATTCAAATGAGACGTCCCCACCACCAGGGTGCTCAAACAAAACCCTAATATACACTATATATACACACACACACATTCATTTATTGGCTAGTGACACCTCAAATGCTACATATCCCTGCCCCACGCTTTGGTGCAGACACAGCCTAAAGCATGGCCAACCCTGCAAGACGCCGAGGTTGGGTGTGAATGGATAGCCACTCAGCTGACCTGCGCTATGCTAGGCTAACAGACAAGAGTAAAAGACATCTCCTTGGCTGGACTAATATGGTTCCACAGGCATCATGGCATGGTGAATATGACGCCTATTGCGCAATGGCACCCAGCACATGCTCCCCAAAAGAGATGCTTGCAGCCACATTCAAGCAATAAATCCTTGCAAATGTAGATTGACGTGACCAGGTAGCAACAGCACAAATCTCAGAGAGGTTGGTGTCCTGTGACAAGGCCCAGGAGGTTGCTATGCCCCTTGTAGTGTGTGCCCTCACTCCCACTGGTGTGCCCATCTCTTTGTATGCTTGCTGACAAACAATTGGACAGTCTTTCTGAATTACTCTGTTCGCTGAATGAAGACCTTCATGCCCCTTCCTGATCTCCCTCACCCTCATCCCGGGCAAGGCGCAGGGTTTTCAACTCCACAGATTGATGAAGGTATAAATTTGAGAGCACTTTCAGGCAGAAACTCTGGAATCAGATGCTAGATTACTCCTGCATTGTCTGGCAGGAAATGACAGCAGCCATCATGCACTGACAGACCCTGTAGTTTCCCCATCATCTTAGCTGACATCACTACTCTGAGGAACGCAACCTTAAGCGACCATTTAATGGTCACCGATTCAAGAGACTGGAGTCTTAGAGCTGCCAGAACATGACCTAGGTCCCAAATTGGGATGATAACCCCATGCTGCGGGGAAAAAAGTCTCTGAGCACCTTTCAGGAACTAAGTGATGAGGCTGCAGTCCTCCTCAGCCTGCCTATTAGCACCAACCTAAGCATCCTTGATAAGGTCTTAATATGGTCAAAAGTGATTTAACAGCCTCAAGTAGCCCCTACAGTTGCTGGAGCGCGTCAACTTTGTTAGCCCAGCTCCATAATACAAAGAGTTCCCAGCAATACAACATATCCCGCTCCTGTGATGGATTGATTTACATGTGGGGGAGGTACTTTCTTTGGCAGGAAGGATGGATTTGGGAGGAGAGTAACCCCTGAATCATTCATGTATCAACACATGCACATCTGGCTCACTGATCAGGTGTGGAGTTCACCCACTTGCTTTGCTGATGTGATAGCAAGCAGAAATGTTGTTTTAGCAGACAACCATCTCTATTCTCTTTGTCCTCACAGTTCAAATTGGAGCAGACACTATACCAATTCAAGTCCCATAATGGCACTACATTGACATTTGATGGTCTAAGCCTCTGTGCGTCCTTTGATAAATAACCAGATATTGTGACCACACTGTCTGAAATGGCAGCTACATATACTTTCATGGTCCATTTAGGAGAACCTCTTGTGACCCCTGCAGACTTGTACATGCTACCGCCCTGATCATTGATATGATATACTATTGAGGTGTTGTCTGTCCGGATGCGAACAGAGTGCCAGATATATTGCTCTGAGCTTGAGTATATTTATATGTTCTCTCTGCTGTACGCTCTATTGGCCTTTGATAGTCCTGTGTTGCCAGATTGTACTCCAGCCCAATAATGAGGCGTCTGTCTCCACAATCTTTATATACCAAGGGGGTTTTCTCCTCCAAGGCTTCAATGTCTGGCATCAAAAGATGAACACCCTGAAGTTCCTTCCCCGGTGCCAATTAGAATTCAAGTGAAGCCTGTTGACCCAAATTTGAAGGGGATGTAAAGAAAGAAGACTCAGTCGGACGACCATGGACTCAGCTGTCAGCATGCCCGGCAGCCAGGAAAAAAGGTCATTTCACAACCCTGACCCTTTGGGAAACGGAGGCGCTCATTGACTGTGAGTCAAGTGCCATGCCCAGGAGGCAGAGGGCTGTGGCCACAGGGATCTGGTCCCTTATTATCAGGCTGGAGATGGACCAGGAACTCTATAATCTGAGCAAATTAATGAAAGACTGCCAACCTTGAGGACCAAAGCGTCAACCTTCCCTACTTTTTTTGGTGGATTAGATGCGACTGCCCTGAGCCTCTTTGATATTGTTGGGTCTGCAGCCACACTAGTAGGCAACAGCCCAGTATTGCCACTTCTAGCAGAGTCGTCCTTTACTCCTTCAAGTATGAATGGATTATGAATGAGTAGATAATCCCGAAAGACAGGTCACTGATGGCACCTTGCATGATATCCCCTGTCATCACACCTGGACCTGGTGAGTGTGAATGGGTGAATGGTGACATGTAGTGTGAAAGCTCTTTGAGTGGTCGTAATACTAGAAAAATTTACCCTTGTAGGCGTATCCTACAACCCTTGACTAGGGTCTATGGTTGTAGGATATACCTGCCTTTATGTTCATTTGTCAGACAGGCAGGTCACTGTTCATGGCCATCCTCTGTGTGGAGGGGAGCCATACAGGAGTTACAGACACATGACACATGTCACATGTCATGAAGTGGGTCAATCCCAAGAGCTGCCGGGCTAGTCCAGCCCGGCAGCTCACTTGTCCAGCAGTAGTTCAGCCCAAACTATAACGGCAAAATCACCTCTCTGTCCAGAAGAAAAAACATAATTAAGTTTGAAAAACAAAACAGCTTGCTACAAAAAACAAACACTGGGTTTGTGTGGCAAAAATGCACCAATGCATTCTACTGTGTGTGAAATAAACACATGAACCCTCAAGTTACAAAGCTACAAGCAAATTAACCTTCTATCAGTTTCCTCAATTGTGAGGAGATAGAAGAATACAATCGGTTTGATTGTGTGATGAAGTGAGGGTTTTGTACTGGGTCTTGCCCCCTACGTCATCGCATGGTCACAGGGGACTTTGTTGGTCTAATACCTGCACAAATGCAAAATGGAGATATGGGGACCTAAAGCACTGCCATCTGATGGTCAGGAAGAATGAAATAGAACCAGCTATTCAGAGAATTACCTGTTTTAAGACTCTCCACACAATGGTTAGCGGATGTACAGCAATTTCCAAAGTGTCAAAAATGATCAAAGACGAATTAATGAAATCAATTTCCTCTTAATATAAAGCTTACACACAAAACTCAATTCGCATCTGTGAATGATTTATTGAAGCTCCAGCATGAATTTAAATATTCTTATGTACCCCTATATCGAGGCAATATCATACCCACTGTACCCAGTTCCCTCCTTGAGGCTCGCTTCCCTTTTTCTTTGAGGAATAGATCTTCACTAATCACATGGTGTATCTGAGTTCATGAAAGTGAGTGCATTTCAATCCTGAATGAAAAGAGGGGCACAAGCATAGAATGTGTATAAGAAGTGGACATAGAGTCATTGGGATGTTACCAATTGGTTTATGTTCTGTCGTCAATCACAGCCCACCCTAAAGCATACTTCACTTTATGGTCTATTTGACTCTAAATGGACCAGAATATACTACATTAACATCATGCTGTACTGAAGAAGACTGGAAACTAGAGAAGAAGACCATAAACTCATATGTATCATGTTTACTGAGGTAATAAATCAAGTAAGAACTAGGGTGATTTCTCTGACTAATGTCTGCAACCAGAGCAGTCAGCCCCTGCTGGCTAGTAGAAAGAATGCAAGTTTTAAGAAACTTCTGCATTAGCTTCACTCGTCAGAATCGGAGGTTGCCACTTGGACCCAACTCGTTGATGTATGCAATATTGCCCTTGATCTATGATAATGGTTTAACAGGAAATAGGTTAAATACAGGCAAAGTAAATAAAACTCTGTTGCCTCACCTCATCACGAGTGCAAGATGTTGCTGATATCACCAACATGACAGATCTCAGTCTCATTACCAAGTATACTGCATGTTAGGTGAAATGGAAACTCTTAATTGCCTACAGGGGTGAATGTTGAATAAATGTAACATTCTCAGCCATTACTTTGTTCAAATAAATGGAAATTAGTCTACTCCCAACTGCATTTTTGTGTGTGTTTATATTTGCAATGTTTCTATGGGTATTTTGATATTTTAATTTTGGAGTCATACTGAGTCTCGTTTTCTTGCTGCTCTAATTGCGGGTATCTTCTGCAGCTGCCACCAGAACCACCACTACAGCCAAGACCTCCAGTCATGTGACGCGCTGCAGTGACAAGCAGAGGAACTACTGTGTTAATGGAGGGGAGTGCTTCACCCTTGAAATCGTGCCAGGCACCACAAAGTTTCTTTGCAGGTATGACAGTAGGATCAAAAACTGACTTTGATTCAAGTTTTCATCTCACTGAATATGTTATAAAACAGTTACTGTGATTTATGATATCCACTACATGCTGAGTGATGCAAACATAATGAAATCTTTATTCCATGTATGAAACAGACACATTCTTTATAGGTCTATAACTTCTGTTATCAGGGATTTTGTGATTATTTGTCATCAGATAATACTTTAATCAGTGGCTAGCACCCAGACATTATTCAAACAGTCCAAAGATATATTGGTAGAATCATAAGCTAAAATAGACACTAACTTGAAAAGGTACAGATCTCCACCAGCTGTGTTGTGTGATGGAATGCAACAACCCACAATTGGTTATCTTTGCATCAGACACCAATGGGCTCTAAGGCTTTTTAGACTACACTTCATTATCACAAACTCCCAAATTCAAAAACAAGCAGCAATGTTTGCAGTTCGGTTCAAAACCATCCTTTGAGACAATTTTGCCAAAATTAAAAACGTAAAACCCATTAAGCTGTCTCTACATGTAGCAGCGACTGAGTGGTGGTGATGTACTCAGCAGTGTGGACTGTTAATTAGTTAGACAAACAACAAAGTGAGTAAACTGTTTTTCTCCAGTAGTGGTTGGAAGTAATGCACTTAGCTGTGTCATCACTAGGGCCCCTACTGGCTGAGGGCTGGTTAAGAGTGAGTGAGGAGTCAGAAAGTAGTCAATGGCAACAGGCAATAAAAGGTAAGGTAAGGTAAGGTTTTCAATTTGATTTAATTCAATTTATTTGTATAGTCTAAAATCCCCAATTTGCCTCAGAGGGTTTTACAATCCAAGCATTTAACATCTTTGGAAAAAAAGAAAAACCCTCCCAAAAAACCTTAAACATGAAAAAAGAGGAAGAAGAATCTTTTTGTAGAGAAGTAAATATATGCTCAGAGGTATACCTATTTCATATAATCTATAATATGAAGTAGGCTAGGTCCTGTTGAATCTTATTTTGCAAACCTCACTTTGCATAACATTACTTTACATTATGGTGGTGAAACACCCTTAGCTAAAAGTCAGTGGAGAAAAACAGTACTCATGCAGAATAATATATTGTTAATGTATTTTATTCACGCATGTGTTCATCACTTTAATTTTACAGCTGGCAAAGTTGGAACACTTTATTATTACTTTGTATTCTGCTGGGTAGTTTACTCTCTAAATATTCATAATTTATTAGTTGATAATATGTTGTTTAAATAATCTAATTATGTAAAGTAAAGTAAGCGATCGGATAAATGTTGTAGAACTATAATGTAGTATAATGTTATTTCAATATTGTACTTTTCATTGCCATTAACAGGGCTCTCAAGTGTCACGCATTGAGCGTGACTGTCACGCATTTCGGTCTTAAGTCCCGCCCTCCCGCCACACATCGTATTTCTCACGCTGAAAAAAAACTCTAGGCTATTTAATGTGCCGCAGTGCGCAAACATGACCTGGTCGCGCTGCCCTCACCATGGAGGAATCAAGCACGTCTCCCCCGAATCCCCTGCCAATCAATAAAAAGAGATGGGCGACACGAATAGCCAATCAGAAAAACGTATCTGTTGTATCTGGGTGAAATGTAATCCCGGCCGCACTCCCCCGCCCCGGCCGCGCCTCCGTCCAGGGGGAGAGAGATAGAGATAGATGTCACGCTTACCTGTCTTAAAAACTTGAGAGCCCTGCATTAATGTGTGGTTACGCAACATAAAGGAGACGCCAGTGATGCCTGCTAGTTAGTTTCACTTTCACCCTAGTACAGTCTACATGTGTTATCCTGCACCCAGGATATAATTAGCACTCTGCTGATCACCACAACCAAAAACTCCAGCAGGTCTAAGCAGCTCTTAGTACCAGGTACTAAGAGCTGCTTTTGGTGCATAAGCATAAACAGTCAGAGACTGTCTCTCAGTGACTTGCAGTCACATGAAGGAGGAGTTTCATTCCCTGGGGAGTGGCGCTCAGCTGGTGGCTCACAAGTATCCCCACACCAATCCCAGAACTTTCAACCTGGCAAAATGCAACTCCAGCCCCTTAACAGGAGTTTGGTTCCAGAATCAGTGCTATGCATAGAGGTGAGCCCAACTATATCTACACCTCCACCTCCCACACCAGCACCAGCTCCTTTCCCACCAGAGAGGTGACTATCCACGTCCCTAGATGTGGGGACACACGCTGCATGCCGCTCCACTGTTGCCTGCCACCCAATACACCCAACCCAAGAAGTGTTGGGCCCACAGGACGTGGCTCCATGTTGTCTTTTTGGGCTATGCCCGACATGGTTCAAGGCCTTGCTGCTGAGCTCGTTGGTGAGCTCCCCTCCCAGGTCAGAAGGTTGCCAAAGTTTAACTTTTCTATGCCAGGTGCAGCAGCTCCTTTGTTTGACGTATTATATGGGGTCTGCTTTTAGTCTGGCTCCTCCCCTGGGACCATTTTGACTAGGGAGACCCTACCAGGAGATATTGCCCCAAGGTCACAGGACAGGCAAACCCCTCCACCACATTCAGGTGGCGATTCTTGGAGAGTAAGTGACCTCTGCTTAATCAGCATCATTCAGGCCATGATGTCTGAAAGTTGGCAAGTATACTGAACAAGTACATATATGTATCAATGACCATGATTAATGAGGTTGTGGCGATATTATTCTCCATTACCATAGACTGCAATCCTACACAGGGAATGGGTGCCATTGTAGGGTTGACAGCCCACCTCTATGATGACACAAGCATCTGTTTGCATGGCTCTCATCAGACCTATGTGTCGGTGGGCATTCTCAAGAGGATTGTCTTTCTTAACTCCTCAGTTGTCCTCAAAGCAAAGCGTTATTTTTGTTACAGCACCAACCTGCACTGTGCGCTGGAACAAAAGTCTTTGAGGAAATGTTCTAAATTAAACTAATATAAAAAGGTAATACCAAATATGGGCATGGGTATTGCAAGTGTCTGCCACTGCAATCTTTCAGCCTAAATGAGTATGCTGAACAAAACATAGAGATGGTCTCTGGGTCAGGATTCCCAGTGTAAGAATGCTCTGTGATAAAGGAGGACCATAGCACACACTGTTCCTTCTCCTAAGGAGATCCGACTCTGTCCTAGGGTGTATGATCAGTCTCAGTATTAATGAATACACACATCATGTATAAATAACTCTCCACAAAAATATGTGAATGCACACAAAAATAATTATCATTATAAATAAAATAAACAAAATCCACATAGGATTCACAAATATATTTCTGAAACATTTTGGGAAGTTGCTTCATTTGTACAAACCGGTGAACCTGTATTTACAAACTGCTGGTGATGTGTGAACTTCACTGCATCGGCGTGGTTTCTTTTTTAGACTCCCTGGTGTTGCTCGATTCACAAATGCATCGATTTGTGAATTTTCAAAAGAATTATCTATTGCCAACTAGATGCTCTTTTGTGGGTTTGCCACTGCAATGTCAGTCGCCTGCCAGAAATCTTACTTCTCTCTAGTGTGAGTGAACATTGGCTAACGTTAGTGAAGCTATGCGTTTGTTTGCCAGTTGACTATGTGACGAAAAAGAAGTTGACTCAGTCAAATATGGGAAAGATGTTCCTCACAGACTATTTCTAGTTCATAATAGTGGTTTGACAAATCTGGATAGTTTTGAGTGCCAATGCTATGAGGAGTGCTTTTTTTGATTTTCTGGAAGATAAAATAAAAGTAACTTTTAGTCCAATAACAAAAAAACAAAAAAAATGAATGTAATCTTCTTTTACAAAGAGCTCCGTCCTTGAAGGAACGTGTCCTCTTATCGAAAGATGAAATTGTCTCTAGGTTGTTTAAATTACTTCCTCTCTATTCTTGGTAACAAAACTGCCAAAGAACAAATTGCTGTTTAATTGTTTGTCAAAAAATCATATACACCTTATTAAGAAAATCTGTAGTTATCAATTTACATATCCACAAAAAGGTTTTTGAAATTGATATACAAGCACAATTTCAATATTATATTTGAAATATTGGTGATATTTAATGTAAAAACAAGTATTTCCCCAAACAATGGTTTGACAGAAACATTGTGAATAATCTGATTATGATGATTTCACTTTACATTTCAACTTTCCTTTGGGAATTTGCTTTGGTAATGGGATCTATTCCTAATGGGTCTGTGACTTTGTGTCAGGGATTTTCATGTCAAGCTGATGCTTCTTTGGTCAATACTGTGGCCACACCTTGTGGAAAAATGAGTTTCTCGCCACCCTGTAAGAAAAAGGGTAAGAAAAATAACCAAGGTATTCACATATTAATTATTCTAGCCAAATTCTGAATGTATAAAGTTACAAGTTTACAAGCCAAATACCAACAAAAAGGCCATGAAAACTGTATCACCATGCATTGGCTGTGATCTGTGTATGAAATTATACAAACAGAATTTGTGCCTTCCATGTCCACTTTGTATTTTATTTTGATTATTTATTCACGTTTTTATATTTTATTTACATATGTTTTTGTTTTACTTATCTTCTACGGTTGTCCCCCTGGCATATTAGTTTGATTGTATATATTTTGCTGTTTCATATTGTCAGTTTCTAAAATTGTACATCTGCAATTTGTTCATTAAAAAAAGATTTTAAAATTGTTTTGTTTGCCAGATGATGGTCTTTCCTTCAACATTCTGGAAGTAACCTTCAATCCAGTTTCTCTCTCCCTTTGTTTTGGAAATCTGTACAGACTTATCTGCCCATGTTTGGTTGTTTATGTTGTATGACATAAAATATACCCCTCGCTTATATGAAAATGACATTTGAGACATTTCACTGGCTACAGTTTAAAAAAGTGCATTTATGAATCGCGCAATGTCAGGGGAGTCTAAAAATAAAACACACATAAATGCAGTGAAGACATGAACATGACAAGTACCGTAAAAGTCGGGTTACAAGCCGCTTCTACCTCCGCTGGGTGTCTCCGCTGTAGCTAGCTAGCAGCAGCGCTAGCTAGGAGCAGCGTAGCTCCCCGCTGCTGCTGCTACTGCCCGCGTCCCCTACGCCCGAGTCGGGTGTCTAGCCGGGGCTGGTCCCGCTACCTTCGGTGGTTATCGGGGAGTTATCGGAGCGCTAGCACGAGTGCTAGCTGGCTACAGCGGGGAGCAGCGGGGAGCTAACAGGTACACTGACTGAAGGTAGTAGTGGCTTGTAACCCAACTTTTACGGTAGTTGAAAAATGCAGGTTCAACAGATTAGTATATAAATGTAACAACATCCAAATATGTTTTTGATGACATTTTCAAATACATGTAGTTGTGAATTTCATTTACATTTATTTAAAACTATTTGTGTGTGCGCATCAGAAATATATTTGTGATTTTATTTTTTCATATGGGGATTTTGTTTACATGTATTTATTTATTTAACTAGTTTTGTGTGCATTAGAAACATTTGTATTTATATACGAATCACAAAATATATTTGTTAATCCTTCTGTAATACTGAGACTGATCTTTCCCTATTCTATCTTTTAAATATGTATCAGAGAACATTACAGAACTCTCACTCCAATTCTTGAATGTGTAGGGTTGTCAGCAAACCTCCACTAACCGTTTGAAAAGCCTCACTGGATAATGAGGAAGTCACAGCAAAAGTGGGAATGGAATGGCATTGTGTTGAAAATCCAACAAACGTAATCTTGAATGATAGAATAAGCATTTACTTGACTGAGATTTATAAAATGACATTGAGTAAAACAAATAGTGTGGCTATCTCGGTCAGCAAGGAATTACATTTATATTAGACAATACTGCACCTCATGATTTAGCTCTAATACCATAATTCAGTGTCAATGTGGGAAGTAGTGTCCCTTTAGCGAGGTGGAAAGTACAGTAAGGGTATGGTGGCCAGGTGGTGGATCAGTGTGGAGCACATCTGTGTAGCATATCTGACTCCAGCAGTCGCCAGGAGTTTTTGACTTACAATTGAACTTTGCCATTTTAATCAATGTAGCCACAAGTGCGTTAGTTGCCTTACCTTAGCCCATTGTTCATTTTCCATGATGGAAATTTTTCTGGAAGGGAAAAAGGATTCCCAAATGGCAAACCCTTTCCGGCCCAACAAAGGGTGCAAAAAAAAATCAGGAAGCTATACTAGTCACCTTAATACTTACTTTAAACACACATATTGAAAAGGCATTCATTTGAAAAACATTATAATTGGACATTAAAAAACGTTGTTTGGCAAAAAGGTAATATCGTGGATCCAACCATGTTTTGTGAATGTACACTGGATGTCTTTGTGTTTGTGCATGTGTTCTCATGTCTTGTATGTAAAATGTCAGTACTGTTTATCTCTTTCCTTTCTACCCACCAACCAGGTGCTTGTCTGGATTCACTGGGCACCGATGTGAACAAGCTGTGCTTAAGAAAGTCTCAGACTCAAAACGTATGTGAAAACAGCTGTAATCAATCCCACATGTCATTGCTGGTGTTTCACCCGTGTCATGTTTTCTCCAAGAATTGGTGGAGAATTCCATGGTTCCCTTATATGCAGGGATAACAATCTGATGATAAGCTAGGCATTATACCTGTAATTATATTTCTGTGAGCTCAAGAGAAGCCCTCTAAATGGGTCTAAAGTCTTAAGCATACTCCTGTGGAGTAGTGCACTAAAATTTGCATGTACTTGGCATCTCATCACACCCCATCCGTGCTGTTCAGGGCAGCAAACTGCCTTCATCTATGGTTGAGTAGCCTTTCTTGTCAGAAGGTATGACTTACTATCTACTGCTCTTCCCATTCAGCCCCACCACATACCCCAAGAGAACACTCTCATAACAGGTATTCCCTGCATCCCCAAGTTTTCTCAATGGTCCAGTGCTAGACTGACCACTATGTGGTTGGTAAAGCAGTGATGATTTTAATTGTTTCAAGTCCAAATACTTGCTTGGTCATTTCCCCTTGGCATCGGAGAGAGATGTATGGAGGCCCGCTCTAGCGACTGTATGCATTGCATTGAGCTAGTCCCGTGAGTAGCTTTCCATGTGAGTCGTCAGTCACTCTGTAGTGGCGAGAGTCGCTGGTGAGTCAAATTAACATCAACCACGTTTGCTTCCTAGGTGGTTGTTTCGCCTAAACCTAACTTCCTTTGAAGATGGAAGACCTTTTTGAAAGGACACTATGCATGTAATGCCGTTCTCACATGTTGAAAAATAATGCTAGCGGGGTACCTAGCGCGTTGATCTCTGATGTCGAGGTTGGGCTGCTAGCACATCATGACTAACAGATTGCCATCCTGTATGACTGCCATGCATCTTGGTCTATGTTGCTATTTGTTGAGTAGTCACGACACCTCCGATATTGGATTATGTAACAGGCAAGACTAGACTTGTCCTGAGTGGCCGCATTAGTACATGCAAATTTTAGTCCGCTGCTAGGACAGTATTCAAACCTATAGAGTTTGATGAAGGGCATGTACAAAATATAACTGTTTAACTATGAGGTAGACAACCTGAACTGGAGATCATAATCCAATGTACTTGTGTATGAAGGTCTGAGATGATCGATAGACTCACAGACTATAGCTAGACATATTGGTCTAGCTGGCCCTTCCTGCCAACACCAGTGATGACTGTCGTGGGTTTTGCACAGCTCTATGAACTAACTCCTTCTTTCTTCTGGTTTGTTTCTTTTGTTTCCTGCTCAGGTGTCCAAATGAATTCACTGGGGATCGCTGCCAAAACTATGTAATGGCCAGCTTTTACAGTAAGTCTATTTCCTATCATTCTTGGATTGGAGCATGCTCAATTCACAGTTCTTATGCTGTGCACCTGTTCTCGAGATCTGTGATTCATGCAGCCCAAAACATTTTGCATGGTGCAGTTTGTTTCTCAAAATGTTGTTTATGTTAAAGCTGCATGTGGTATTGTAGAAGTTGAAGACATTTTATGTCTATTTCAAAATACCTTTACATTTTTAAACTGGAAGATTTGTACATTTTCAATGTTGCTGTCTGTATGTTTAAATACAGTATATAGATGTAGTTATTTATACAAAAGACCTGATTTCTAGGACGCAATCAAACTTGCCTGGGTCAAGACATTTGAATCAGCCTGCTCCACCGAGTTTGAGTATTCTGATTCAGTACTCTGATGTCATCAACAAATAAGCACAGTAGGGGCACTAAAGATGAGCCAATCAGCAACGGGGGTGGGACTAATGTTGTTGTCAAGCTGTTGTTAGTAACAACAATGGAGATCACTACAGACGACACTGACGCTGCTATCTATCGAGGCTGTTCTAAATCAATAATGATGACCAAGCAGCACTCTGCTTTGATGTCTGGAAACATTTATTATTTACCTCTGTCATACTGCTAGATGACGGGTTGAGGCTCTGGCACCAAGACTCTTGGCTCTTTGAGAAGAAGTAAAACTTTGGAGGCAGTTATCAACATAAAAAAATGTTAGACCGATTGAAGGAACTCCTCATTTCCATCACAGTGATCTTGTTTGTAAATTGCCTAAGTGGCACAGCACGACCTACATGTTCCAAATGGCAACACTTGCCATTCATGAATACTAAGCTTGTGGTTTAGCTGCGGTTGATCTACCTGCTCATTGGGAACATGACTGCACAAGCTTAATCAGTTCCTCTTGGTATTGGTATAATACTTTCTGAATGTTCTACTGATAACATGCCTTTCAGTTGGCTGGTTGATAGAAGAAACTTCAAAAGATAAAGGTGCTCCGTTTAATTGCACGTTTCAGGCTGAGTTATAAAGACCAACACTGAACAGCTGGGGCGAGCAGAATAGATCTATCTGCCCCATCATCAAAGGAGTGCATGTCTTTCCAGGGTCCTTTCTCCAATGTAGAGACATACATTGACAACTTTCTAGCGTTAAAGATGCAATACGATGTAAGCCCTGTGGCGAATATGTTTGCATTGTCTTCATGGAGAATAGTCAGGTGAACTTCTTTACAGATGTTAGATGGTCTCTTAAAACCAAGTTGTCATATTTGTGTATTCTCCCACATTTACTGCATTTCCCCTTGTCTTTGAATATGGTCTCTACCATTACAGTAGGAACAGCAACATTTAACTTTCATTACATTACATTTCATTTGTAGAGGAAAGCAGGGTCATTGCAGCCACTAATACTGATAAAACGTGATGGCTCACATATCTGCACTAATTATAATGTTTTGTTTGGCACAGGTTGCACGTTTTGTTATTATCTTGAAAAGATATTCAGTGCAAAACAGGTTAATTGCAGCCACAATAAGCTATTTTGTTGACAAATATTAGTTATTTTTTGCACTTCATTTGCATTGTTCTAACAAAGTGATTGCACATTTTATTTGTTTTTGTCTGATGGGAGCAATCTGGTTTACTTGAAAGTGATTTTAATTTTATTTGTTCTATTATTTGAAAAAGCACAGATGGAGGAGTCACAAAAAGTTATTTCAATACAAATTCAGCATGGACCATTTTGTTTCAATTTTGTTGGGGTGGTGGGGGATGAACCTTTCTCTTCCTCCAAAGTGGGGCGTGACAAAAAAAAGTTTGAGAACCACTGTACTAAAGTGCTACCTCTTTATTAAATGTATAGTCGTAAAATATGTGCTTTTAGTTTGCAGCGGAAGATGTAGAAACTTTCTGCTGTCCTGATGTTATTGGGGAGCTCATTCCACCGTTGAGGAGCCAGGACAGCAAAACAGTCGTAACTTTGCAGTGACGGAGCTACAAGCCGATCGGCAGATGCCAAGTGGAGTGAACGGGCCGGGGTGTGAGGTTGGACCGCGTCCTGGTTGTAGATTGGACCCGATCTGTTTGCAGCAATGTTTCAGTGTTTTGAAGCAGATGCGGGCAGCATCCGGTAACCAGTGAAGAGAGCGGAGTAGTGTGGGTGAATTTAGGGAGGCTAAAGACCAGCCGAGCTGCTGCATTCGGGGATGGCACTAGCAGGTTGACCTGCCAGGAGGGAGATATAGAGGTCTAGGCGTGAGATGACCAGAGCCTGGGCGAGAACCTGTGGGCCGCCTTCTGGGTGACAAGGGGACGTAATCTCCTGATGTTGTGCAACATTTACCTACAGGAATGTGTTGTTGCAGTAAGGGAGAGTTGACTGTCGAGTATCACACTGAGGTCCTAGCAGAATACCATGATTAATACAGTGCTTAACAAATCCATCTCTGTACTGCACAGGGAGTTTACTGAGGAGTCTGTCAACATGAGAGCTACATCTTCATTTAGACCAATTAGGGCCCTTCGGGGACTGCAACATTCCCACCAGAGCGTGGACAGAAAGGGAAAAATCATCAACGGCCTCCACATCACCCATGCAAATAATGTGGGAATCATTCTGAACGAGCAGCCTTGGTGGACTATATGTCTCTTGCAATGACTTCTCTGTCGCACTGACTATCCCACATTCCATGTCCTCACCTGGTAATTTTCCATGAAGACAAGCATACAACTCCCTCCCCTACAATCAGCTCTAGCTCCACCTTGTGGCTTGGTGGGTCGACTAATACTCTCTCCCTAGTCTCCACCTTAACATCCAGACATCCACCAACCCAAGAACCCCCTCAGAATCACTGACCTGTGCTGACGTCCTAGTTATGGTCGGCTTCGCTGCGTTGCACGAGTAATCCGTCCAAGTGCACCGACCTTCAAAGCTTCTTGTGCTCAAAACGACCCTCCATTAAAATATGTCTGAATAATGCACGCTCTGTAGCAAACAATGGCGGTGGAGGTCTCAGTGGTCTGGAAGAATCAGTTTTTTTGACAATTGAGAAGCACAAAACCTTTTACTACTTTGAACTAACTGACTAAAGTAGGTCGACTAATACCATTTACCATTTTACTGTGTTTGAATTGATCGACCGCCCGGTCCAGCAGGTCAGTTTTGTTTGAGCTCACAGAATATTATCAAGCTGGGCGACGTGTTATTGTTTGGTTGATTTAAATCTGCATATCAATGACGCCACAAATAGTGTGGCAACTGAATTTCTTAATATTACTGAATCTTTCAATTTCAAGCAGCACTCACAGGCGTGGTCATACCTTGGACCTTGTTTTCTCTCTGGGTCTAGATATTGATCAAATCCGCTGTGAGGATCTACTGATCAGTGATCATTAATGTAGTTTCTTTGATCACTCAGTAAATGACGAACCCTTGTGTCTTAAACAAACAATGTGCACGTTGTCTTTTCCCAATTATTACTCAGAGTACAGTCAATGCACTTTTGGTGTGATAGTAACACACATCTCTATGATGTTGAATTTGAAATGCAGTCTTTTAATGCAGCATTGCACCACATTGCTGGACAAAGTGGCACTAACTAAACACTTATCCGTGGATAACAGCCACCATTGAAGAGGCACGATATGTATGATAAAGTCAGGGTTATGAAACAGCACTCTACTGATATTAATGTTTACTGATGCAGGTGATTGTTCTGTGTTAGTACTTCTCGATCTCAGTTTTGTGTTTGACACTGTAGACCAGGGGTATTCAATGAAAATTCAGCAATGTCCAGTAAGAGAGAATTTCCTCGTACAAAAGTCCAGAACATCACAATAATGTCGAACTTGCGCTATGATTTAGTGCCATAAATATTAAAGCTTGCAGCTGCAACAACAAGTCACTGTCAAATCAAATAAAGAAAGTTCAATTGAATAACATCCCAACAATATTTATCATCAGTTTTCATATTGA
Source organism: Taurulus bubalis (assembly GCF_910589615.1). Taxonomy (NCBI): domain Eukaryota; kingdom Metazoa; phylum Chordata; class Actinopteri; order Perciformes; family Cottidae; genus Taurulus; species Taurulus bubalis. Next base: position 2,400,142 of record NC_136607.1, on the reverse strand, counting down.
ACTGGATGAATTATAAATAATACATAATCTAATAATACATATATGATCTGATGAAGTAAAATAAGGGATGCCTTTAATATTAAATTACATAACAGAACAATAAAAATGCACATCTTAAAATTCCTTTTAGATAAATATATCTGAATTGTCTTTCAACTTTAAATTCACTTGATACTGTACGTTTTTCTTAGGAGCACTCTCTCCAGGTGGTGTCGTTTTCACTGTGAACTTCACACCAAGTGACACATTTTCATTGTGTTGCTTTTGTCTGAGTTGCGTGGGTTCTTGTGTAGCTTCAGGCTGCTCACTGATGTTATCAAAGGTAGGCGTGTCTTATTGAAGGTAGGCGTGTCTTATTGAAGGTAGACATGTCTTATTGAAGGTAGACATGTTTTATTGAAGGTAGGCCTGTCTTATTGAAGGTAGGCGTGTCTTATTGAAGGTAGGCGTGTCTTATTGAAGGTAGACATGTTTTATTGAAGGTAGGCGTGTCTTATTGAAGGTAGACATGTTTTATTGAAGGTAGGCGTGTCTTATTGAAGGTAGGCCTGTCTTATTGAAGGTAGACATGTTTTATTGAAGGTAGGCGTGTCTTATTGAAGGTAGACATGTTTTATTGAAGGTAGGCGTGTCTTATTGAAGGTAGGCCTGTCTTATTGAAGGTAGACATGTCTTATTGAAGGTAGACATGTTTTATTGAAGGTAGGCGTGTCTTATTGAAGGTAGGCGTGTCTTATTGAAGGTAGGCGTGTCTTATTGAAGGTAGACATGTTTTATTGAAGGTAGGCGTGTCTTATTGAAGGTAGACATGTTTTATTGAAGGTAGGCGTGTCTTATTGAAGGTAGGCCTGTCTTATTGAAGGTAGACATGTTTTATTGAAGGTAGGCGTGTCTTATTGAAGGTAGACATGTTTTATTGAAGGTAGGCCTGTCTTATTGAAGGTAGACATGTTTTATTGAAGGTAGGCGTGTCTTATTGAAGGTAGACATGTTTTATTGAAGGTAGGCCTGTCTTATTGAAGGTAGACATGTTTTATTGAAGGTAGGCGTGTCTTCCTGCTCCAATCCCTGTTTTGTTCAACAGGCACGTGTTTGGGTGAATTTCACGACGTTAGTGATGGAGGGTAAAACAAATTGGATAGGTTTTACCATTGAAGGGAGACAGGACAAGGCTCATAGGTCCCAGGAACGGGTGGACCAAAGAACAAGTTCATAGCTCCATTATTTATATTTGTAATCATCTTTCATTGACGAGTCTCACATTTTTCACCCGATTCCATGATACCTGTTTTTCGTTTTATGAGAAGTTCTATAGGGTAAAAATAAAAAGTAGAGTACTTGAATTTGCCTTGTATTGTTGTATTTTAATATATTTTGATGAGAAGTATTTTTCTCATCATATATTCAAGTAAAATACACCCGACGTTAGTCTCCATATATTTTTATCTGATGAAATATTCTACTTTAATTCATATGTGTTGCAGTTTCGAAAACAACATTTTCCCTGTGGTAAAAAAGCATCACTGTTGCAGATGGTAATAAACTGATAAATTCACAGATTTTTTAAATCTCAATAATGAGTCCTATGTATTCGTTGGGAATTGTGCATGATCGTCATAGCATGCTAAGTTTAGAGTTTTGACTGTTGAGTGTATCCTTTTCCCACTAACTTATTGTCTGTTGACTGTTTGGCATGGTGTCAAGAAATGCAAGCGCACTGATGGAGGTGCATGCACCAAGCCACACCATTGCAGTAGTTGTGCCTTATAGGTGGATACAAAATGTATGATTGTATTCAGTTTATTATAGGTACCTTATTACAGGACAAACATTTGTTAAAAAAAATAATCTGTATGAGAATACATTCTTTCACCAGTATTTTAAAGGTACAGGAAACTACAATTTTCAATTTTGTAACAAACTAGGTAGCAAGTACTGCAAGAAATGCCATTAATTGCTTTTAACATTGTTATATGTTATTGTTCCATTCAAACTTGATCATCTTCATTTCCTGGTTCATTTGCTGGGATTTAAAACGGTTTGGCAGTGTTCATCACACACCCAGAAAAGGTCCAGGATGTCTCTTTAATGTGTGATTGATGTCAATAGTGTTGAGAGAATGCCCATGCTTACTTCTCTGAAGTGTTGCCCAGTGAAGGAGGATTACATGTGAAACATTCGGCAGATTTTTCACTCTAGCATTTGCAGGGAGATAATTCCAAGTTCAAGAGAAAAAGTATTATTTGTGTGCAGAGTGAATTTCAGTCAGAACTGGATACAAAACCAACTGAGCTGAATGGGAGCTCTGTTGTTGGAATATATCTGGCAAAAGATTGTTCTCCAAATGAAAAGGATATAAATTAGCTCCCCACACATTTAACTGATCCAGCTGTAGCTTTGAGCAGACTTGTTGGCTCCTTATTAAATTAATGTCTCTCTCTGCAGAGTCCGTGTGAGGAGGTCAGTGGTGGATGGCCGTGTAGCACCACTGACATTCATGCAAGAGCATCACACTCTATGTCAGACCGCTTGGCGTCACTTTTATAACACAATGGGTAGCCCAGCGTCACAGTAACACATGGTTAATGTTGTAAATTCAAACAAAAACTCTTGCTTAGGTTTAGGTAAAACATCCTGGTTGGGTTTAAAATAAGTAGTTACCTGCGATTACCATCCAGAATAAAACATTCATCCAAAAAGCAACGCAAATAGACATAATAGCTTGTTTTGTCATTCATGTGGTTGTTTACATTTTTGATGTATTGGTATATCAGGTTTGTCGTTGATGTCATTCTTGAGGTGCAGCGTGTTGATACTAGATCAGTGTTCAGCACACACAAACTCTCTCTTTGGTTTTGTGATGCTAAACTGTAGTATTTTTGGTTCAGGTTGCCAAAAGTTTAGTGTATTAGTGTGAGATACCTGTTATCTTTACAATGTGTGCCATGTTTATGACAAAGCAACCTACGCCAGGTGGCTTTGTCCTTCCCCATTTTAGCATCTAATAGAAATGCGCTTAGGAAATCTGTGAGAAAGGTCTGTATGAACTCTTTTGATTTTTAGGTGTTAATTGTTTCCTGTACCTTTAGGATAGATTTAAGATAATGAATGGTCAAGTTCAAATCTAAAGTCTGAAGTGTATAATGTGTGTATAATGACTGTGTTACCCTTATTCCGTCCAGCTAAATCTGACTCTTTTACCATACATACTGTTACAACTACAAATAGTATCATCTCATCTTAAAAATCCAATTTTCTTTTTTTGTCACCTTTCTGCACTGACAGAACATCTTGGGATTGAATTTATGGGTATGGATTATTCCTTCCTCTTAGTTTGCAGATGTAAGACTGTAAGCTAAAACCCTAGTAGAGCTAGTTTTCTCTTGCCAGGTGAATGGATCATACAGCCTTGACCATTAGCACAAATAACATATAACATTGAATACATATTATAGCAATCAAAATGAACAACAACACATCAACTTTATTAACCACAAAGCACTATCATGCAGCTACAAGCTAGCATATTACCGCTAAATGTGTACGTGTTTTGATTCCGGTAAACAGTCCAAATGCTGCTGACTTACTAGAGTACATGATGAAAGCCAAAAAGGCTGTATATTTCTAATGCTGTATGTTCACACCCCTTCAGCTATCCATTCCTGCATTTTCTGTTGCCACCAGTGTTCAGCATGAGACAATAGAGCAGCATCACTGTCCTCCTAACTTTACCCATCTCCTCCCATCTGCCTTCCTGTTTTAACAACATGGTTTCACCCCCAACATGTCAAATACTGATGCCTGATCAGGGTACAGAGGCAGCCTTCTGTATGCGGCGCAGGCTTTCAACTTACTCCAATGTAAACTATTCCACGTTAGAATTAGATGCTCAGAGCAACTGACGCTTATAAATTGTGCAATAAACAATAACAATAATAAATAATAAGGTGCGGCTGTGGCTCAAAGGTGTAAATGGTCATCTTTGATTTGGAAGATTGGCGCTTCAATACCCACTTCCTTCGGTCAGCATGTCAAAATGTCCTTGGGCAAGACACTGAACCATGAATGTGTGATTTTAGTTTTGAGTTCTGACATGGTAGCCTTCAGTGCCATCAGTGAATGAATGTATGTTTTCTGGTGATTGTTGTGCTTTTCGTGGTCAGAAGACTAGAAAGGTGCTATACAAATGTTCATGTACCATTTAGGGAGTGTTTAAAGTAGATTTATGTTGTTACGCCACTCATTTGACTCAGTCATTCGTTGGTCCAGTGAGTCACTAAAGTTAATAGATGCTCACTCATTAGGGCACTCTTTAGTCACGAGAGTCCTTACTCAGTCAAAATAACATCTTTCAAGAGTTTTCTATCTTAGTGGTTATGTTTCTGAAGTTTATTGTGAAAAGACAAGTGTTTATGGATACTTCCAACACTGACACTAGGCATCATAGTTTGAAGCATCGGCCTTCTGACCAGGTGTTGGTATTTGACAAATTGGGAATGAGAACGTGGTGGTTTCCAACTTCATCAAATGTCCACTGTTCCTTATATTCCCTCTCTGGTTTCTGCCTCTTTATCACAGGGTCAGAGTCATGTTATGTCTGTTCAATTGTGTAAAAATGCACTAAAGTGTGTCAACCTGTCCAAAGAAAAAAATGACAATTTGCCTTTTGACTAAAATTATCATATTGATATTAATCAATATATCAATATTATATCAATATTTTTTTTCCTCTCGCCATTTTTTAAACAATCCTCTCTTCAGCTGCTTTATGAAACACTGATATCATAAATGGACAGTTAATTACTAGTTTCTCGCTAAAAAAATACGCCACACTCCCAATTCCCTACTTTACGAATGATTTATGTGGGTGTGTTCAATCTTAATTAATTCATCAAAAGTGATTGTTTTCCACCATCATTACTGGCCGACATGTGTTACACATTAGATTGTGTTCCTGCTTAAGAGCCTGAGAGCATTTTAGGTCAGTGGAATTTACAATATGTATTGAATGTTGTATTTTTGGAAATACCACTTGGTATGGAATATGGAAATGGCTTTTAATGAGCAGTGTGTTTGTCACTATAAAACAATCTCTTAATATTAGCTGCTAAAATACAGTTGGAAAACATCACTTCCAACAGTCCCAGAGAAAATCAACATAGAAATGTAAACTTACTTAAAAAATGAAAACGTTTATTTGAGCTTCTGATTTGACAACAGTCACAGAAATATGCATATAAGGGATTCAAGCTCAGTGCTAGAAATTAAGAAAGGTGGAAGGAAAAATAGGTAATTGATGTGAGTTCACCTTGGAGAGATCATATGATATCAAAGTGTTAAACATTATAATTTGTTGCTCCTTTAATATGATGCACCACTGTCTCCTACATTTTAAGAGCACTTAAGAGTGTTGCACTATCCCTATCATGGTTGAGTGCTGGTTTTTGGTGAATTGCATGTTAGAGTCATTCATCTTTGATTGCTGACCCCTATAGATTAATGAAGCCAATACTAGTATCAATACTTAAGAGTTATAAATAACTTATGTCACGATGATACATCTCCGGATAATTTTATTTAAACATAAAGTCAAACTTAAACAAACATTTTTGATGAGGATCCCCCAAAATTAGTCTTTTTTTTAGAATTGTGAACATCATGTAAAGAGAGACACTGTTTCTAAATTAGATTAGATTAGATATTCCTTTATTAGTCCCGCAGTGGGGAAATGTGCAGCATTACAGCAGCAAGCAGGTTAAAGTGCACACAAGAGTAAAATAAAAGTATATTAATAATAAATGGTAAAAACCATTACAAAAATCTACAATACTGAATTTGATATATATATATATATATATATATATATATATATATATATATATATATATATATATATATATATATATATATATAACAGACAGAATAAATATAACTATTATGAACAGTGTATTAATATTGCACAGTGTTGTTGTGGTCTACTGCGAGCTCATATCTTTGACATTTCGGCCCTGACTGCTACTTGACGACGCTGAAATAAATGCATACGCTTAAACATTGGTTGGGCTGTCAGTGCTATGAAAGCTTAATAGAAAGAAGCATTTGGACTGTTGATTGCTGTAAATGTAAACACCTCCTTGCAGAGCATTTTCTTATTGTTTGGGTTCATGGCTGGAATGTTCTTATTGAATGTGTCTGTCTGTGTGCATTGTCACCTGAAGTGTTAAGATTGTACTGTCCTCTTTTTCAGAAGCTGAGGAGCTGTATCAGAAACGCATTTTAACAATAACAGGAATCTGCATTGCACTCCTAGTCGTTGGAATCATGTGTGTGGTTGCCTACTGCAAAACAAAGTAATTCATGTCACATTTTATTCATGACTTAAAGGTACACTCCATCATTTTCTTTTAGTACCCAATAGTCCCTCAAGTCCCCAAATATCCTCAACTATGAGCTCTGTTGTCTTTCAAAAAGATAAATGAATTGTCTGCAAAAGTGTAGAGTAGGTATTAGAGATGGGAGCATGTTCCATAACCTGTGAGTCAGGACAGAAATAGCAAAAGATCAACAATCTGACCTTTTAACTTGAACTGAGAGGCCAAGAGGAAGCCAGTGAAGAACTGAGGTTGACTGACTGCAAAAGAATGGAAAATGTCAGAACACAATTTAAATGACAAAAAGGTCTTATGGTGTATCCACTGATCTGTGTCTTAGTTAGTCCTCGTGCTCAGACTTTATTAACAAGACTACAACAGTCAAGATTTCAGTTAAAAAAATACCCAGAGGTTTTTGGAAACAAACTTTGAGTTAGTAGGTATGGAGTGAAATTAATCTCAAAATGGTTACAAATGTGTATTACATGAACTATAAACAAATTTGTAAATCATATTTTTTGTTCGTAGACTCATGTAAAACACATTTGTGAACATTTTGAGACTAATTTAAATAAACAAATAGATAAGAAATACAGCCAATCTAAATGATGTGAGACGTTTGAGGATGTTGTGGTACTATTGGAGGTAATAACAATAATGTGATGCGTATTTTGTACTGACCTTAATATGTAACAATCAATTACCATTACTACAGTCAAGCCATAATAACATGAGATGAAATTGGGGTAAAGGTATCTCTTTAACTACATTGAAACTTCCCCGTCTCCTGTCTCTTCACAAACAGGAAGCAGAGGAAGAAGCTCCATGACCATCTGAGGCAGAGTCTGAGGAATAAGAGGAAAAACAATACCAACACCGGTGTTGGCTCCAACCTGACAAACTCAGCCAGAGGACGTCAGGTTTCTAACCTGCCTCTTCAAGATTTGCAGCACTTCGATGTATGCTGTTACTTGTTGCTATCAAATAAAAAGCCTCAAAAACTGTCACATCTGTACACATGAGTCAATTGTCAATTTGTTTTCTTTTTACAGCATTGTAATGGGACATCTATGCTGCATGCAGCTGAGGGGGAGACGGAAACAAACCTCTCCACAAGCAAAAAGGCTTTATTGGCGCATGAACCTTCCACATTCACTGACATCTCCAGCAAGAGGTAAGGGGTCATTTAAACATATGTTGTCAGTTTGGTAAACTTGGTTTGGTTTGAAGCAGATGCACCAGATGTCAGTGTTGGTGGTGAGAACCATCAAACACGGACACTTGATCAGAGCCATCAGAATCATCTGATGCTGAGTTGGTATAATGACATAATAAGGGTTACACACAACACACATATAAAGTGAAAAAAAGGAACAGTAACATATTTAAACAGGATGGCTTACTTACTTACTGTCCTGAATATACTCTATGATTTGTGCATATGTCATATAAATATAAAGCTAAATAATGCTTGTTGCATCCGCCGTGGTGTCCATAGCCCGTGTTTATCGTCAGGGTAATTGTCTGAGTTTTGTCCTCTTTTAGATACCTAAGGCTATACTGAGGGAGACGGTTATATATGTATAATTGATAATCAGTTTTTTGTTTATGCTGCAAATGTCCATCTGTAGATGAGGAGTTTACTGTTGCTTTGCTCATAAGGGCGTATGGTGCAGTTCAAACCCAGCGATGCTGCGATGCTGTTCCATTGTATACGTTGACACTGAAATGCCCTTCGTTTTCCTAAAAGTGGTCTTTGATTTAATAGTTATATCATATCACATTACCCCTGCACTGAAAACAAATATTTATAGTAACAGGACTTTTAACTATCCTTAGCACCTACCACTCATCAACCTACTAAACAGCACCATCTCTGACAGACAAATAATGTATTTATTTTCTTAAAATCTGCAAAAATGTCACAAACTTGAGATATGCAAAAGAGCTTACTTACAACAAAGCAGCAACATTTGCGGTCGCTGTCAACTCATTGCAAGTGACAGCGGCATGGACCAGCATGCTGCCAAACACTTTAACTGTTTAATCTCATTAGCGGATATTGTAGAGAAGACGGACAACTTATTTTAGGAAACCTATATGTCCTTATTGCATTAAAACTTCATGACATGAAACAACAAACAATAAATATTGCTTTCCTAAATTGCATGCAAGCCTAAAATATGTTGAAATAATTAAGGAACAATTGCCAGGGCGGTAATATGGTAGCCTCTTACTGAGGCTTTATTGCACTGCAAATACAGATATGAGATTATGATTATGATATAAAACAGGCGTTATAGATTATCAGAAAACTTCATAATATGAGAATCACATGGATATTTAAAACACTGATTGCCAAGTCAGTGGCATACTAGTAGGGATATGCTTATTTGGAGAAGGTCACCGAGCCACAACAATAGCATTTCAATGCTTTCATTACCTGGAATGTTTTGAAGCAAATAAATGACATGGAACCAGTTTCAAGTTGTGGATCTTAGTCACAGAAAATCTCCAATGCCCACAACTGTGCTTTTCACCAGAATGTCTGTATCTGGAGTCCCACCCTCTGGGTGTTTGCTAATACTGATTGGCTGTACTTGCACATTTGAAAGGAGTTATAGTCGCTATAATTAACTGCTGCATCAGTAAATAAGACTTAGAATCCATGCGGACTGCGAGAACGCTGGATTGAAATACACTGAAAGACTCGGGTTCACAAACTTGACCCAGAATATATTTATGTCACGGAGGCCTGTCTGAAATCTGTCTCCATCTAAACGACCCCCTCCCTGTCTCTGCAGCTGGACTAATGACTGGGGCAACAGTCTTCTGTCTGACACTGAGTCTGTCTCGGTGATGTCATTGCCGGAGAATAGCCAACGTGCCACACAGGGCAGCCGAGGTCGTCTGAATGCCACTGGTGGCAGCAGAGACTTAAGTGCTCATTCAAAGAAGTGCTGAGACACACCCACCTCCAACAGGGACTTGCCTTAAAGTACAAGGTAATTGGTTGATAAATCTTAACTTTGCGTCACAAATAGAAAACCAAGAGGCTCATTAAACTGACAACAATGCAGCAAATACTCTCAGTAAGTACATATACAGAAATTACAATGAAATCTAAAAACATGTAGGCTAGATATTTATATTTAATAGTATATGCCACTGTCTCTTACAATACACTGCCCACCAAAATGCTACACTATTGGGGAAAATATGTTATGAGGAATAAATTAATGAATAAATAAGTAAATATGTTGATAATACGCATCTGTAAAGCAAATTAGAATCACATGAATACAGAAAATACATTGAGAAGAATCTGATCTCCATAAATAATATTGCCCTCAATTAAGACATTTATTTTTATAACTCAACACAGTGGTGTCTGAATTATAGTTAACAACAATAAGCCATCCAGACATCCATAATAGACCCACGAGGATGACATAGGACCTTAATGTGGTTATCAACAATACCGACTAAACACTTGCTAATTTAGCCCATATACTGACAACGCCTCCTTCTTTTAAGATAAGAGATAAGATAAGATAATCCTTTATTAGTCCCTCAGTGGAGAAATTGCGGGAATACAGCAGCCTTGCATGCAATAGAGACACATAGTAAAAAAAGTAATATAAATAAAATAACAGTAAACAGTAGTAAAACAGTAAGAAGAATATAGTATCGCTTTCCAATTAAATATACAGACGGAATAAGAGTATATATATATAAAAGTACTTAAATGTATTTATATTGCACCAGCTGAGTACAATTAAAGTGTTCACAGTGAGTAAAGTGACCAAGTGTCCAAAGTGATGAAGTGATCATGGTTTACTGAGAGCTCAGTGTGTTGTGCAGCCTGACAGCAGCGGGGAGAAAGGACTTTCGGTTCCTCTCCCTCAGACACCGGGGGTGAATCAGCCGGTGACTGACGGAGCTGTGCAGCGCTGCCAGCGTGACCTGCATTGGGTGGGAGGCGTGGCTTAACATGGACGAGATCTTAGTTATTGTCATTGTTTAATCATTGTTCATTGCGTTCTCTCAGTTACACACAATAGGTTACATCATTCATCTCAGTTAGGACAAATCTAATGATATTGTTAAATCTCAACTTTTACAATCTTTAAATATAGTCAAACATATGAATGACTGGGGCCTGTGCAACGGTAATACCATTCACATATGTTTCCACAAGTCTACTCCAGTGCTATCAGTGATCATGCTCCTGTACAGCTTACATCAAATGAAGTTAACTAGTTAAGTAACGTTATGGAACTGAGCCACGTCTCAACCACACCTCTAATCACTGTCAACCCTACGTATACCTTGTCAACTTATTCTGTACCGTTTGTCTCAACATCACACTTAATCACAACTATCCATCAATCTAAAAGAAAAGCATACACTAGCTTTGATTACAACCAAGTCACCATGGATCCCGAACTACAGACAAATATCCATCCGAAAGAGTTTCTCATAAAGCCATGGCATTTCCCCAGCAGTCATACCTCAGATTTGCCGGCTCCTCCATTCCATCTGCCCGAACAAGATCTCTCGAACACTCTATCAATCTCAGGCTTCCTCAGGATCGTCACATGTGATGTCACTGAGGCCCAATCCCCTCCAGGGCCACAGCATGATGGTCGTATTTCCACCTGTACCTTCTCCTCCTTCTGTGTCTTACCTTTTCCAGGTCACGTTGACGTTCTTTTCGTCTCTGTGTTCACTGACTTCACAATATGCCCATGTCTTCCATCCCACCAAGCCTTCCTCTACCCTTCCTTCAACCGCCCACACCGCTTCCGTTCCATCAAATTTGTCTCTTGACAGCGATCTGAAAATCCCACCCAGCCACACAAGGTGCCCAACCGCTGGCTAGCTAAATTGGTTCTCTGCTTTTCCCTCTATTCCTTATATTCATATTGAATACTATACTATACTGGAGAACCCGGAGTGTGAGAGTGACTTCCTGAGATACAAGACAAAAGTGGTGCCACAGTGATAACGTCCAGGATTAAGTGGAGGGTTAGATAACAGAGTGAGCGCTTCAGCTGCTCGCCACAAGCAGAATATGTTGCTAGCTAGAACCAGCTAGTTCTTAACTAGAGTAGTTATCTGGCTAAGCTACTGGATCACAAAAACCATCCTCTAGTGGACGACTTCACCACCTTCTACAACAGAACATCTCTTTAAACATGATTACCTCCATCCAAGTCATGAATCATCTGGTCTCCTTCCTATTAACATAAAACGTACACTAAAGGCCTGCAAATCCTTCACCAGGAATAAGCAAGTAAGACAATACCAGAGATGTGTTAGCTGACCTGCTAATACTTCTGATATTCTGAAACATGCACTGCATACTGTTAGATCTCTCGCTAAAAAGACGTTCATTGTTAATGACAGCTACATCTCCAAGGTGTACCCTGCCTTCACCCTATTCAATTAAATTTCAATTCAGTTTATTTTGTATAGTCCAGAATCACAAATCACAAATTTGCCTGGGAGGGTTTACAATCTGTACACATACGACAAAACTATATTATTAGATAATTAATTTCGGAGGTGTTCTGGGACAAGTACAATAACTTCAGTTTAGTCTGAGTTTAACATCAGGAAGTTGCAGGTCATCCAGGTGTTTATGTCTTTAAGACATGCTTGAAGTGTAGCGACCTGGTTGCTTTCATCTGGCTTGATGGCCTGTACTTCTACAGCACTTCTTCTAGTCCTTCCACCACTCAAATCGCTTTAACACACTTGTCATCATTCACCCTTTCACACACTGACGGTAGGGGCTACCATGCAAGGTTCCACCTGCCCATCAGGACTAACTAACGTTAGCTAGAGGAGCAATTTGGGATTAAGTGTCTTGCAAGGACACATTGACCAGCGGAGCCGGGGATCGTCTTTTATCTAAAATCAAAATGGATCTCGACAGCATTTTAATTTTGGGGTGATTTCTAAATACATTTTGATGAAGGCAACTGCTCATATACAACATATTTCATCAGTTTAATAACAAGCCAGGCTGGTATGGAGGGAGAATAGTCTGTAAAAAATGGACACAGCAAGATCCAATTCTGCACATTTTCTCGTCTTCCGACCACTCAAAGCGCTTTCCACTACATGTCCCTTTCACCCTTTCACACACAGTCATACATTGATGACAAGGGCTGCCATGCAAGGTGCTGAGTGCCCTGTTACCTAACAGCATCCACAGATTCCAATTCTGACGGTGCACATCACCTCTATCCAACCTCTGATGAACTCTTCATGGGTGAACTCTGTCTTGCAAGTCACCAGGGGCTGCCTGCAAAACAAAAAAATGCATGATTGACTTTGTCTGTGAGGTGGCTTCAATAGAAGTACTTTTTGAATGAATTTTAAATTGGTATCATGGAAATGTATGAGATAAAAATGTGTTAGCAGTGTAGTTGAAAGTATATTCCCCTACAAACATGCATTCTTTTCTGATGGGCCACTATGGAATCAGGAATACGATGTATCCATATTTTAGGAGCCATGATCAGCAGGGCTCAACTCCATCAACCAGTTAGGCCTCTTCTGGTTAGTTAGGTTAGGTTATTTTGTTGTGGTATATGTTTCCCCTGGGTGCTCTGGTTTGCTCCCACAGTCCAAAGACATGTAGGTTAGCTTAATCTAAAGTTGTGCATAAAGGGGTTAACAGCATAGCTATGGACCCTGCACACATAGCTAAGGCATTTACGCAGCTACTGGACCACGTGGGGACAACAAGAACTGTGATTGGGGCTTCTGATTGCAATGAAGATTGTTGTCGCATCAAGACAACATGAAACCATTTTTTTTAAATGCCTTAGTAATTGTCTTGTTTTCCTGAAGACACGTCTAACAAAGCAGTTTCCACTTTACACCCTCGGCTCAACGTGATGACACATAAATATAATTCACATTAATTCTCTCTCCACCGAGTAATACTGTGGTTAGACATGTGTGTGATTAGGTAAATTGATGTATTTGAGGCAACATAATGTGTTAGCCGGGTGATGGATTAGCAAACTTTTCAAGTTGTTTTTTTACCCCATATATGCAATGATAGTTTAAGACCCTGACCTTCAACACAGAGTAAGTCGGTCAGAAAATGAATTAATTGACTTATTGTCCACAGCCTTCTGGCCATTTATTTTCTTAGCACAATCATTGACAATTCAACTCTCAAAATACATATTTTATTGTGTATCAGACTATTCTGTTCAATAACTCAGACAACGATTTAAAATGTGGTACACAAACATTGATGTGAGCATCTTTCAACTAAAAGTGTTGTAATTGTACTTCTGTTGTAGGGGTGTATCTACCATGACAACCCAGAACCTGCTGTCTCCCGTGTCCCAGACCTGTCCTGCCGCAGGGTCTCCTCCATCTGAGATGTCTGCCCCCCTGTCCAGCCTGGCCATCTCTGTCCCTTCTTTGGCTTTAAGCCCCTCTGGTGAGGAGGAGTGCCCCTTGCTGTTGTCAAACACACGTCGCCCAGGAAAGTCTTTGAGCCGAGATGAACAGAAGAGGACCTCTGCCCACGACAACCACGGCCACGTGGCAGATAGCTTACCGCCGAGCCCACTGTTTCCTATGGAGAATGGTTACTACATAGATGACCATGAGAACGCAGCTGGCAGCCATATGTTCTCAGCATTACCTGAGAAGCTACTAAATACAAACAACAACATCAACAGCTGCAGCACCAAAAGAGTCACCAATGGCCATGTGCAGCATATTGTGGAGTCCAGTGGTGACAACATGCTAGTGAGGGAAAACGAGGAGCGTCAGGGTACTGACGGCACTACAACCCTGCTGCTCAGGGCTATGGACAGCAGCAGGACTAACCCAGCATCACCAACTAACGACGAGCAAGACAAGTCATCCAGTTCCCCCACCAAACAAGATCCAGTTGCTGTGTAAAGTCAAAAGAAATGGCTGAGAATCCTTTATGCTGAGGGAAAAAAATGAATAGTCACTATTAAACCTTTATTTTCTATAAACAATTTGCTTTGTAAAGACTTTTAAAGATAAAAGAAAATGAAACTTTTATTTTAGTGATGTAGTAAATAAAGAGTTTTATAAAAAAAAGAAAAAAAATGTACAAATGTTTTCATGTCTTGTGGGTAAAGTGCCATACACTAGTGTGTAGCAACGGATGACCGTATATGTCAGTGCAGAAAAATATCAATGGTGCCTTTCTATGTAGTGTGCTTAAGGGAACTGCAACATTGCATACTGAGACATATATTCACCATCTGAACAATCCAAAATAACTTGCTGGCTGCTTTTGATGTCCTGCAGTTGGAAGTGCCCACTGACACAACAGTTTGCTGTTATATTCACAAGGTGCATGCTACGTCCTTGAATGCTGTGACGGAACGCACAGTTCATGTGTTTTCCTCTCCAACCATTTGACCTGATACTAAAGTTCAACACCTGGACTTATGTTTATGAATAAATGATCAATCAGCTTACATTTGATGAGAGCTGGAAAAGATGGTATAAATCATAATGGTTTTATTGATCATCGTCTCATCTGGAATCCTGCTGGTGAGCAATTCTCATAACTGATAGATAAAGGTGCCATTACTAAAGTCTGGCTATGTAGTGTTACTAATTATGTCACTTATATGCTTAACATAATCTTGTAAATATTTCATTTCATTAAATTCTATATTGTGATTTGATTTACACATTTCAAGTTTACTATTAATATTAAATGGGTACTGCACTGGTGTAGTATTGCACTTACATAATGTTTAGGTACTGACAAGGGATAGATAAATAAAATATATACAAATACAGAAATGATGGTTATTGAGACATCAGAGGTCTAATATCCTGACTTACGCAAAATGCTGGATCCTACATTTCCCATAATGCTTGAACGGATCTTTATGAAACTTAAGTTTCATGTCTTTCTTTGCTGACATGAATCTTCACTAACTCATAAGGTGGTGCCATCAAAGAAAATGACTAGCATGAAGACCAGCAATGCTCTTTTTCTTCCAGAGAACACTCCAGTTACTCGTGTCCTCCATCACCAGTATGATATTGCTGATGGCATCTTTAAATGCAAGAATAGCTACATAGTGTGTACTGAATGGAAAACTGAATTCAGTTTACGAAGAACACATGTCCTTCGTATAGAAATCCATGTGTTTCTAATGCATTTTGGGGATTCAATTGCTAAATATATACATGTTTAACTGCTGTCATTTGTCATTTGTTTGTCTTATCTCTGGTATGATAGACATGGATCTTTTGTGTTCACATATGCAGTCTCATTGTATGTGTGATTTAGAAAAAGGTTTTATAATGTCCGCTAACATGAGCATATTTTATGAAAATCTGCCAAAGACTGTCACCACTTCTAGATTTTAGTGAAAAAAAAACATTTAGCAAAAGTAAATGAAAATCACCATTATTGGGCTCTGTAATCAACCATAGTTTCTTAAAATGTATGTATGTAGAATCAGCGGTCAGCCTAGTATATGAGTAAGTACTATGACATTGATGTGCTGCTCCATGATTAGTGTTTTAATGGTGGCCATACTTCTGTGTATTAAGTTATTATTTATGCTTCATTTAGAAATGTGTGCTCATTACAAGCATCAATTAGAGATTTTAGTGTATACATTTATATTTTAACAAAGATGAGTTTAGGATGTAAAATACATAGCCATCTGTCACATGGTTATTAGTCCGAAATAGAAATGATCTACTTGCATATTTTGTCACTTGTATGCTCAACATCATAACTCACAATGCATTGCTTTTAGGTAGGAGTGTCTTCAACTGATGTAAATACACCATAAAAACCTTCAGCCCTGTTGATTCTTATTAAATATTAAATCATTTTTGTGTTTTGTGCCTCAAAGTGAATAGATAGATCTAAGGCAGTCACAGGTTGGCGCACATCAGTCCACGTCTTACATGCCACATGAACTTTGCCCACACAAATTAATTGGATGGGTTCTTCTTTTCTTTTTAGGCTGGCCCCTTAATCTTGAAGGAAATCCGACAGACAGACAGATGTAGGACAGTCTTCGTGGAGTAAACGACTAGCAAGGGAGGCAGAGATGAGAAGTGGGTGATGTGTCCAAATCCATACGGTGTAGGACAGTTGAGTTAGGCTTTGTAGTGGAATAGTTAGAGGTTATGGGATTAGATTCTTTCGCTGTTTTCCCTGGCTAGGAATAAAGGAACAGGTGTTGGGATTATCCATTCCAGATGGTTCAACAGCAGCGGGTCTCTAAGGCAATGACCATGTCGACTGTGGTCTAACGAGCAGCGAGTACAGTACAGGCACAGGCTTGTTCGGGGGTCAGGGGATTCAATGCTGGCGCCGTGAAAACTGAAACTCCTCTGTCAATACACTGTGGGGAGCCTCAACCAAGGGTTGTGAAGCCAGAAGCCGATCCATCTTTCCACCACCTCCTTCCCCCGACCTCCACACCTCCTACCTCCCTCCTCCACTTCGTCCCCGTTCTACTCCAACCAATGTTGCTCTTCCATGCAGTCCCACCATGTCATCCTCTTCATCTGCAGATACACCCCACCAACAACAGAGGGAGCCCGAGCTGCTTACCGCTCAGCCCTGTCACACAAAAGCGATCACGGATGTAAATAATGAAACCATGATGATGAAGGGAGAAAGGAATAGTGACAAGCTGACTTCCACCCTAGCATCTGAATGATCTACCTCAAACTCCATCAGGTGCCCTGCAAACTCTTTTTTTGCAATTTAAAAAGTTATATCCGACCAGTCTGATGTGTAAATGGTTATACTGTATCCTTACCAGCTGATTCTATGGAGGTAAACACAGCGAACGGCACTTGCTCAGAGTGGCACGTCAGAGGCTGCAGCTTTGTCAGCTCCATCAAACATCTGATCATTTATGGCAAGTACGATATTTAGTGTGTGTCTCTCATTGGATCAGTGGCAACTCTTGGACAACACTGCATCTAGGAATAATTTGTCAGGGCATAGCACCTTGTAGTGATCAGACAAATTATGTGCGATATATTAGAAAATAGCATCAGCAACTGCTGCATTATACAAGGACCTCCTTGTCATTATGGGCTGTCAGCAGAGCCCTCGTTTCACTGGCAACCACTACAGCTCAACAAACTGGTCCAGCTGCTCCAATGTTGTGGTCTCACATACAGACATTGAGCACATTAACAAACGCACCAGTTTGACTCCTATCTCCGTTAGCTAACTTTTATTTAAGGCTCAAACACAGAAACATGTGTGAACGTTGTCAACGCCGCCGCATGTACAGGCTGCAGCGCCTCTGGATTTTGCTACATATTTGTCTTTATTAGTTTTTTTCCCATGTTTATCACTAATGGCATATGAAAGAACACATTGATCAACATCTGAAAAGAACGTGTGTGGATTATTTGCAGCGGACTCTGAGACCATCACCGCCACGACCGACCAACCAGCCAGACCTGCCGGGCCAAACGGCACCAAACTGCCCAGAGAGGAGAGGGAGGATGTAGTCCCTAAATATGCATTTCATTTTCACATCATATCAAAGTGGTGTAGGTTTGCATATAAAGTGATCAATATGCATTTGTGGATCCAGTACACGTGAAATTAATCATTTCCTGTCTGTTTGTAGGATGTGAAATGTGTGACTCCCCTCCGTTTTGTTTACGCCATGTTTACCAATTCGTACCAGAGCAGAAATGTAGAAATAAATCCACAAAAAAGAAATGAGGTTACTAGCTACACCAGAAGATGGAGGCATTTCCTAACATGAGCTGACTGAAGGACTAAAACTAAAACTAGCATTAGCTTCTTCATACATCCAACAGGAGACAACTGCCTTGCTTCAACCATCAGGCGAAAGACAACGTGGAGCATCTTGAACAACATTCAGGGGGAAACATTCATTTGCAGAAAAGGAGTATATATGCATAATTATGATCTACGTTCCTATAGCAGCCCAGAACAAACAAAACAAACATTGGCTCTAGCGCTTTTACATTACCTGAATACAGAAATAGAAACTCAGTAGTAAACTCAGCACCAGTGCAACATTATTGAAGACCGAGCTATTGATAAGCCCCAATGTTACTGGTGTTTTTTTATTCATACTTTTTAATGCTTTGGGGTAATTTATTATCGTGCTGCAGCCAGCGTATCCTCTGCTCTGCTGGTGAATGTTATGACATAATATGATCTGCATCTTAGCATTTGATCAACTTTGATTAGGTTTGAGGACCAAGCATCATTGATGTAAACACAGTCCGGCTTCCCTCTTCTTACTGCAGTCTTGGACAGTATACTGTGAGGCAAATGTTATGTCACTTTTGCTGACATCATTTGTGTTACTCATGTTCATCAATTAGGTTTTTATTTTGAAGGTCTTGACCAGAAGTACCAGTGTGTAATCTTGCTACACTTGCAGTGTTGGCAAAGATCCAAGACAGCCCAGCCTCTTCCTAAACCTCCCTCACTGTGCAGCGTAACCGGCTCTCCGTCCCCGAATACCACTTTTACAATGAAGCCGGATTTGAATCTAGTTGTTTTCATTTTCAGTACTTTCGAGGTCACTCTCCTGGAATATTGTCCGACTCATTGTCAGTGTGACTGGGACAGCTACAGTGTGTCCTGTGTTGGAGCTGAGATCATGCCTGTATTCCATTCCAGCACAAAGGAGGTGTAAGTAACCACATCTTTCAATTCAGAGTTCAGCTTGTGACGTTCTGTTGAAGACTGAACATCACAATACGGAGTATTTATATTTCAGGTGGCTTGTGGGGACCAAACTGTCGTCTCTTCCTCAGAATGCTTTCTCCAACTTGGCCAACATTGTTCACATGTAAGAGTATCCTTTGTCCCTTACACTTTTCTTTCAAACCAGCAAAATGGGAAAGAACAAAAAGTATCACTTATCAAAAAGAACAACTATAAATGAAATACAACATTTAAACCAGCAAATAAAACACCTACACTGCACATGTTACTTAACACAGTGGAGTCTTGACAGACTGTAGAAAAACACAATGAATCATAATAATTTGGGGTCACACTTTGCTTGCTGTCATATCACTAGTTTAAATTACAATAGCTGCATTTTAATTTTGGCAAATCATCCCATAGTTGACAGTAGATGTTGAGACATTTGTGATTACTTAATGAATTGGGGGAGGAAGACATAGCTAACGATAGATCCAACAAACACCAGCATTTATGTGATGAGGATGATGATGATGATGATGATGATGATGATACAGGTTTAAACAAACTCCCAAGTCAGTAAAAAGCATTAATGTTAACGTGCCACTTCCACTGCATAGTTAGGAAGTGTTCGCAATTAAAGTATACATCCATCTGTTAGTTTTGTTGATGCTTGTTATATTTGGAATGAAACACTTGACTTTCTAATTTGTAATTAATCACAAATAATGTACTATTAAGCTATTGATTATTCCACTATAACAATGAGTAAGAGTGGTTGTCTTTATTTACTGTTGACTGAAAAACATAATTGGCCGCTTGCAAGATCCTAAACCTCTTACTTTTTTTTCCGAGGTTTTGCAATCAGATTGTGTTGCACAACTGTACAAACTTGTCATTAACAAACGTGTCTTCTTAAGTGACTGAATCGTAATATTCTACCATGAACACAATCGAATACCAAATGATACATTACCATCATGAACTCCAAATGAATTCAAATGAATACCTTTTTATTCCTAAATCAAACTTTAGAGAAAGACAGACTTTGCTTTATTCTTGTAAGGTAGGCCTGAATTATTAGTAAACATTGTTCATTTGTAAGAGAATAAGAACAATGTACCCTTCAGTAAGTTCCACCCGTTGGATGCAAACTAGCTAATGTATAGCACAGGCCAGCTCCCACCAGGATCCTTCAAATATGTTGCTGTGCTCCATAAACATAGAATTGTTTCAGATTATTTTTATATTCAGACTGGTCTTTTTTGCACTTGTCGTTAGACATGACTGGGGCATGTGTAGTAGTGACATCCCGGGAGGTTGGAAGGAGATTTACGTTTCTAAAGCACTACGTCTCAATGTAAAATCCTGTGAACATTAGCAGAGTACATTAGCACATCATTCACTAGCGTTAGCACTTCTATGCTACGCAAGCTTCTGATACTGAATGTTCACACCTGCTGCTTTTCCTTTTTAATGATTGGAATAATGATAGTTGAATTTGTACAAGTTGTTGCATGAGACCCAATAAGAGCAAATCACTGCAAATCCAGATATAGTGTTAGTGTCCTGATTGCATTTTGTCTGTGTTTTTTTTCCAGAGAGATCTCTGATGATGATACTATAAGATATCTTGAGAGGCATTCTTTCCACAACCTGCCCAGGGTCAACCACATGTATGTAACCTTTGAGCAGTGCGACTTGACTTAAAATGACGCCTCCCAAGTATCAATGAATACACATATGGGTGAATTCACAAAGAATGGATATATTGTTATTACTGTGCATCACTTTGAACCACTATCTGGCCTCTTCTCAAGGTCTGATTCACAAAATATATTGCGCTAATGATATTACAGCATTACACATTATTTAAGCCGAATGAAATGAGTGAACGGGCTTTCTGCCTCTTTTACTAATGACCTGCCTGTCTGCATGCATGCACTCACTGTGAGACATCGGCGTCTTCCACAAGCTGCTAGGCTGGCAGCTGTGATTACTAATAATAGCCTTGTTTAAGTTTACGATGCGTGTACTTTCTAGTGATCATTTGGAGGGAGTGGTTTGGAGAGGGGCCTGAAGGGACGGGCTGTCGGTGGTGCCGACTTTGCTACTTTCTTGCTAAATTAGAGACTTTTGGAGCCAGTGTTGCTTGCTACTCTCAATGGAAAAGAGTTGGCAACACTGGGCAGGGTTTTTCCAGTCGGGGAATTGTTTAACTCTAACATGCACTTGCTAGTTTCTCAACATTACCAACCCCAGCTTTCATATGCTATGATCACTGGCAAGTCTGAACGTGACAACCCATTTGATTCAGACTGCCAACTCTCTGAAGAAGGCAATCATTTCACTGTAAGTGTGTATGGCCATTAGTGCTAATCATTTCGAATTGGGCTGTTTTTGCAATGAGGCTCATTAAGAATGGGCCAATTTTGCACCCAATGTATGAATATTTCCTAATGTATATACATGCAAATAGCTCAGAAGCACCGAGACTATTCATGCTTGGCAGTGCAGTTGGGGGTGCATTGGATTTGCGAATTAGACGGTTTATCACAAAAGCTGCACAATCCTCTTCTGGATTCGCCCCAAAGCGTAGTCTTCATAGACTCACCGCCTCGTTCCTGCAGAAGTCCATTGTTATACTGGCCAGAGAGTGGTGGATGGTGTGGCGTGCAGAGCGGCTGAAAGGAAGATGGCCTGGCTGATGAGACAGGCAGGCAGAGAACCGGTTTCTGGAACACAGGGAGACAAACAATTACTCAAGAGCAACAATAACAGGAAATATCGCTGGAGTAACAGACTGAATCAGAGCGAGAACAAAAGCGCACACTACTGTAGCAGATTGAACGATCTGGCCATGAGTGACTGGAGACCCGGGGTAGACGTACAGAGTCTGATGAGTGATGACAGGCAGGTGTGCTCCATCAAACAGTCACCGTCACACATGGGGAGACAGACCAAACATGGAAAGGGAAAGACAGGGAAAACCCAGTGAAAGAGCCCGTCACTGCCGTAACCGTGACACTTTATTTGATTGTACATGTAGTTTAAAATGGATAAAATTGCTATTTTTTTTTCCCACCCATAATGACAAAGTGAAAATATGAAAAATCCAAAACTCATTTACATCGGTAATCAGACCCTTAATTCAATACTTTGAAGAAGCCCAATTACAGTCTTCTTGTGTAGGTCTCTAAGCTTTACACACCTGGATTCAGGAAGTATATCATATTCTTCTTAACAAGCTCCAGTAGACTGGGCCTGCAGTCAAAAAGTTCAAAATTGACCTCCTAATGTCTATCCATAACCACTTTTCCTTGACCTCTATGGACGACGTCATGGGGTCAAGGAAAGAAGTGAAGGAGAATCCATGAGGAGTTAGGAAAAAACAACCACAGAGTTTAGATAATCCAACTACACTTTCACTAGGCTGCATAAGTATGATGTGACGGCAGATGTCACTGACGTAGGTCTGCCATGACGAAAAGAAGAACTACAAAAAGCGCAACTAAAACATGAACCCATGAAGTCTATTGTTGTCCTGCACAATAGATATATATCGTTCTATATTTAGAACAAGATGTGCCCTCTGGAAAAAATGGGCAGCCGACTCCTGAGTGTCTTTTAGTAAATGTTGAACAATACCATGGTCGCGACGCTATGGTAGTAACCTGTCACTCAACGTGTCCACGCCCCTTAATTATGGATGACTATATATATATATATAACTTCATATGTCTTGACCAACTACATATTCAATTATTATGTTGAACTAAGAACTAAGTGTGTGTGTGTGTGTGTGTGTGTGTGTGTGTGTCTCCAATAGACAACTAATTGGTATCAAAAGACTGTCATACATCGACCACGAGGCATTTAAAAATCTGCCTAATTTAAAGTACCTGTAAGTACAATTACATGTTTCCCATTTTTAATCCTTGTGTATCATAACTTATCATATTTTCACGATAGGAAACATTGTATAATTTCTATGTGCCCCATGAACTGGCTGCTGAATGAGATTTTTCTCAATACAGTGGGATCACCAACACAGGCCTCGCCTCCTTTCCTGGGCTGCAATATATTCAGTCCAGCAAAGATGATTTTATTTTGTATGTACCATTTAAATCTACGTACCTGTAATGTCAATTGTTTTGCTAAAATGTACAATATCTTGGTGTAAAGTATTTTATGTCCATACCTTTCTGACAGGGAGATAGTGGAAAATGTCTTCCTACAAGTTATACCTGCTAATTCTTTCATTGGAATATCTGAGAAAACTTTGACCATGTAAGTATGATTTATAGTTTAACGATGACTCAAATGTCAGACCGACTGGAATTGAAATTCTATAGTTGTTTTTGCTGATTTTCACCGACAGCTTTAATGTGTGATTTGATAGGCATCTGATAGCGCTTACTTTGTTTATTAGCTACTTACATAGAATTACTTTTTTAAACTTTTAAACAAAGGTTAAGTAATGTCAAGGCATAATTCTAAAATCTGTATTTGCTTCTGTCAAGTCAGACAGGATGCAGCATAGACTTCTAGCTTCTAGTCAATGTAGTGTCCAAAAGGTGATGCAAAAGTTTGTTGTGACAAATAATAAACAATGAAATAATATATGATGTGGGCAAAAGCTCAATTTTGCCAAAAAATAGGCACCTGAAGCTAATTCTGCTATGAGGCTAATGCTAGAAAACTGTTAAGGCCCATTACCTGCTGCATGTGCAGAGACCTGGCAACTTTAGTTGTTGACAATCCCCATTCATGCACTGTAGGCACAGCTATGGGAGCAATTTGGGGTTAATGTCTTGCCCGAACACATCGACAACGAATAGCGGAGCAGGGATTGAACCGCTGACCCTCTGATTTAAGGCTGATCCGCTCCACCACTGAGAGGTAGCAGCAAGTACATCTTCCCCAAAGAGAAACTCAAGAAGGTTACAGACAGATATAGCCACAGAGATAGCAGGAAACTACTAAACATGGCCATGGCAAACAAAGCATTGACAATGGGTGAAAGATACATTTTGTGGCAAGGTCTGCAAAAACAACCGGGGCTGCAGAGAACTATGCAGAGCACAGGATCCATTCCTGGTAAAACTTAGGAAGAGCCTGGCTGAGAATCACCCGCAGTGCCCAGAACCTTTAAGCGCCAGAAGCTCTCGCTCCAAACAAAGTAGTTCAACAGCGCCAGATAGAGTCATTGGAAAGATGCTTCCAGTCTGATGAAACTCAAACACACTCTGCCTGGGGGTGCGACTGGAATATTTAGACTTGTACAGTGTGTACATTTTTATAGTTTTTATTTTCATTTAAAAAAAAAAGCCTAACTTATTCGGCCTAACCTATTAAATCACAAAACTTCTTAAACAATACCTGTGCCTCTCTTCTGGCAGTGAGAGTTATTATACAGACTGTGTGCATTTGGAACGGCACAGCTTTCGTGCTTTACAAGCACCAACCTGTCCAACGGCAACATGACATCCTTATTTGCCCTTAGTCTAATCTTTCAGAGCCCTCTAACGAGGAAAAGCTACACTAACCATGTCTTTCTTTACTGTCTATTAGTTTCTTTGTTTTACTTTAATCCTTCTTCTCACCAAGTTTCTTTTTATCTGGAACATCTGGCTGGTTGACGTAAGACACATCACCAGATACCACAACTCCGGTATACTGTGAAATAGAAAGCTGGTGTTGAAAGGCTTGAACAGCATTGCTTTGTGTTTTAACTCCACATCGCACGTAAGTAGCAACTGATAATGTAACTGCGAAGCGTACGATATTATTATACAATATATGGAAATACAAAAGGGGCCCTTTGTATTCCCAATAAAGTCCTGTGGAGGGCTCTGCCTGTGCTTATAGAATTGGAATACAATATTAGTAACTTCGCCCTCTACTGGACTCTATGGGTGGTGCCTGCTAAATGCAAGAAGAAGATGAATACCAAAGAATAATAAGATGAAGAATATTGAAACGTCATAATGTGGATGATGACCATCTTGATTCTTGAAACGTCTTCCAGAAAACTGTTTGTCCGTCGCTATGGTGCTGAGAGACAAAACCTCATGTCTGATTGTCTTAACCCCAAACCATTTATGACGTATAGACCAAAGTAAGGTTTACGACCCCATCTTTCTCTTTTTTTACGACCATATTCAATCCTCAGCAATAAGCAGATAATAAACAGAGACAAAGTTGTGAATAAATAATTATAATAATTATGATAGTGGTGAACCATTTCCGGTAACCGCTTGATGGTTAACCAGTTTAGGATGCAGTGATCCAAAATGAGTTTGAAATAGTTTGTCTTCTTGGGTACCAGGGAGTTTGCAGAGTAAAACAGGAGACTGTTTTGCTGAGTTTATCATTTAATACTTTTCTCATAATGTAATAACAGTATGCACAAAATGGTTATGAAGTTGCACTCATGGATTTCTTACAGTATGTGCTGGTTGTTACATTATGAGCTGTTATTCTATTTAACTTATTACATCATGTGTAGTTATTACAAAATGCACAGTTATTACGTTTCTACAATGTTTCTACCAAGGATATATTCTCTTTTTCTCTCTTTTTAGCAGGCTGAATAGCAATGGCGTGAAAGAGATCCAGCAATATGCCTTCAATGGGAGCAGACTGGAGGAAGTGTATGTCATCTTGAATAGTTGCAGTAAAACAAAAACAAAAGCTCAAAGTCAACACAGAGGATAGAACTGAGCAATATTTAACTTAACAACTTTCTTTTTCGTTCTCTTTATCAATTCTATTGTGTTCAACAAAATATTTTGAGTTATGTTTGTAGAAAAAAACGGAACAATGTTGGCCACATTACATTGGCCCCTAATCTATTCTCTATTCTCCAGGTATCTTCACAGGAACGTGGATCTGGAACGAATAGATGAATTAGCATTTTACGGCGTGATTCACGGCCCAACACACTTGTGAGTGAAGGGAGAGAATTAGCAAGAGGAGGAATTGGTGTTCTTCTTTGAACAATAAAATATACGTTTACTTTATGTATTCTTGTCAAATAATAGTCAAACATCAAATCAAATCTTTTTGGAACTGCTGTAGATTCGGAGGTTAAATACAGGAACTGCCTCAGCTTTGTATCCAAATGAATGATCTGAACTATTTGTCCTTCCAGTGACCTTTCAGAAACCAAAGTTAGCTCTCTTCCTTCAATGGGTCTGGAGACCATTGAAACGCTCAAAGCTAAAAACACTTGGAGCCTCAAAGTGCTGCCCCCCTTTAGGGCCTTTCTACATTTACAAAGTGCTGAATTGACCTTCCCAAGCCATTGTTGCGGCCTCAAAATGTTGAAAAGATGGAGAGGGTAAGTAAGAGAATTGAAAGCGTTGAGAAATATTTTCCCACTGTAATTCTTTCTGTCAAGCATCTGTCCTCGACATACCAAGCGGCCCTCAGGCCCACGCTGTAGTGCATGTATTGGGCTACTCACACAATCTGGGTCAATCTAGAGTGATTTCAAAGAATTCAGGTACTGGGAAAAAATCATGTGAATTGTTGTGCACTTTATCAACAATTGATGCCCTCAAACATCTACCTAGAGAGTGCCAGCAGCAGCTCTAGGCAACCATACAAATAAAGGTGAATGAGCTCCTTTAACTGAAATATCAAACACTAGACATGAGATCAAAAAGAAAATATCTTTTTTTTTGTGATTGTGTAGGGGGGACGACTCAAACGCAATATGACTGAATGATGGGTTTTGAACAGAGATGTATTCCAGCAGAACACACAGGGGAAACGGACACGGCAGAAGGAATCACGGGGTCGGGGACAGAATATGATGGTGTTTACCAGACAGAGGCGAGGTGGAGAAGTGCAAACAGGCAGGTTCGTCCTGGGGGGAGAAGTGCTGGATCGCCAGGCAGAACACAGAGAACCCGGAGAACCCGGAGAACCCGGAGAACCCGGAGAACCCGGAGAACCCGGAGAACCCGGAGGACTGTAGCTGGAGAGTCTGGCATTAATACGGCGATCAATCTGGCAATGAGTGAAGCTGGAACTTAAATACTCGAGGGAACAGGTGCAGCAGAGTGAACAGGTGAGAGTGATGGAGCTGACAGGTGTGGCCAACAGGTGAACTGATGAACTGATTAAGTGAGAGGGAGGAACTGCACTGTGACAGATTGCTGATCTTTGACCATTGTGATAATTATGATTTTTGGTTATTCTTCTATTTTTTTGCAACATTGGCCCGTTTCCCTGTTTGTTAACCTAAAGTAAAACATAACTTTTGATAATATCAAATGTGTGCCATGCCTTCGCCCGATGTCAGCTGTGATCGGCTCCAGCGCCCCGCGACCCCGAAATAGGATAAACGGTTTGAAAAATGGAATGGAATAAATATCAAATGTATCTGCTTTATTACTTGACATTCTATTTGTTTTTTTTAATCTATTTATATATATATATATATAATATATACACAATCTGTCAGATTATGGACCTAGTTGTTTGTTTTATCTGTGTAAACGTACATGTGTGTTAACAATAAGAAAGAGCCCTTCACTAGTTTGTCAGGGAGTTGCTGCTGGTGGCCTCTGACAGGTGTTTTTTCTTCATATGGGGTCTGACATGTCATTAATAATGTGATTACAAATTAGCTACAAATCCATTTTTGATCCCGTAGAAACTTTCTGGTGTCAAAACACTTTGTAGTATAATATTTCAACATTCGCATGCATCTAAGAAAAGAAAAGTAATGCAATCTCTGACTAATAATAATAACTAATTAATAATAATAATAACTAATAATCCGCATCATCTGTGTTCAAGAAACTCTGAAGCAGTTATTTGCAACCTGACCCGGACTGCTCTGGGAGAGCTGCAGGAATCCTCTGCAGCTCTCTCTCAGGGACGCACACTCGACCATCATCTGAACGACAGCGTTGGTCTCCAAACTGCCGAAGGCCGGAATCTCAATAATAACTGTAACAGCCCTATTTGCCCAACTGAACAGTCTCAGAATGAGCATTTGTTTTACGTGGAGTTACCTACAGAGCATCCCAATGACGGTTTTGACTTTGCTCTGTGTGATGAACCTCACATAGATCATCATGGACTCGTGTGCACCCCTGTGCCAGATGCCCTGAACCCCTGTGAGGATGTGATGAGTCAAGGCTTCCTGAGGGTGTTGGTCTGGGTGGTCAGTCCGTTGGCCATTTCAGCCAACTTCCTGGTGATGTTCATCCTGCTGACCAGCCAACAGAAGTTCTCCGTTACCCGTTTCCTCATGGGTCACCTGGCGTTTGCAGACTTTTGTATGGGGATATACTTACTGCTCCTTGCGTCTGTCGACCTCTACACACGCTCCCATTATTACCACTATGCCATTGCCTGGCAAACAGCAGGCGGCTGCAACCTAGCAGGGACAATATCAGTGTTTGCCAGCGAGCTATCTGTGTACACATTAACTTTAATCAGCCTTCAGCGCTGGCATGCTATCTTCTACGCAATGAGGGCAGACCGAAAAATCCGGTTACGCCACGCAGCTGTGCTGATGCTCGCCGGCTGGTTGCTGTGTGTTGTCCTAGCGGTGCTTCCATTGGTTAGTGTGAGCAGTTACCAGAAAGTGAGCATCTGCTTACCCATGGACACCGAGACAACCGCTGCTCGGGCCTATGTGGTCTCTGTGCTGATGCTTAATGTCATTGCTTTCATAGTGGTGTGCTTATGTTACCTCCACATCTACTGCATGGTGCACAATCCCCAGCACCAGTCCAGCAGATGCGATACCAGCATGGCCAAACGCATGGCTGTTCTCATTTTCACCAACTTTCTGTGTCTGGCTCCCATTTGCTTCTATGGCTTGTCTGCGGTCCTCCACCAACCATTGATGACCATCACAGATTCCAAGGTGTGACTCTGTCTTGAGGTTCAATCCAATTACTTTTCTTTTTGAAATAAAGTCTGATTAATATTTCTCTCCATAGGTGCTGCTGGTGCTTTTCTATCCTCTCAACTCTTGTGCGCACCCATTCTTTTATGCTATCCTGACGAAGGCATTTCACAGAGACATCCTGATGTTGCTGAGCCGGATGGGGCTGTGCCAGCGGCAAGCACACCTCTACCGGAGCCAACTTGTCAGTATCCTGCCCTACAGCCCAGCACCCATATCCCACAATGTTCAAGTACATGAAATGCCAAGCTACAAGATGTCCCCAAATTGCTTTTAATTATTTAGTAATTATTAGTATTTTTTTTTTCTTATAGTCATAGATTTAAAAAACAATAATTGTAATTTTTCTTAGAAGTCCTTATACCAACTCACAGAATGTAACCATTACACAGTATACCGTGGCCTCTTAAAATGTGTGATCCATTAATGTCTTGTATCAGTTTGCCTGGCTATCTCTGCTAGCTATCTCTTCCAAAATAATGATAAATAATAATCTTTAGGTAATGACAGCAAACGTTTAGGCTTCATCTGTAGGGGAAAGATGAGTGAAAATGTGTCTAAAACTGTAAAGATGAGGAGAACTCAGAGATACTAGCGTGAGAAAGTAAAGGCTTCAAATGAAAAGGCGGTCGGATTGCGTGACAACGTCCTCTGAACATTCCAAACAAGCACCATCACATGTTACCCACTATACATAGTGTTTGGTCAGGCGTGTGAAGGCGTGGTCCATTTTTGACGGTACAACCAAGTGCAACACCATGAATATATTATAGAATGTTAGTGAGTATTTATATTCATAAAAGAACACAGAGCACAGTAGAGAGCTGTCTTTCCAGGTGCAAACATGTAGGTTTGGCTAGTAATGACATAGAGTCAAAATAAATGTCTGGATTTGCTCAGTTTCTTTAATTATAGTTTCATGGTTTTCACAATAATTAACCAGAATATTTTGAATAGGTCTATAGTTAATTAACTAAAATATGTATTATAATCAACTTTTACTTTGTTACAGGTTATATACAGTGGTTATTTGCATTAAAACACACCATTTAATTGAATGAGGAAATAAAAGACTCTTTCGCTTGTGCATGAAGGCCAATGCCTTTCAGCTGAAATCCATAACTTTGCTAAATACTCTTTGCTTTAAAAAAAAAAAAAAAGGACAAACCTTAGCAGCGTTTAATACTTCTATATAGTTCTGTGGACTGAAATGACTGAACGGGTGGAAACTGTGAAACGTTTCCTCATACGATCGGCTCAGGAAGGACCAGTAAAGTAATCAAGCTCCTCTTGTTCTAACAAGCAGAGTGTATCCTGCTGAAGTCCAAATGTGTGTGTGTTAAACTGTGATGAAGAATGATGTCATTGAGCAACTGTTAGGGGGATGAGAGGGAGGGGGGGATGACACTCAGCTGGAAGAGAAGAAGAGAAGACTCAAAGCATCGAGAGCGGATTCTAATTGGACATTGCCTGACACTCAGCTGAGGACATCGTCCAGCACGAGCATGGGAGGACTCTGTCTCTGCTCCCGGCTCAGAGGATACCAACCCAGGTTCTCATGTCCCCCTGCTGAAACCACAAGGAT
Organism: Taurulus bubalis; assembly: GCF_910589615.1. Lineage (NCBI taxonomy): Eukaryota > Metazoa > Chordata > Actinopteri > Perciformes > Cottidae > Taurulus > Taurulus bubalis. Next base: position 2,369,528 of record NC_136607.1, on the reverse strand, counting down.
TGAAAGGATTCTGTTTTCAGTGACTTTGTCTGGAGTCCGGAGGATCACAGACGGTACTTCTATTCCTGGCAGGAGGAGTCGGGTGTCCCGCTAAGACCGGACGGGTCAGTTCCCCCTCGACCACCACCAGGAGGACTCTTCATCCAGCCTCGGCTCAGTAGTAAATTAATGTTATGTTATCGGTAGTGTTATCAAATGATGTGAATAATTGAGCTGTTGCTATGCCCATGCTGATAATCCTGCAATAAATATATAATCTGCATTTAAAGCAAGTAGTCCTGAAAGTTCATCATATGAAAGTAGTGAAGTGTATTCATGGTTGTAAAAAGTTAAGTACTACTGTATGCATAACATCAATATAGTTCTGAATGGTTATTCTAGTTCCTAAACAATTCAATTCAGTTTATTTTATACAGCCCAACATCATAAATACAAGTTTGCCTCGGAGGGCTTTACAATCTGTACACATGACATCCCTGTCCCGGGACCTCACATCGGATCAGGAAAAACAGACCCTTTTAAACCTGGAGCCTTAACAAGAGCAGGGTCCACCAGAGGAAAGCTGCACTGGGACAAGAGGTCCCGGTCCAGTGAAGTAGACGTCAGGAGGGACGGCAGTGAGCAAATTAACTAATGTGTGTTTCATACACACATTGTGTGTAAGCGCAGCCTCCAATCGTAAGTCTCGGATGACGTAACCACTTTGCGTGACTACGTCCGCCATCTTGCTCTTTCTCCTCTTCTACAAACACACACAAACACTCATCACGTCATTGCTTGTTGCTTTTAGGTATTATGTGTGTAATTATATGATTTGTAATTGCATTATAGATGTTTGTTGATTGATAATTTTGTCTGTGATGGTCGTATAGTCAAACCTTCACTGTTAATAAATGTGGAATAGTACTTTAAATGGTAATTGGTGCTTTAGTCTCTGGACCACTCAAAGCTATTAAACACTATGTCATCGTTCACCCATTCATACACTGATGGGAGGAGCTACCATGCAAGGTGCCACCTTGGCAATTTGGTGTGTGTCTTGTCCAAGGACACATCGACTAACTGAGCCGGGGATCGAACCACCGCTCCTCTGATTGAAGGACGACGTGCTCACCACTGATCACAGTCACCGTTAACATTGACATTTTGAGTGAACACCACTTTTGAGACTTTATCCACAGTTTGGTAATTGGTGCCCCGTTATTATTTATACAACAGTTCTATTGATATACATAATTATATTATTGTCAATTTAATTGTCATACTTGCTACTAACCAAACCCGCTCTTGCTAGATCCCAACATTGATGATGTGAACTATAACTTTCCTCTTTGTCATGCACCTTGATGTTATGACATAACAGTTTAATGTCACAGTGAATCTGTCATGTTTGACAGGAGATCTGAGTGACCTGAGGCTCGACCTTTACTCATGGACATGCATCTGTTTCAGTCCAAGACTGATGCCAATATGAATTATAGCATAAATAAGGCAATAAACTGACTTCTGTTTCACATCTATTTCCACTCTGTTTATGATGCATAGAGCATGCTAACATGTTCCTCTGTATCTCACATGGCTGTACAAAGATAATGCATTTCCCAGTTTCCAATGCATGTATGTTTAAACTGAGTTTATGCCACAGAGAGATACACAAGTTATTAACAGGAGGAGCCGTGATCTGCTGGCACGTTTGCTGTGTTTAGTTTTTGATCAATGCTTTTTTTTAGGTTATTATTCACGGTAGAAGTGGTGCTAAACCCCCGTGTCTGTCGGCAGTGCGTCTCTACAGGGCAGAGCTGCTCAGAGGGAGGAGCCCAGCATCCGGGTCCAAATCAGAGCGACCGGGGCATTTCCAGGAAGGGTCTTAAAGAGACAGGCCAGAGTAAGAGGGTAAATACAGGCATATCCTACTTATGCAGGCAGACAATATGAAAAGAATAAAGTGTTTTTTTTAACATAACAGCATGCTAACTAATAGAAAATACAAGTATGAACCTTAAAATTAGTATAATAGGTCCCCTTTGAAGGAGCCATCTTTAAAGACTGCTCTTTATTGCTCCTGACTTTAGGCCCCTGGACCTGAAGAGAAGGATTCAACACCCTGATGTCAAAATCATTAAGAGATACTAGAGTCAAGCCGATACTGGTCGGCTGCTGCTGGTCTCTGCGGGTCTTCAGCCTTTAGGATCCACTGATTATTGAATATTTTATATATGTCTAGTTTCTGACCCTTCCTGGTTCGCACCGTTTGCTAAGATTTGCAACACCTACAAAGAAATACTGAGACTTTGCAATTAAATCAAAGATAAAGCAGCAGTGTTCCAACCCTTACTTACTGTGTAGAGGAAATGAACATTAAGACTACACTATAGATTATCAAAAGGACAATTATTAAACCACTAAAAAAACAGAGAAGCAGGTGTCTGAGCACACTGCAGTGTGTTTTGAAATCATGGCATCTGATGCCAGTAGTTGTATTTGCAATGTCATCAAAGGAAGGAAGGGTGTGGCTGCAGAGGGCACAGTGTTACTGTACCGGCATTTAGCCCTGACTTTGAACTGTCAGGAGTTATTCCTCTCAAGTACTCAGACAGTTCTCAGCAGCCTTGAGGTTCCCTAACCGGACCATGAGGTTGTCTAATCCCAAAATCCCATGAGCTACAGGATGCGATTGTTTGTAAGAGTACACAGTTTGGGCGTATACAATGCCTGTGAGACCGAAGTCAGGGAATACACCCTGTGTCTATATCATTATTGAGCACCAGAGGCATCAAGATAGCCACAGTTACTATCGATGTATTCGCTCGCATGTACTTCCACCTACCTTCACAGTAAATTCTCACACAACACTTATTTGGGGTGGGATTTCCAGAATGCATTGAAAAGTGAAGCTGAAAGGCCAGACAAATGAAACCGCATTGAGAAAAATCTTCTTCTTGCTGCATGAGTCATAGGTTAAACATCCATGCTGGCAATTTTTTAAATAAAAAAGTGGCACAGCCAAAGACCAAGAATATAAACTGACCTCAGGGGTCTGTTCCTGAATGTCTGGCCATTGTGCATGAACAGTGAGCCGGCTCCATGAAGAGGACCCACTCCTATGTACACAGCTCATTCATTAAGAAACATACATACTAATGTTATATTCCATTTCAGCCAATAGATCCCCCTGCACACTGCTACTGTGAAGCATGTTTTATGGGATCAACTGATCCAACAGATCAGAATGAGCTTTACTGGACAACTGAAAAGTATAATAAGAATCTAGGGCGTAGGTTTGCACATGAACATGTCCCAACCAATGTGCTCCAAGGTGCCCTCATTATCTTATGTCTTTATTCACATAATATCACTTTTTTTATTAAAACAATTAAAACTCAGAGAACACAGATATGTGGGTTGTATTTGGAACGTGCAGAAAGTTTTGAATATGAGCAGAAATCTTGCACAACACATATTAGCTATTACAGTTGAGGGTTTTATTCATTAAATCTAATTAATTAAAGTGAATTGGTGCCACATGAACAATTAAAAACTAACAAAAGACACAAAATTTGAAAAACTGAATAAACATTTGAAAACATTACTATATAGAATTTCTAAGAGCTTTATTGCATTATATTTTTATCTTTTAAATTGTCCCCTGCCACCATACACCAAGACATTTCCACCATAAATTGATGAATAAAAATTCCCCAGAGCACGGGAAATGAACAGTTTGGTGCTCAAAATGTCCTCTAAAGTGAATGCATTACGCTTCCGTAAAATACATCCGGATGAACTGGATGAACTCCATCTGCTGAGATAGAATGTGATATTCGGTTCAAAGATCTTGAAAGTAGACCTGAGTTAAGATTTAGTGTCAAACTACTGTTTCCAAGATGAACTCTCACAACTCCAATATAGTTTCATACAAATCTGTTTGTCTGTGTTACACTTAAAAATATACCTAAAACTCTGCGACAGGTAAATATAGTACAAACATAAAATATATATACTTTTGTATATTTAAAATATACTTACATGTTCAATAATAAGTGTGAGTTCTATGCAATTACTCAAATGTACTTCTTTGAACTTTAATTTCAAATATATTTTTGTATATTTCAAAATGTATGCTCTAAATTAGCACTGGTTGGTGTAATTTAAGATAACTTTAAGCTAACTTTTCTAAGAAACGTTAGCTTAAAGTTATCTTAAATTACATAAGGAGCTATCATTATGCAATTCAAGACATGTATCTGGTCAAATTGCCAAGTATTGGCCAGATGTGGGACAAACTAAACGAATTTGAGATTGATTCAAATGTACAGAATCAAATAGACCCCATGCTTTTATTTTGAAGCTCGCGGTCGGAGGCTGTGTGCACATCCGGCCTGTCGGACTTGACGTCTCGCAGGACGCCGCTGTGTGTGCGCTCTGCCCGGGTTGTCGCAGTTTGAGCAGCATCGCTGAAGAAGGAAGTGCAGCCATGGCGCAGGGGCTCAAAGTCAGATTCGACAAGTTTCTCCACGAGAAGAACTTAATGACGGAGAGTCTCGCGAAGATCGAGGCGAAGACCGGAGTGAGCCGGACGTACATCGCGCTGGGTGAGTGTGTGTGTGTGTGTGTGCGCGCGGGATGGAAGGAGACGGCATCACGCAGATGGGCGCAAGAGAGGCGCGTGGCAGCCCGCGTCCCTCCGCCCGCCGTCACGCTGTAGCTCCTGGAGCGAAAGGCTCGTAATAACCCACTCACTGTGCGGCGCGGTGAAGAGCGATATGTGTCGTGTGTGTGTGGACAAAAGGCGTGACGTAACGCGCGTGTGTGTGTTGCAGCTGTCGTGGGGCTCATCGCGGTGTACTTGGTCATCGGCTACGGAGCCTCCCTGCTGTGTAACCTCATCGGCTTCCTCTACCCAGCCTACATATCGTAAGTGTATTATTCTTAGAGCACTTCTGAGGAGGGGCCTGCACAACAACCCCACCCAACGCGCACGCGCACACAACATCGATGGAAAATTATGATTAAATATTTGTTTTATCATGATTGGTGATGTGTATGTATGGAGGGCACTAGAGCATTGATACGTCACTGTTAGCTACAATGTGTCTTTTGTGTGTCAGTATTCAGGGTTCTCACGGTCATGGAAAACCTGGAAAAGAGAGAATTTTAAATTGGTTATTTCCAGGCCTGGAAAAGTCCTTGAAAAAAATAAAATCCCCAAAGTTATGGAAATGTGTTATATTCATGTGTTCATGACGTTCATTAACGCTGAGTTTGAAATAATGAATATGCTTTTAAAAGAAAGACTCAAAATATAAGCAGGCATACATACAGGCATCTATATAAATGTTTATTCTTTTAATCAAACTATTGTCTCATTCATTTGTGTCATTTAAGGTTTACTGTATGCTTTGTATTCTCATTGTTAGTTTAAATACTACATTTACTCATTTTTCACATCTGTTTGCTCTTCGAAATTTTGTTTTAAAGTCCTGAAATCCATTGGTCAGAATGTGTATGACTACAGGGTTTTCTCTTCATAACCGTTACCAGTTTAGCTCTTAACAACAATTGAGGTATGCATCATATTATTGCTGACCATTTTTCAAGTCCGTGTTGTACAGGTTTTGATTTTTGGATTCTTAGATCTTGTTCCCATCATCAGGGATATTTCACCACAGACTCAGTACTGGTTTCTATTAAACTGATCCTCATCTAACATCTGCAGTTTCCTTCTGATAATCTTGTGATCATGACTTTATTTTATAATGACAGTTTTTTTTGTGGTTAACATTAATTTTAAGATTTATACAGAGAAAATACAATGATTCTCTTGTTAACCAAAGTTATAAAACAAATAACCGTTCTCATGATGTTTTGATCTGGGCTTCGCCTGCGTGTCTCAGTCCCTCGGCTCAGTTTTCTTTGTCTCTTCGGTGGCGAGGAGCGACTCCATGACCAGACCGATATAGAGACCAGGATTATCTACACTTAGCACGATACTCTGATGACAACAAAAATAAAGCATTCGCTATCTTTAGTTCATGTTATGATCAGATATTTTGGGAAGTTGAGTTAAAAATGTTAATACAATATATATAAAAACATTTTGTCTTAAAAAAAATAACGTAATTGAGTATTGATCTCAAAATAAATTCGGTGTGACGAGCACGATGACTCCAGGTGAGTCACATGACGCAGCAGCAGCATTACGGTCTTACGTTCTTAACAATTTATTTGGCCATTTTCACTTTTTTACTGCATTCTGAAGTGATTAACATGTTTATTAGTCATGCACTAGTTACTCATCTCATACTAAATCCTGTGATTAGTAGTGGGTTGGAAACAGCTTTTATCTCGTTTTATTTCTCGATCTCTGCTGAGGAATAACTGAAGTACAGCAGATACCACAGCCTGGAAGACACCGACATTTAGATAAGAACAAAATCCAAATAATGACTCTGTTAACTGCTCGTGTTTTAAATACACCCAGTTTTTAGTGTGGCCTTCTAGCTGAAACCAACAGTTATACAGTCTTAATGAAGGCCTGTTAGAAGCTTCTAACACATTGAAACTGATCGTTGGCTGCTGTTACACGTACCGTGTCATACTGAGAGCAGTGTCTCATGCTCTTTAGAAATGGGCCAATAGCTTAATGACAGGAAACTGGTTGTGAAGGTTGATACTAACAGGTTCCTGTTTCTTTTTTTTTCTTTCTTTTCTGCAGTCGTGCTGAATAATTTATCACATGTCCTGCAGCCTGCAAACAAAATATTTGGCATAATCAATAACAAGTGGTACTTGTATGCTTGTTATTTGTATTGCACACGGAACTGGAAGTAGTTACATAAGCCACTTAATAAACTGAGACACCGAACACATGATTATTCTCAGCTGATGCAGTGTCTGTCAGCAGCTGAGGTCAGAGAGCTGATGTCTGACAGATAAACCTGTCAAAGCGTGAGGAGGTTCAAGGTGCAGCAGCCGAGACGTCTGCTAGAGGGACGTCTGCTAGAGGGACGTCTGCTAGAGGGACGTCTGCTAGAGGGACGTCTGCTAGAGGGACGTCTGCTAGAGAGGCCCGGCCGCGCTACCGCCGGCTTTGCACGACCACAGGGCTGTGAAACTAGAGCTTCAGTGTTTGTTCACTGAACATGTTCGAACATCTTTTCCAGACGAGCCCAGCGTCTCCTCCCTGTCACATTGGTAGTTGGCCTTAAAGCTGCTGTAGTGAAGCACCAGGGTATCTGCCCATGTGACTGGAACAGAGCAGCCTTCATACTGAGGCCTCGGGGAGATACATTCATGACAAAGACTTCTTTTGGAAACAAACTTCAAGAGAAAACCAATAACTGCTCACCGATCATTACTTGTTTTTTCTCCAATGCAGTTGCGCACGCCCTTTAATGCGTCTGTGTGTTTGACAAGAAGAACGATTAACCAAAAGTAACAGGAACCAGAGAACAGGAAACCACCGCGTGTCTCTGTTACCTTCCACGATATGACCCTTCCAGCCCACAATCATGGCGGTTCGTGAAATACTGACGAAATGCAATCGCTCGGCACAAATATATGGCCAATGGAAAGTCAATTAGGAGCTTTATTTGTGGTGGACACACAGATGACATGCAGCCACACGACTAGGCAACAGTCAGAACTAGGGTTGGGTACCGAGTGCCAGTATGGCACCGGGTCCAACACGTCCGGTACCTACCGGACCGAAAAGCAACGCAGATTTCGGTGCTTCCTTCCGGTGCCTGAGCCGATTTAAATACTTTTTGTTTTACACTACTCTGTGAAGTTGCACGGTATATAGATACTAAAAAGGTAGCGCGGTGCCCGCACGCTAAAAACGATTATTAAAATAGCGGATCAGAGCACACTGCTGCACGCAGAGCGGGGCTCGAGGGGGCGGGGCTTCCAGCGCTCACACACACACACACACACACACACACACACACACACACAGGGCGCGCACACAGAGATCGCTGGAGACACGAGCTTTTGAACGTCCGTCCTCAGCTTGATGAAACAAATCTCTCCAGTTGATATTAATGATGACGTGTAGTCCAGTAAAGCAGCAGTTTTAGTTTTAAATATATATTTTTATAGTTTGAAGTTAAAAGGTTTGAAGCTGTAGTTTGAAGCGTGTTTTGTATGTACTTATTTATATCTATAGTATACTTTAAACAGTTAATAATATTGTTCAATTTGAAGAAAAAAAATTGCCTTGGCAATTAAAAAAGTATCGGTTCAGGCACCGGTATCGTTTTAAAAGTATCGTTTTAGCACCGGTATCGGAAAAAAACCCAAACGATACCCATCTCTAGTCAGAACATGTGACTTGCTTCATAATGTCAAAGAGCATGTATTGGTGTGTGAGGGGGGTGGATGGGTCCCAACAGGACGTTCAGCCAGAGGACTGGTGTTAGTGGTTTCCAATCTGTTCCTGGCAGTTTTCCTCGACATGGTTTTGTTGCCTAAACTGAACCGTTTGTGGTTCTCTTTCATAGCATTCATTTTGTGTCTCCTTGGTCATCCTACTTATATCCACTTATGTCTCCATTAAAGCAGAGGAGATGAAATATCGAGCTGGAATACTCATCAGATGTGTGTGATGTGTCTTGGCCAAAAAACAAGCCAAAAGAAAGAGAGAAACAAAGAAAAGCTACTGAAATAAAATGTGCTTGTCCTTGCCACACATGAATTGATTCAATTTCAAATCATCAATTTGCCTCAGACGGCTTTACAATCTGTACACCTTACAACGACGCCTGTCCTCATCGGAGAGGACAAACTCAGAAGTGTGACTTCAACAGCTGAGATTGTGTTTTGGTTCCTTCTCTCACGTGGGCCTCCTTTTATTTATGGATAACTATCACCGTCCCTTTAGAGGAGGTAAAGAGGCCATGTTGGAAGGCACCGACTGACTACTTAGTCATTCAGGTGGTTGGAGGACTTTAGAGGGCAGATGGCTCAATTCAGGTTAATTTTGCAGATATTGGAAAATCTGTGAAATTTGACAGTAATAAACCTGTTGAAGCAGTCAGGGAATATGGAAGGAAAAGGAAAGACGATGCAAGGAGAAGACCAATTTAGAAAAGAAGGAGAAAACTAAGGATGGAAGAGATGAGTGAGTAATATTAACTTTCCATAATCTTTCCTCTTACATTTTGGTCCTCTCCAGGATTAAGGCCATTGAAAGTGCCACCAAGGACGATGACACCAAATGGCTGACCTACTGGGTGGTGTATGGACTCTTCAGTGTGGCCGAGTTCTTCGCCGATATCTTCCTCTCCTGGTTCCCGTTCTACTATATCGGAAAGGTAATCCAGCGGTGTCTGTTTTGCTTGTTTGTTTTTTAATCAATGTTTTGTGCTGCAAAATCCATTCATTCATAAAACTAAGAATAAGCTGAGTTGAGTGTGCAGCTTTCTCCACCGGACTTTGATATTTTGCCAGTCGAGTGGAGCAGCACTCACTGCAGTGTGCGTCCTGCCCAGTGATATTTATCACCCTGCCTCTGCCTCGCATTAATTCACCCAGAGATTCTTAGCCTCACCAATCTCACGAAGGCCAATCGGAGGCAGAGAAGGGCGGGTCATGCGTCCGCCATAGTAGGATTCTTTATTTGATGTCCCGTCACATCCTGTCCCATTAGTGGTGCAACACAGTGACCCCGCCAACATGTTTTGCGTCACAGACAAATATTTCTTTCATTCTTTCTGTCCGGCCGGGTATCAAAGGACCTGTGGACCGGTACTGGTCCGCGGACCGGTGGTTGGAGACCACTGAGGTAACAGACCGTAGTTGAACGGCGCACAGACTTTACAGCAATATAAAATATATTTCAGAGAGGGAACTATGACCTTTTAAACTTCCTAACACTATCTCTAAGCTTATACATTCAAAATAAAAATTCAACTGCAGAAGATTACAAAAATAATCAGATGGGGACGCTGAGCGTTCAATTCAGTTTGGTTCCCCATGCTGCAGCCAGACGGTAGTAGTAGTAGTGGGACTAGTCCAGAACCGCCGGTGCCTTAAACCTGCATTCTTTGAAATGTCCACCAGGGGGCGAGTCCTCTGATTGTATAGAAGTCTATATAAATGACTCTACTTCTCTCTTGATTTATTCCCTCAGTAAACATGAGTTCATGGTCTCAATCTCTAGTTTCAAGTCTTTCTCCCATTTGGAGAAAACATATTTAAAATAGAAGATAAACCGGGGTGTGCTTTAGGGCGTGTTTATTGACGGGTCACTAGCATGTTTTCGTCTGAGAACCCTTTCAACAGTGTTTTCACTTGGCCGATCTCGAGGCTTCAAACCCATGTTCATGGGTGAAAATCACGGTGACTCGTCCACTTCCTGTATAAGAAGCCGTAGACCATAGCAGCTCCCTCAGACTACAGACCATATAGTCTGAGGGAGCTGCTAAATGTGGGCGGAGTCCAACAAGGGCTGTATAGAGAGTGCGGCACACTGATGATAACGAGTATCTGAGAGCTGCCAGCTGTGTCAGCAAGTTCACCAGCAGCCAGTACTGATGCAAAGCAGTGTTTGCTTTATGGGATGTTTGCCATACATGTGTTAATGTTCCCCTCACAGAGGACTGACAGGCAGCGAGCGTAAGACTGTGTAAAAGAATCTGCCTGAAAGATGCACAACGTGGCTGCTCTTTTTCTCTTGTTTATTTTAATTTATTAAAATATCTAAAAAGGAGATTGTAATGTGCTCATCATTTAATAACCATGTCTCTGTGACAGCGGCAATAATCTGACTGAAAAGCAGCTGCTGGTCCACCAGGTACAGTCAGACCAAACAAGAACTAACTATTTGATTAAACAAGATGAATTGTGATCCCTGATTAGAACATTAAACATATTATTGACATTTGAACATCAATGATCAAAGATAACCACATTTAGTTTGACTAGGAACATATGGAGTGATATCTCTGTGAATATCTCTGTCCAACGTCCAAACCAAACTGCATCAGGTAGGTTGTCCATGACAACCATCACTGTTTATATTGTACGGCTTCAGGGTTTTGAGGTGGAAAAGATTCTGGGGCCAAACCATGTTAGGCAATCCTGTGACTGTGGTTCCCCGTGTCTGGTGGACAGCGAGGTGTTTGAGCTCAAGTTATCGTTCCGCTCGCAGGGTTCTGTGAGACGATGATGGTGGACTCTGGGCCCTCAGGAACAAAACAAGTGTCTGTACTCCCCTTGTTCACCTGGCGGGTGTGTGCAGCATCCTCCTGCTACTTATTCCTATTGAGTTATTATTTCTGGAAGCGTGTCATACTGGGTCATGTGTTTGTATATTAACCCATCGTGTTAACACTCTATTCTAATGAAGTGTTTGCCCTGCGATATCCTGTTCTGTAAGTCCAAAGGGCAGACTCAGAAAACTTTGAAACAATGTTTAATAGAAATAAACAAGTTTAGATGCGGACGTGAACATTGTGGATAAAGCGCAGCCCCCTGGTTCTCCCCCTGGTTCTCCCCCCTGGTTCTCCCCCCTGGTTCTCCCCCTGCTTCCCCCGGTTGTCCTGATGCTCTCCACGTTGTCTTTATGGTCATACGGCTTATGAAGTTGGCTGCAAAGACGCTGGCGCTGCGCCAACCTTTCTGAATCTCCCAGATAACCTGATATGGAGAGGCAGAAAATAGTAGCAGCAGCTTGTGAGACGTGTGCATGAAGAGGCCGGTATGCCAAAGTACACGGAAGAAGTTCTGATACTGCGTACAAATGAGTACCAGCCTGTGTTTTACCATTACATAGTAGTGCACTACTTCTCAAAGGGAAGTATTGTATTTCACCTTCACTACAGTTACTTGACAATATTAGGCTGCTTTGCAGATTCAGACTCTTTCATTCAGCTAATAAACTATGATGTATAATTAAGTAGTATAGAGCCTAGTTAAGTATGAAAAGCAATAAATTAGCTCCGCCTTTACCAGTTGCAACATCAAAGTGTGAAGAATTAGCATTAATAAATGTCCTTCTGTAGCTCAGTGGGTAGAACACGGTTCATCCTCTGTCTGCTCGTCCCAGTGAGATGGATGGATGATAGATAAATACTTTATTAATCCCGCAAATATTTTCGCTACTGCAGCATTTATACATACAGTAAAGCAATGAAAAATGCACAATATATTTAAAAAGATAGAATAATAAGAAAAAACATGAATAATTAAAATAAATGAAGTAACCAAACAAACAGTCCACTGAAGCCTGCATGTTACATGGGGTATATATATATATATATATATATATATATATATATATATATATATATATATATATATATATATATATATATATATATATATATATATATATATATATATATATATATATATGTCTGCTGATTATATATAATATCCAAATATGATAATTTGGGTTAAAGTGAGATCACAATGTAGTTATTCTATGACCATAAAATAATACAAAATGAGTTTTGTATTTACGTTTAAAAGAACATTTTCCTTTTGCTGTTAGGAAAATAATTGTAAGACTGGTGATGTTGTTTATGAGCATCTTCATCTCTTTGGGGAAATGACTGGATCACCTTGTGGTTTGTAACTGGAGCTTCAGACTAGGGCTGCAACTAACAATTATTTTAATAATCGATTAATCGGTAGATTATTTTTTCGATTAATCGATGAATCGATAAAAAAATGTTTTTATCAAAAAAGCGTTCATTTCCAACCCTTTATTCAAAAACAGAAGTGACAGTGCAAAACATCTTCAGAAAGCACAAACAGGTTGCTCCTTGAACATCCCTGAGCTGTTAATTAAAACAACAAAATGGACTAACACTAAAAACATACACATCTATACTTTACATCTGCCAAATGTGAGCCCTTTTTACTGTAATTGATCCCTCCAGAGGCTGCATTTACATACCCTGCTTTATCAATATGTATGAAATACTGGACAGAGGGAAGCTGTACTGCTCCATATAGAGCGTCCTCTTCCTTAAACTCTTTCATTCTGGGTCTCTTATGACCACGACGTCACGTTGTTGGCTAAGCCCAATGACGGGATTTGCTTCATTCTACTTTGAGTAAAAAAAAAAAAAAAAACCTGCAGCCAGATCCGCCGGTGAGCCGGTTTAACGTCAACGAGTGACTGGTGAACTGAACCAGACCGGGGGGTGACGGCATGTTTCACCACGTTACGGTTTTTACAAGCAAGACAGAACTGTAACGGAACTTTAACGACAATACACAACCAAACACGTTAGCTAACGTGATAGCAAGCTGACTAGCTTCCATTAAAAACAAGTTTGAGGAACATGAAGACGCTGATTGGCCAAGACTCGACTTGTCAAAGATCTTCTTTTTTTGAGAAGATCACGACCTCAGCTTTTCTCGTGTCTCACTCCAATCTCAGAAACGCTGGCCGGCCAGTTGCTCTGCTCCGCTCTTTTTTTTTTTCTTCTCCGGGACTTATTGCCCGGCGTAATAATCGCGCGACACAACGAATCAATAATGAAATTCGTTGCCAACACTTTTGATAATCGATAAATAAATTAATAATTACCGTTGCATCAACAATTAAATACAAATGTATTTTTAACTGGACCTGCACCATATGCAATAAACATTGTTTTGTAGTTTCATGATGGCAGATCAGTTCACAATGGCAATAATGTGACAAGAGTCAACCTCCCTGAGGTTTTCTTCTAAAGTGAAGCTTTGAATTGAGACTTTGAGAATATTTTGTACAGCCTGTAATGTATTGGTTTGTTCCCTTTCCTTTCCTCCAGTGTGCCTTCTTGGTGTGGTGCATGGCTCCGACTTCCTCCAACGGATCAATCCTGATTTATACCCGCATCATTCGGCCATTTTTCCTCAAGAATGAAACCCGGATTGACGATGTGGTGAAGAACCTGCAGGACAAGGCGTCAGAAGCTGCTGACAAGTTCAAAGACGAGGGTGAGTGGATTTGTCTGTTGTTTACTGTCAGGAGAGTCCACCCATACTGGGATTATTTACAAATATTCATAATTATATATCAGCCAATATTCCCATATAAACCAATCCTGAGCGCTATGCCCCACTAGATGAAGCCCAAACACCCTTTGGCTCATTTAAAGGAGCAGGGTTTAGGACTTAGTGACCTCTAGTGGTGAGGTTGCAGACTGCATCCAGCTGAATGCTCTGCTCACGTCTCCCTTTAAGCGTGTAACTCTTAGAGGCTCATTCTAAGATAACGAAAACACAATGTTTGATTCTACAGACTTAGTTGTGAAGACTTCTATTCCATTTCTGCCCAAAAAAACAACTGACTGCCAACATGAATCAGATTTCTGATTAAAGATAAAAGGAGGTCATGGACAATGAAAAATCCCTGAGCTCAATAATGCCATAAAGCCTTTAGTGCAGACACAATCTACTAGTAGGAGTCTCCACTGGCCTCACAATTCCATTTGACTTTGATTCAACTATTCAAATTCACTACGATGCTTCTTAATGGATCGCATCCATTTTACATTTTTTATACTACTGCACCTGCTACTTTTTCACAATCCCAGCACCTCCTTTAGTCTGTTTGCTAAAGGAATGTCTTTACACAGCTAATCGTTGTTTGCTGCGATATTAATGCTCAACATTATTAAGTCTTGAATGAAGCCCTTTTTAAAGACAAAGTAGCTTGCTAGCAAACAAGATTTGAATGAATGAATGAATATATACTTTATTAGTCCCCAAGGGGAATTTTTTTTGTCATCAGTAGCGCCTTACAACTTGAAGATACAAACACACAAGATAAAAGGTCAAATATATAAAGAAGCAACAGGGATGAAAGAGATATATATTTATTACATTAGCATGTAAAGAACATGAATTCTCACTTACTGACCTGGAGAGACCGAGGCCTTCATTTGAAATAGTAGCTTAGCGTTGAACAGCGGCCTCAAAGGGAGGCCACCGGGGTGTTCGTAGCTGTTGGACTCTCGATAACGAACAAGAGATGTGACGTTTGTGTGCTTTGTCCACAGCCAAGAGAGCCACCGCCAACATCATGTTCGAGGAGAAGAAGAGCTCCTAGGAGGAGGCGGCGGCCACAGCGGCGCTCTGGAGCTCTGGAGAGAGGAAACGTTGCCTTGAAATGTTTGTTGTAAAGAGATCCTGTTAAGTACGTAGCCTTCATCTAACCTGTACTGGATGTTACACGTGTCACATGCATCAATCATGCAGGTCAGCATGGTACTTCTTATAACTGTATGCTGGCCCTGATGACCTTTATGAACCAAATAAAACCAATAAAACATGCGTGAAGATTATTTCTACACTTTGTAATCATTATCACAGCTTTTAGAGAACAGTGAACCATGTTGAGAGGACAAAAGAGAGAACTGCAGATTCAGGAGGAGACGGCTCCTCCCTGCACATCAACCACTCCATCAATATAAAGCATCTACACAGCCGCTGTAGTGCCAGGGTTTTGTGATGTAAAAAAATGAGACATAGATAAATGATGTCTGAACTTTATTCACTAGAATGTGAACAATTCAACTGCAAAACAAACTGAAATCTTTTAGGGGGGGAAATAAAAAACGTACAATAACCTGGTTGCATGTGTGCATGCCCTCTTATAACTGGATGTTCAGAATGAACCAATCACATTCAAGCTCATGTTAATAGTAGTCAGTACACACCTGCACACATTTAAAGAGACTGATTAATCCCAAATAAAGTTCAGCTGTTCTAGTAGGATTTTCTTAGTTGCATCTCACAGCTGAAGCCATAAGCCTCAAAGCCTCACAGGGATCTCATTGTTGAACAGATCCAAGCATTAGAGATACCATGGAACCGCTGAAGACCTTCAAGTGGAGAGAATATGGCTCAACATCACATTACCAAGAGCTGGACGTCTCTCCAAATTTGATGGAAAGACGAGAAGAAAACTGATCAGGGAGGTTACCAAGAGGCCGACAACATCGCTGAAAGATGCAGGGTAATCTGGCAAGTACTGGCTGTGTACTGGCTGTGTACTGCATGTGTACTGCATGTGTACTACATGTGTACTGCATGTGTACTGCATGTGTACTGCATGTGTACTGCATGTGTACTACATGTGTACTGCATGTGTACTACATGTGTACTGCATGTGTACTACATGTGTACTGCATGTGTACTACATGTGTACTACATGTGTACTGCATGTGTACTACATGTGTACTGCATGTGTACTACATGTGTACTGCATGTGTACTGCATGTGTACTGCATGTGACAACAATCCCTCGTAGTCTTCATGTCTGGGCTGTGGGTTAATGTGGCAAGACGGAGGCCTTTTCTTACGAAGAAAAATATCCAAGCCCGGCTAAATTTAGCAAAGATGTGTTGTGGTCTAATGAAACCAAGGTTGAACTTTTTGGCCTTAATTCCAAAAGGTTTGTTTGGCACAAAAACAACACCTCATCTGAAGACACCGTACCCACAGTGAAGCGCGGTGGTGGCAGCATCAGGCTTATAGAATATACGAATATAAAGGTCAATCTTCATTGTTCTGATGTCCTCAGAGGATATTATGACATGTTAAAAGCAGAAGAATATAGCTGGAAGCAGCTTCTGTCTGAACGTGTTCTCTCGGCAGCCAACAGCAAGACCGGTCGTCTTATTTCGGTGTGTGGTTGGTAGACCCTTACAATAAAGTATGAGGTCACACACCAGGAGGGTCGGACCCACTGGTCACATATGATTAACTATGTAAGTCTCTAACACATATAAAAACTTTTTTTTTTTTTGTTTTTTAAAGGAACAGTACAGGAAGCCAGCCAGATGAAACATGTTGCTGCGTTATGTGCAACAAGTACACACACACACAATGCAGCCATCAACGGATGAATTCATACACTTGAGAGTTCTGTCCGTAGCGACTTCCTTGAGTCTCGTCATCATGCGGTTGCTGAGCAACTAGCAGAGAGAAATACTGATCCTCTCGTCTCACTGGCCATAGTAAGATGATTAAGCATCCATGATGTCTAACTATTCCTTTAATGATGGCTTTGGTTTGACCAATAAATCAGATGACAAATTAGACTACCACACGCACATTGTTAATGGACCTGTGCTTGTAAAGCGCTGTTCTAGTCTTCAGACCACTCAAAGTGCTTTACTGAAATTGAATTGAATTGAATTGAATTTATGTCATCATTCATCCATTCATACACTGATGGGAGGGGCTAAGGTTCCACCTGCTCAATCATACACGTAAGCACAACAATTTAGGGTTTAGTGTCTTCAGGGTTCATACACATGTTGACCAGTGGATTTCATGACTTTTCCATGACTTTAAACCAAATTTCCATGACCAAACATTTAGTGAAATCTGGGTGTAAACAGTAAAAAGTGAGTAAATGTAGTATTTAAACTAACAATGAGAACACAAAGCATACAGTAAACCTTAAATGACACAAATGAAGGAGACAATAGTTTGATTAAAAGAATAAACATTTATATCGATGCCTGTATGTATGCCTGCTTATATGTTGAGTCTTTCTTTTAAAAGCATATTCATTATTTCAAACTCAGCGTAGATGAACGACATGAACACATTTACATGACTTTTTTCAAGGCCTGGAAATAACCATTTTAAAACTCATGACTCTTCCAGATTTTCCATGAGCGTAAGAACCCTGAATCTTGCTCAAGGACACATCGACATGGGCTAGCGAAGCCGGGGATCGAACCACCGATCCACTGACTGAAGGACGACCCTGCTCACCATTGAGCCGCAGTCATTTTCATTTTCTTTTCTTGTTCCTGTGATGCATCGAGTTGGCCTGAGACCAAAACCAGCATCACTCTGACATCATCAACATGCTCCGTCTTTGTAAAGCCTCATAGGCAAAATACAAATGTTGCTGAAATCCATGCAACTTTTCACATATTTTCAAATTTAGCACAAAAATGCAGGTCCGAGCAGGAGTTCTAGTCCGGCAGCTCAGGCCATGGACATGGACAGTGGGAGGAAGACGCGTTCCTGTCGATCCCCGGGAGCATCTGTGCAGTGACGTGTTGGGAGGTGCCCCTGTAGAGCGGTGGTTCTCACCCTTTTTCAGTGATGGACCCCCTGTAAAATATGTGTTCAGCCAAGTACCCCTAACCAGCAGCGCAAAGCATTCTTGGTAGATGTTATAGGGTTAGGGTCTGGGTTAGGGCCATTCACTAGAGGTGAGGTATATCGCAAAATGAATGAAATGAGGTCAATTATGCTTTTTAAATATTATATATATATATATATATATATATTTAATGTTAAATCATCAAACTGCATTTACATCAGTTCTAATCGCATACGCTCTTCCACTTCTTCTGCATCCATCAGAAGGGAGTCGAGAACATCTTCATGTCTTTCTCAATGGCAGAAAGATGAAAGCACAGACTGAGATCTGTCATGAGATGACAGACACATATTTCCTCATTTTAGTAGAAAGGTTGACCTCTGGAAAAGCTGCTCTGATGTCAGACAGCGTGGGGAAGAGCGCAGCGTTGACGTTGTGTAGTCGTGTCTCAAAGAGACGGAGCTTCACACAGCATGCTCTCGTGAGTGCGGGGGTTGTGGTACCTGCTCTTTGCCTTGCAGGCTCTTGTTCAGTGTGTTGAGATAATGAGTAAGCTCTAGACTAGATATGCCAGGTTAGCCAACCATAGGGGGTCACTCAGCTCATGAAGAGGTCAGTCTTCTTTCAAAAACTGGTGGGGGGGTGGGGGGGTGTTACGGCTTGTTTCATCACATTACGTATTTTTACAAGCAAGTCCAAACTATAACAGAACTTAGCTTGCCATTAAAAACTGGTGGGAGGAAATGAAGACGCTGTAGACATCTTAACGCTGACTGGCTAAGACTCAACACATCACATCAAAGATGTTTTGTTGCGAAGATCAGCTTTTCTCCGTGTCTCACTCAAGTTGTCCGGCCAGTATGTATGTATATATGTATGTATGTATGTATGTGTATGTATGTATATATATATATATATATATATATATATATATATATATGTATATATATATATATATATATATATATATATATATATATAAAAGCTCTAAACTGCGAATGAGTTTTTAACCCGCAGAACTTTATTTTCGATGCAGTATCATCTTTTTTTTGGATGTATCATTTCAGTTTTTTCATCTCATACGTCTGAGATCTTTCCACATTAATAAAGCCCGACTACCTGCAGTTATTCAGAGACACTTTTCATTTCAAAGTCTTTATACATAGATTTTGTTTACTGAGTTTCACCAAGTTAGCGGTCAGTAAGACAACTGAAGTAATAAAAATAACGTGAGGGATCAACTCGTTATCAGTCGACTCACACAATAAGGGAAATAGACATTTCTGGTGAATAATGCTAACATTAAAACATTAAAACTATCCTTAAACCCCTCAGTGATAAAGATTACATGTTTTTTACTGTAGAATATAATTATAATATAATTACAGAACCAGCTCCTGTCATTAACCTAAATACCATTTGGAACTTCTTTTATGACGTAACATTGATCATTTGATTGATCAGCTTCAGTTTAGTTAATATTAAACCAGCACTTCTTCTTCATAGTCACCATCATGTCATGCAATTATATTAATACTGTATATATTGAACCAGAGGCAGAAACATTTATTTGATTTTACATTAATTTTATTTGATTTTGTGTATAAAAGGGAGACACCTGATCAGCAGGAGAAACCCGTTCATGATTGATTAAAGTTAAAGATAATTTAGAGTTTCCAATTGGCTGAATATTTTTTTTCTTTTTGTGGGAGTAAACCCGAGTACAAGGAAAACCCACGCAGACACAGAGAGAATATACAAACTCCACACAGACAGAAAGAGGAAAGGATCTGTGTATGGAGCCAATTCCAGGGAAAGTATTGATCATTTAAAAAAAGAAAAATGAACCTGAAAGTTCAAGTTTTGGTTTTGAACTTAAAAAAAAAATAAAAAAAATAAGAGTATTACCCAAAACGTTTATTGGGGTTAAATATCATTTAGATTCAGTTCTGGAATTATTTTCATAAAATTGATAAACTTTCAGGTTAAAATCTCTTTTTCCAAATGATCAAAACTATTGTCCTGGTTTTGGCTCCAGGTCTGTGAGGCTGCAGCGCTAACCACTGAGCCACTGTGTCGCCCGGAAGGAGGGAGAGAGGGAAATAGAGGGGGAGGAGACAGAAGGAGGAAAGATGGAGACAGCGATACACAACGTATTGACAACGGGTCCTCGTCGATACGTTTGCCGGACTCAACAGAGGTCCAAGATGTCCAAGAAAGACCCGGGCTGAGGATCTGGCTCCTCCCGCCCTGCAGGGCTCCACGTCTTTGGCCCTACCAATCAAACCGTCGTCAAACTGAAATATATTGAACCAGAGAGGCAGAAACATAGAACAGTTATTTAAAAATAAAAAATCTTTAGAAAATAAATATAAACATAAATCATCCATCACTATGAAAAAAAAAATAGAAATTGATATTTATCTTTCTAATAAGAGGGTTCATTCCTGCTCTCCTCTCTTCTCTCTTCTTTCCTCCCCTTCTCTCTCCTCCTCCTCTCCTCCTCCTCTCTTTGTAAAAACAAATAAAAAATGTGAAATAAACACAAAATCTTTAGAGAATTAATGTAAACATATAAATCATCCATCAGTATGAAAAAAAAGATAGAAATTGATATTTACCTTTTCAATAAGAGGGTTCACACTTTCTCCACCTCCTCCTCCTCCATTGAATACAACTTACCACATCTAAAACAACTTTATACATCAAATAAAACTTACCACAGCTAAAACCACTTTATAAATGAAATAAAACTTATCACAGCTAAAAGAACTTTATAAATGAAATAAAACTTATCACAGCTAAAATAACTTTATACATGAAGTAAAACTTAACACAAGTAAAAACTACTTGATACATAAAATAAAACTTAACACAAAAAAAACGTATACATGAAATAAAACTTAACCCTAAAAACGTTATGCATCTAAATATGTGTGTTTGTTTGTATGTGTATACATGCAGGAGAAAGTACTTTTTTTTTTTTTTTTAAGAAGAAAGTGGTGTGTGTGTGTGTGTGTGTCCACCACACACACCAAGTCCCTCAGGTGGTTTTGGGGGATCTATCTCCATCGGCTCTTCGGGGTCCTGAAGAGGAGTGGAGGCTCTTTGGAAAACAACAAAATATCAGAATTATGCAGATGCAACACAATGTTACATAACCACATGACATGGGGACTGTTGTCCCCATGTCTAATTATATTTTCTAATTATATTTTAGTTTGTCTTAATTTCCGGTTCTCTTGGTGCTCTAATGCTTTTAAATGTATTTGAATGTCATTTTTTGGTGTGTTTCTTTGCTTTTGATGTTTTGTGGAGAGAACCTTTAACGGCCTGGTGAATAAATAAGCGTACCGTCTCATGCCTGGCCAAAGGGAGGAGATAGAAGAAGATGGGGAGGAGGAGGAGCTAGAAGAAATGGGAGTGGAGAGGAGACTAGAGGAGTTAGAGGAGGCGAGGCTGCCTTACGGGACGATCCAGGGTGAGCGGGCCGGTTGGGGTCCGGGTTGAGGGAAGGCCCCCTCTGGGTGAGTCGACCCGTCTAGAGGTAAACAAATACAAATACAACCATCAGACCACTGCTCCACACATGGAAACAAACCAAGGACTGACTATTATTAAATGTAACTTGTATGAAAGTATAACAACGTGCAATGGACTCTAAAGTAAACACAGAGATGATGAAAGAAACGTATCAATAAAGTGTTAAAAATAAGCGTGTGGCATTCAGGTTCTTGGTGTTCTTACCATGCTGCTGATTGCACTGAACTGGAAACGACGGGCCATGTGAGGGGAAAAACAAACAACAAACAAGACAATTACTATACAATTAATGATTACAATTATTATTATTATCTGTCTAGAAGCTCTATTACAGTCAGATACTTTTTACGCAGCGCAACCTACGCCAGACTACATTTAAAAGTCGGAAACATGTCGGTGCCTTTTCTGTAAAAAAATATATTTCTGTGGTTGTTTCACTCTCTGCTCATCGTGTTAATGTTTGGGGCATAGTGACATAAAAGTGACACATTTATTAACGTCTTTTTGTGTGAAATAGCCTCCTCTTATCAATCAAACTTTATTTCAGACTCAAGGTCCAGATAGTACAAAACATTAAATAGAATAAAATACATACAAAAGCACAATTAAAATACATAGACCTACCAATGCCTTATGAATAGACAGCTGTACAGCAGCTGGGACAGTAGCGTGCAGTACTAAACTTTAGGTTTGATAAAACCAAGATGATTTCAACTATTTTTTAAATATGAAAAACATCACAAGATTGTTGGTAACGTGTGAATTATGAACATTTTCAAACAATAAGGATTATATAGTGTCATGCGTGCATCACCTAAAAGTTATATTTAATACAAACAATCAATTTGGATTAATTAACCGGGTTCCTGTGACAAATATCGAGAAGACTAATAATTACTAATTACTCAAATTATAATAAAATAATAATAACAGCTGAATTTGAATTATCATTAAAGTAAAGGCACAGCTACACAATAGCGTTACTTTTACAAAACATGAAGCATTTTTAAAGAGTGAACGAAATTACCCAACAATACATAGTTTATAATTGCTTTCACCTGCACAGCATGCTACATTTAAATACAGTTTACATGTCGATGAATTAGTATTAATAATCCAATATAGTAAAATATGATATTTAAATATTAAATATATATATGATATTTTGAAATGAGCCAATCTGCAAGAAACGTATTTATTTGGCATGTATTGTACTGATAATACTTCTGAACCGGAGTTCATGTACTTTATTCAATAATTCTTTATGGTGAACAATTTTACAATTTACCAACCAGAGGAAATATGTTTCAGTAAAGTTTAGAGAGATAATAAAATCAACTTCATGAGTGTTTAACTTGTACTCTGGGTGTAAACACACATTGCTACATGGCTAACAATACGCTAGTTGAGTCCTTACCGTGTTCACTGAAGGTCGAGTTGCGTTAGCTTGAGTTGCGTTAGCTTGAGTTGGGTTAGCTTGAGTTGGGTTAGCTTGAGTTGCGTTAGCTTGAGTTGGGTTAGCTTGAGTTGCGTTAGCTTGAGTTGGGTTAGCTTGCTAGCTAGTTGATGAAGTGGTTTTCTTCAGGAGAAGTTCAGGTTTGCTGTCCTCTCGGTGGGGTCTTCAAGCGCAATGAGGAGAAAGGAGGGACACTGTTCTCTTATAGGAACACGTGCGTTCTATAGAAGCTCTTAGAACATTCCATTGAGAACGTTAAAATATTGATGACAAAACCTGGGCCACGCCCCCTGGCTGCCGGAACGTCACTCAAAACCCGCTGTTGCTGGGCAACGCCCCCCGACTGCCAAATCACTACTGACAGCTTCAGTGATTAGTATGAGATATGTTTATTATTACCACCTGTTATGAAATGGGTACATTTTATTTTCATTTAATTAAAAAAAAAGACCTTTATTTTATACGATAAAATCCATAAAGCTGACAAAAGTTGGACTACTTTACTGGAGAAACCATGATTTAGTACATATTTTAGACGGCCAACTATTTTTATTTTCATTTCATCTCCACAATGCATAGACCACTAGTCCAATGCATTATAATTAATACTAGAACATTTCGCAAGAAATTTCGATGGTGTGGCGGCTACTGCCGTAAGACTTCGCAATATATATATA
Source organism: Taurulus bubalis (assembly GCF_910589615.1). Lineage (NCBI taxonomy): Eukaryota > Metazoa > Chordata > Actinopteri > Perciformes > Cottidae > Taurulus > Taurulus bubalis. The sequence goes on along the minus strand of NC_136607.1, from coordinate 2,345,779 downwards.
TATATATATATATATATATATATTTATGTCAACATTACCAGTAATGAGATGTGTTATTGAGGTTATTGAGGTGTTATTTCTGTTGTGATGGACTTGAGAGCAACTACTGCTTCATAGACACACAGGTCACCATCTGGTAAACCCTGTGTTGTTGCATGTGCTGGCACGCTGCGGGAAGAGATACGGTCCACAGTTTTGTGCAGGACTATGATTATTTCCTATTATTATTATCATTATTATTAAACCTGCAGGAGGACAAGCAGTGTGCTTGCTGCACAAGGCTGTCTAGAGCCACAACCGAATTACGAATTTAGCAAAGCCGTTTAACATATTTACATTCAGTCACCCAACACAGTGACCGCCTGGATCCTGCACGAGGAAAGACTTTCCCTTAAAGTGCCATTTTGTTTAGGTGGAGATTGCAAGGCTTGCTGAAAAAGCATGTTGCCCGAGTAAAACATCAATACCCTGCATGCAACCGAAGACAGAGAGAATACACTATTCAAACATCATTATTACACACAAATATAAATATTACTTCATGAAATCTGGTGTAATCAAGTCAGAAAACTGGTATTATGAAATAACTTGTTCAGAAGCTACAACCCACAGAAGAGGAAGTGATGGGAGTGAGGTGACTCCCTGAGGCAGAGAGGAACCAAAGCAGTATCATTGAACAAGTTCTCCTAACACCTGTGTAGTTGAGTTGATGACTGCAGCTATCAGAGACGGTAGGAAAGCAAAGTGATTTGTCATCGAAATGAGATTATTGAAAAAACAATGCTGCAACTCCAGTCCATGCAGGCTCTCTGTACAAGTGGCCTGTTGGAGTAGCTGTGTATTAAAATAGCAGGGGACCATACTTTAAAAAACTACCCCGTGCTTTGATGTTAGCACAGTTGGGCGGCTGTTTTTAAATAAACTGTATTTTATAGTTAAGCGAGGACCTTTTTTTATTTTGTTGATTGTGGAAAAAAAAGCAGCGGTGTTTCCGAGCACCATTAGTGTCTTCGGCTAAACTCATGTTGGGTGTGACAGTCTGGTCCTCCCTCGCCTCCCCGTCCACCAAAGGACCGGCAATACGGCCCAGGAAGCTTTTATTATACACGGCACTGTGCAATCAGTGTTGGATTTAATATATAATATATACAATTCAGTTTATGAATTTACAATTATATTGTATTGAATATGTATTAACTATTTTTAAAGGATTTTTGAATGGATGTTACTTTTCCATATATATATTTGAAATCTCACATACCCCCATTTGAGAACCTCTGCTCTAGAGCCCAAACGCATCTCCTGTTTCATTCTAACAGACGTCCTGCAGCGACACGCCAAGTCAAAATCAAACTGGAAGTTATTTGCAGTGACTGAGTGTCTTCACAGACTTTGGCCCCCTCTAGTGGAACATAAACAAGCACTTGACACCGTGTTTAAAAGAGTTGGTACGAGTGAGTACAGTGATTGATTTTAATGGCTTCATAAACAACTATATAAAACAGGTCATAAAAATTCATGCACTTTCAGTGTAAAGTCATTTTGAAATATAGAGGAAATTTATGTACAACAGTGCGAACCATAACAGTGACTTCATTCAGTTGGGTGGTTCACCACAAATATACTTGGCTGCATAGAAACATCGACATTATTGCCTACATAGAAAAGAAAACTGAAAGGTAAAAAAAAAAAAAAGCGTAAAAAGTCGAGCTTAAGATCCAACAGGTGCTTCTATTGAAAGACAACCGTCTTCCAACTTACTGATTTCGACACTGCGGCAAAAGAGCTAAGCACTGCAGGATAAAACTGAGCATCATTAAAGAACTTTCCCTTTACCAAAAGTAATATTCTGAAAGTATTATGAAAGAACTATTATACAGGAACTCACTCATTGAACGACAAAAAAGCCTGAGTTGATGGGGAAAAGTAGAGTCATAATAAATCCAAAAAGCCTGAGGAAAAAGACCACTGATTTACTATTTTACAAAAATTTACAACAGTGTAACCTCGCTCTCCAAAATCAACAACAATCCAGGTTATTTCTTTTTACAACTAAGATATGTTATTAAATAATTCACACCTGGTGGAAAATAGAAAACCTGCTGAGGAAAATGAGAAATGCTGTAAATGAGGTACTTCAGGTGGTGAGCCTGAGCCCGGGCTGGATTCACCCGGACACCTTTACATCGACGTGTAATGCGATTCACGCGACGGCCGACTTCTCATCGGGCCGCCACTTAAATAAGGTAGATAATTACATTAAGCATGATAGAGAGACAGAGACAGACGGACAAACATAGAGAACAGTCATTTACAGGATCCAGTGTCATTGGTTGGTGGGAATATGAGGCAGCACTCAGGGTCAATCGAGTTTCCAGAGTTAAAAAGTTTATAAAAATAACAGAAAAATGCATCTGGACGTTGAACACAACGATGCAGCGTTAAACTCTTTAATACAAAAATACGCTTTGAATTTTTCCATTTTATTATTTTCTTCTGCCTGGTTGGAGGCGCTCTTCTCCCGGGTTACCGAGACGAGCTGCGGCTGAAGCGAGGAGAGGACAGCCATGCTGAACTGACTGGTACACAGTGCTTCAGACGGCTCCCGGTCGGAGTCCACAGTCCCTGTAAGGCATCTGCTGTGTTGTGTGTCTATGGCTGCTACTGGCAGACCCGGGCAGCTCCTGTTATGTCTTGCGGCTGCTCCAGATCTGCTCCGGTGTGCTCTTGTGGTCCGACGAGTAGTCGAAAGGCGAGCGGTGTCCCATGGGCGAGCGGGAGTCGTAGGGCGAGCGCTGGTCCCGGGGGGAGCGGGGCCCGCTGGCCGAGGCCCGCTGCTCCGTCTGCCAGTCGGAGTGGTAGCGGTAGGAAGAGCGGTGCTCCGAGTGGGAATGGTCCTTCACGTCCAGCCGGTGGTCTCTGCTGGAGCGGAACTCCTCCAGCTTCCTGTGCTTACTGTCGTTGTGGTATCTACAACACAAAGACAGGGTCAGAGGCAACACAACCAACAGCTGGTCACACTGTATACACACTTTTGTACAAAGTACTTTCATATTTCATTTTAAATGAGTAAAGATCTTTTTTGCAATATTTTTAGAGACAGGAAATGGAGAGACGGATGATAGCTAAATTGTAAATAGAGTACTTGTTTATCTCTTTTGTAGTCTTCCGACCACTCAAAGCACTTTAACACTACATGACATCATTCACCCATTATCAGAACTGTCTAACATTCATACGACATTCACAAGGAACATTCAACCCCAACTTGGGGTTGAATGTCTTACCCTGACAGTATGCCAGACACACTGTTGACAGCCGTAGCTTATTGATGAGGACTTACTGGGAAAGTGGCAGCATGTGCACACGTTCCTCCCAACAGACCCCAGGGAGCTCAGCATGGGAGCCACACCTCCTGCACCTTAGTGCTGGGTGCTGAGCCCCCTCCTGTTCACGCTGTACACCCACGACTGCTACCCCAAACATGAAGAGAGCTCTGACACTACCGTCATCGAGCCAGATTTCAAACAACAATGAGACTTCATAGAGAGAGGAAATAAACAACCTTCAGAGTGGAGCTCAGAGAACAACCTGCTGCTCAACATCATTAAAACCAAGGAGCTGATTGTTGAGTTTAGGAATAAGGAGGCAAAGACACACACTCCTGTCTACATCAGTGGAACAAGTTAACAGCTTTAAGTTCCTGGGAATCAGCATCACAAACAACCTGACATGGTCCTCACATCTCCTTCCTGGTGAAGAAAGATCATAAACAGCTGTATTTCTTAAGGAAACTTACGGATAAATGAATACATTACAAACGTACATGGGACGTGTACGGTGCAGGACAGGAGGCGCTACAGCAGTGTGAAAACACCCAGAACATCATTGGTACATCTACTGATCAGTGATGTTGGTGAGAAGAGCTAAAAGATATTAAACGACTAAACACAACCTGCTCACCTGCTGCTACCTGTAGAGAGATACAGAATGCTAAATAGACTGAACTTATGTACAGATCTTTTCTAGTCTTCTGACCATTCAAAGCTCTTTAACGCTACTTGTCATCATTCACACCCTGATGGGAGGGGCTACCATGCAGGGTGCAACCTGCCCATCAGGATTTCCCCCGGCAGGCTGTTCCTGCGGTGTGTGAACGTTAGTTAAAGTGTCTTGGGACACATCGGCATGGACTAGCGGAACTGGGGATTGAACCGCCGATCCTTTGATTGAAGGACGACCCTGCTCTTCCACAGAGCCAGTCGCCCCAGAAATATCAGCTGCAGTAATTCATCTTCCCCCTCCATATATAATATTGCTTGTATATTCAGGTCTGCGGTGGGAAGCGACCGGCTTTTGGCTCAGACAGTATGAAGAGAATGCCGAACACATTCTTTGACACTTTTCATGGGATTTGTTGACAAGAAGATCAATATAAAACAATTACATTTTATCTTTTAAACGTAATGGTCTTAACTGGCTTGAGTTCGGTAGACTTACATCAGGAGGGTCGAACATGTGACAATTACAAGTCCCTTTGTTTCAGGAAGAGGCCCTGGTCCCTCACCTGTCCTGTCGGTCTCTGTCCCTGCTGTCTGGTCTGTAGTGGTCTCTGTCTCTGTGGTCTTTGCCGTTGCTGAAGGACGAGTACGGTCTTTTCCTGGACTCCCCGCCTGAGGTCTTCCTGTGGGGGTCCGAGCTGTGCCTCTCCTTGCTGCTGCTGCTGCTGCTCTCGTGGTACCGACCCGACGGCGGATGCCGGTCCGAGCTGTAGCTGTCCCTGCTGCTGTCGTCCTGGTGAGAGTTGTCCTTCAGCCTTTCAATATCTGAGGACGAAGACCACAAATCAATCAGTCCATAGTATCAACGTGCTCAGTATATTTTCCATGTACAACGGAGGGAAACTGAATGTACCTGCATGCTTATAGCCGTGGGTGCTTATACTTCTAGTGTTCTGCTCCATTGCCTGAGGAAAGAATAACCGTCATGATGAACACCATTAAAGGATGTCGCTGTACTCCAGAGTGCGTTACTACAGGGCCTTCACATACCTGGGCGTTCTCCTGTCGTTTCTTGATTGCATGCTTATACAGTTTATGGAGTTTCCTGGCATCAAACTCAGTGAATTTGGAAACAAATATCCACAGGTTTCTGTGAAAGACAAAACACCATCTGCTTAACATATGGAGCACATGAACCAAGTCTTAGCGCTCATTCAAGGCATTGACTCGTGGAGCAACGGATCATTAAAGTCAAGGTTCGGATCACAGATCAGAACAGAAGAAATAAAGCAGCTAATATAACCGTTAGTTCCCTGATTATGTTTATTTGCTGCCGATACCTGATATTACCAGCTCTCCTGTTAATTTAAACTGAACATGAGAGATCTGAGACAAGAAAAACATAAATGATGTCCTGAATATTGGATGATAACAATAGTCAGTAAAACTTTATTTCACACTACGAGTCATTAATCCACGATTCACATGCGTACAGATCAATAAGAGTCCGTTACGCCACTAACATTGATCCATACATTGATGTTAAATCTCTGTTGATGGTGTGTGTGTGTACTAACTTTCTCCACTGTTTGATCTGGTCAGGATTGGAATACTCCTTCAGACACTCGGTGATGTGGTCCCCGATCTTAATGAGGCACTGTCTGGTGTGTTCGAGCTGCTCTCGCTCCGACAGCCCTTTCTCCGGTCGGTCCAGCTGCTTCAGCGCCGCCTTCACCGGCCGCATCCTCTCTTTACACTGCAACGGTCACACCACAGTTAACTCCACAACAAGAGCTTATATTAGTGATTACAGTCTGTTGTTATAATGCTGCTATTCCATTAGTCAATGACTAAATTATACGTTGAGACCATTTCAGCCAAGTCGATCATTTTATAAATATACAATAAGAGGCTGTATTTGACAACGGAACGTTTAACGAAACTGAATTTCTATCTGAAGACGTCGTCATCAGTGAAACGTACCACACTGAAGGTCCTCTGGTCCAGTTCCTCAGACTCCTCAGATACGGGCACCGTCTCCCCGCCTGCCGTGATGTGGACCGGCACATCGGAGGCTTTCTTTGTCCGTTCTCGTACCTCAGTCTTTACTTCGATCTGATGAAAAGGATTGAGCATAAATTTCAAGCCAATCTCTCATCCTCAACTTCTTTACACTGGCAGCATAATTATGAACTACTTTAATGAAGCTAGACTATGGTCTATAGTCATAAAGGAATAAATCACAATTATTATTTCACCTTTTCTATGCTCTCCTCCAGTTTATGTACCGCTTCCAGAGGCTTGGTTTCTTTTTTCTCTTTTGGCTCCTTCTCTTTGATGTCCCAACTTTCCTCCCTCTTCTCTTTTTTGCCCTCTTTTTTTATTTCTTTGTCTAAGACCTCCCTCTCCCCTGATGAAGAAACGTCCTCCTGTTCAGGCTCCTCCTCCTCTTCGTCCTCTTCCTCTTCCTCTTTTACCAACACCACCCTGTCTGCTCGGCTCCGTCTGCTCGGCGCCTTCACCGTTACCACCTCCTGAAAAGGCCGAGAAGCGTTACACTTCAACTCCAAAGTGAAAACAGGAATGATCCAGTTCATGCCACAGCAGGGAGAGTGGTATAAAGATGTACCTTTATCTCCTCGATTTCCTCCTCATCGTCGGACCTCTTGTCAGACGGGGGATCTGAGGACGTGCTCTTCAGCACTTCGTCCGTCTTAGTTGGCTTCAGAGTTTTGCTCTTTTTACTCCGTGGTTTCCTCTTCCGTGAATTAGCCTATGTACACACAGAGAGTCATGGCAGATTCTGGTAGACATACATTTGAATCTATCCATATTGAATTAGAAAATGACTAATACAAGCATCCCAGTTTGTGATGCAGGGGAAAGGTCCCATGTACTGTAAGACTTACTGTCCCTGCTTGTTTCTGTGCTTCTCTTTTGGCCAGGTCCTTGCTTAGCAACTTGATGAGGTAGTCTGCTCGGGTCTGGAGCTGTTTGGCCTGCGGCTTCTTGTCAGGGTCGTCTGGTAGGAGCTGTCAACAAGAGAAACAGTCAAAATTATTATGATCACTAACGACTGAACACAAATACATCACACTCATAAATTAATTTGCTTTTGTACCGACATTTGAAAAGGAAAACAATACAAAATATGACAATTATTTGGATGGCCAAACAGGTGAATATGGAAAGAAAACTAGTTAAGGCCTCACATATAAAGTCATCAACAGTATATATCATATTAAAAACAAGGCAATATACACGACCCTCTACAACCACACAAAGACATCAGATATGTTTAATGCCTGAACTCACCTTGTGTGTGAGGTTGAGGTCTGGATCCATCTTGATCATCTCCCAGCTGCCGTAACCGTACTCATAGATTCCTATCAGGAGGCTGGAGTCGTCCTCCTTCCCCCAATCAATGTCAAAGTGTGCTGCCTTCGAGTGGCATGGAATCATATACCTATACCAAAACACACACAATTAAGATATTCAAATATATTTGCTTATTTTAGCAACATGGTTACTTGATATATGAGAGTTTGAGCCATTAACCTATTGGATATTACACTGAACAATACAAATAAACTGTGGTGCCCAAACAGACGTCCTGTAGTTCATCGGAAGCCTTACTTCTTTCTCTCCTCGGGGTCAGCGGGAATGGCCTTGTGGAGTGGAGCCAACTCTTCCTCATGGGAGATAACCAGCTTAGCATTCACCTGGACTCCAGAGATCCTGAACGTTGGGCCCTTCACCTTCCCTCTTCTGCCTCCTGGTGGTCAAACAGCAAAGCACTTCAATGTCTCGCGCTTTATGAGCAGTTTAAGAAATGAGTCACAGTACCATGCATTTTGTAACCACAGCCTATCAGTGTGTGTGCAAAACACAGTTTATTTGTCGTTTGAAAAATTGCATCCTGGGCCCGTGATCAGCTGATAAATAGGAATCCGATTCACCTAAAGCATTAACAAAAAAAAAAAACAACTGTAGATGGCTTGTTTTCCCACAATAGAGGTTATTCCGTTTTATATCATAGTCAATTCAATATTTACGGGTCTGGACTGTTGAGAACATTTTACTATAGATATTTGATGGACTGGACTGATTAACCATAAAAAAAGAATCAATAGATACTTTTGATGAAATAATTGTTTCAGTCCTAATTCAACACATTATTTAACATACAATAAGTCCTCGGTTTATAGCATTTTGTGCTCTGTTGCTTCTTCACAGTACATTTGGTTTGTATTTGTGTGTTTTGGAGAATAATGCAACAAACGAGCGAAGGAGGGACGCCATGGTAGAGACCTGTCAATCACCGTAAGCCTCGCCCTAAAGCGTCCCCTGCTTTATGGTCTGTTTGACTCTAAATGACCATAATTTACTAAATGAACATCATGCTGTATTAAAAAAGATTTGAAACTAGAGATTGAGACATAAACTCATGTTTACAATGTTTACTGAGGGAATACATCAAGAGAAGTAGAGTCATTTATATAGACTAACCAGAGGAGTAGCCACCTGGTGGTCAGTAGAGAGAATGCAGCTTTAAAACACAGCGCAATTGGTTTCACTTTTCAGAACCTGAGAGACATGCAGAACAGCATGACCAGGTTTTAATTTTTACAAGTCTGGTCTTGATCGGCAAGAACTGTTTTTTGTTGGCAGCTACAACGCTCTATTTGGAGCAAGATGCTGGTACAACTTCCATCAATGGAAAGAGAGACTGACTCTTCAGCTGACAACGGTTTCAGCAATCCATTTTAATATTACAGGTGATGAACAAAAGGCATTAAACGCATCATCACTGATGATTAATCAACTAATTGTTGCAGCTCTGATGACCATGACACACACACACAACCTTCCTATCATGGGCTGATTAATGCGTAGAAATATCTGCTTTGTTACCTGAAGTCTTCTCTGGTCCACACGGGTTTTCTCGTAATGTTCTCACACAGCCATTGTGAACCGTCTCTGCTAAGCGTTTCAGATCATGTTCAGACTTGTCCACAAGTTCGGCATCACGAGCAATCGCATCCAACCTGAGTGACCAACACACGTGTTGAGCAGACTGTCTGGAATGTCGTTTCTTTCATTGTTAAAAACAAAATCAGACGTGGCTTACCTTTCCAGCGGTCCTCCAAACTTTTTGTAGCTCTTGACAAACCTGTAAAAAGTCAGATGTAAACAGGGAAACATGAGGAGGAGTAGATTAATACAGGGTTCATACACATTTTGACCAATGGTTCCATGACTTTAAACCAAATTTCCATGATCAAACATTTAGTGAAATCTGGGTGTAAACAGTAAAAAGTGAGTAAATGTAGTATTTAAACTAACAATGAGAACACAAAGCATACAGTAAACCTTAAATGACACAAATGAATGAGACAATAGTTTGATTAAAAGAATAAACATTTATATAGATGCCTGTATGTATGCCTGCTTATATTTTGAGTCTTTCTTTTAAAAGCACATTCATTAATTAATTAATCAAACTCAGCGTAAATGAACATCATGAACACATGAATATAACACATTTAAATGACTTTTATAAACTTTTGGGATTTTATTTTTTTAAAGGACTTTTCCAGGCCTGGAAATAACCATTTTAAAATTCCATGACTTTTCCAGGTTTTCCATGACCGTAAGAACCCTGTTAATAGAGTTATTATAATCACCTCCGAATCTCAGCGTCGCTGAAGCCCTTGATGTTTTCTCGTGGAATGGTCCGAGGCCGCCCTCGTTTCTTTGGCCTTTTCCGGTCTGAGGGGGAGTCGCTGTCGGACCCCGAGTACCTCCTGTTCCTGCTCTGCCGGCCCGAACTGGCGTTAAAGTTCGACTGTTAACACAAACCGAGAAAATCGACTGGAAGTTTATTAAGAACCAAAAATGCACAAATACCACTGAGCAGCACACAAAAAAGAAAAATCTATCAACTTATATTTGCCATGACTGCTTGTGTACCTGTTTGGCACAATTCCTCATGCGTGGCAACAAGTAGATTTCCTCAAGCTCCTTCTGTCTCTCCTCTTCCTCCATCCTCCTCCTCTGTTCTTCAGGAATGATGTCGTCCCAACTCCGGTGACTACGCTCAGAGTCCATGTCTAATTCCTCCTCGTCCATCATGGAGAAGTTGGCCACCTGCACAGGTCAAGACAAAATGGTAAATGTTAAAATTCTGAAGAACAGAGCATCACAACTTCATGTGTATACATTTCATTTTTATTTGAATATACCTTGAACTGAGACAGCAGTTCTTCTCCCACTGTGGAGGGTACGGGATCATTTTCCCTGGTCTCAGCTCTTTTGAGGATCTCGTCGATGTCCATTTCCTACAGAGCAGAAAGGGCCATTACATGCCGCTCCAATAGATTTCAGAGAAAAGTTGTGATTACGCACACGCATCAATATGTTTATAACTACATACCTGAGGCTCCTGCTCCTCGCCCTCTGGCTCTTTGAAAAGCTCCTCAGCACCAAACTTCAGGATGGAAGACAGCTCCTCTTTGTTGAATGGCGCTGAACTGTAAGTCATAAAATACACTAAAGTCAGATAACAGCAAAGTGTAGCAGTAACCTTTGAGAGGAGTAAAACACTACAGAATAAATTAAATGACTTTATTTTGTTTTGGGGTGGATTAAACAAATCAAGCTGCACTCGTTAATGACATGACTTGTCAATAATAAGGTTGTCAACAAGCACCAACACATTTTAGTTCAGGATGAACGTGGGCAAAAGGAGGAACGGCAGCAGAAAGTGGAAGCGGGAAGTGTTGCTTGCCTGGAGGGAGCAGCACCGGTATGGAGGACAGTTTTCCCTGTAGTGTCCATCCTCTGGATAACAAGGTGGTCCAGCACCATCTTCTTCTTCGCCCTCTCAATGATTTCCTCCTCCACTGAGCTCTTTGTCACCAGACGGTAGATATTCACCTGAATATATATATATATTTAAACACATTGTATTTGGTTAAGGTAGCTCACTTATTGCTATGTATGCTACGGACTATGTGAGTAGGGCCCGAGAGGCCTGTTGCAGAGGTGGAATGTAATTAAATGCTGTACTTGAACTTTCATTTGCAAGTTTAACTGCCTAGAATCAACTAAAATTCAGCGAGGTGCAGTTAGAGAGAATTTCCTCATGCAAAGGTCACAATAATGTCAAATTTGCGCTATATGATTTTGTGCCATATGTGTTGAAGTATGTAACGTCTGTATATAGTCAATCACTGATCGTCAAATTAAATAAAGTTCAATTGAATAACATCTAAACAATATTTATTATTACAGCTTTCCAATTGAACTTGATTAATTATAAATAATACACACTCTAATAAATATATTATCTTCTCTTATTTCAAGTAAAATAATGGCTGGATTAAAAACTCTTAAAATAAAGTACGTGTCAGGATTCTGATCATCTTAGGTTTATTTTCTGTGCCTTAATTTTGATTGTGCGTCGGTACGTTTGCTCTAAAGATGTGTGCTTTGTCTCGTGGTGGTGCTTCACGTCTCTGCTTTTAATGTCTCTGAACATGAGACATACTGCTTTTGAACTGGTTGTCGGAATAATAAATATATAAGAGTCTGTCCATCCTTGGTTAAAGGTTCTGGTTACGCGGTCCTCACTTCTCTTTTTGGAGCGCCAAGTGAAATAACGCTTCCGACTCTTTTTCGGGTTTCTCCCCGTCTCTCCCGTGTGTGAATATGGCACTCGAGTCGAGTACCTGTTGTTGACCCCTGGTGTAGGTCATATAGAGGCAAAGGTTTTACAGTGAGACCGTTTCAAAACCAGTATAAAGTTCCTCACAGTAACTTTATGTACTACAATATTTGGGTAACTAGTTACTTTAGATTTTATTTGTCAAACAAAACATTCACTCATAAATGTGATGCATTATTAGAGATGAAAATGCCCATCATGTAGGTATAATATGCGTTTTGTAATATATACCTTTTAAATCAGCCTAATGCATAATGAGTTTCTATGCCAGTACATTTTGTTGAAAATACTTCTGTACTTTTACTAAATTTTAAACTTTAAATGAAAAGTCCTGTGCGGTAAATGTGTGATTTTGGGATATACAAATAAATGGAATTGAACTGAAATGAAAAGGAATGAATTGTAACAGATTAATTTGTGGCATTGCTACTTTTGTACTTCAGGAGCTGCACTTTGTGCTAATGCCATCATAACATTTCATTTCGCTGTGTTCCGGTCGCCACAGTGAACCAACGATGGAGTGTCTGTATATGTAGTGAGGTTTACATAGCTGCTACATACCTGTTTTTTCTGCCCAATCCTGTGGGCTCTGGCCTGTGCCTGCAGATCATTCTGGGGGTTCCAGTCCGAGTCAAAGATCACTACTGTGTCCGCCGATGCCAGATTGATACCCAGACCACCAGCACGCGTTGATAACAGGAAGCAAAAATCCTGGGCAGACAAATGGAGGTTAGTTTTACAAGTTCCAGTCCTGGTTAATTTAAAAGAAGCACAAAGAACATTTACTGGATACAATGCATAGAACTTACCTCTGAGCCCTCAGCATTAAAATGATCCAACGCCTGCTTCCTCATCTCCCCCTTGATGGAGCCATCTAATCTCTACACAAATGTACAACATTTAACATTCAGACATGTAGAACGGAAATATGTAGATGGAAATTCATACTTCTGCTGAGCTGGTCTGCTATTATGGAGCATATCTGTGTGTGTATGTAGAGTACGTCTGATTATTATGCGAGCAAATTGAGTAACTACCTGAAAGAGGAACTGCCGACTCCTCAGGTAATCAGCCAGGATATCCAGCATCCGTACCATCTGGGAGAAGATGAGAACTCTGTGGCCTCGGTCCTTCAAGCGCACCAGCAGTTTGTCCAACAGGACCAGCTTCCCACTGCTGCGGATCAGTTGCTGTGGGAGGAAAAGAGGGGCAAACAATTACGGGTCCATCCTCTCCATTAATATGAGGAGATCAAACATCAACTATGTTCATTTGGTTATATCCTGTGCAAACAACAACACATCGGAGTATAAGCATACAGTTTGAGCAAAAACGGAGCAAATCCAAGCGCAGCCAGTGAGTGTGAGGAGGGAACGCATTACAAAGTCTGTAGTTGAAACGTCTGGTCGAAGAGCCAAGGGACTCTTAGTTTTGACCTTTTGAGGAAAATCAAAACGTTCTGTGCGATTGTGATATTTAATGATCGAATAGAAGATATTATTCTAATGTTGTGCAATGAAGGATTCAATCTGTCAAACTGTTTATGTGGTTGCTTATTTCTATATCATTTATCAAAACAATCAACACAAAAGGGCATTACAAAACAGACATGAAAATAATACCGGATAGAACCTAATACACACATTTCAACTTCAATATATTTACAAAACAAAGATAAATAAATCCTAACATGGTCTGCAAACTACAGCTGGCTGACAGATGGAGTTTACAGGATGTTAATATTTTATAACTTCTTGTATATTAAATAAAGGCTGCTGGAAATGGCCCCCGGCTGCTACTGCCGAATAATCTAATCCAGTTCATCTTGAACCAGCCTATTATCTGGTTTTGTAAAAACCATGGCGTACATTGTTTACATGTGAAAACACTATTCATATTTTATTTTGATAAAACCCAATTCCTTAAATAACAAATATGTACTACCTGATGTTGCAACCAAATGATAACATAAACAGACCTGTAAGGCTTCAGCTCTGTTGAGGAACTCAAGGTCATCTGGGGGCTTGATAAGGTAACAGTGGTTACAACACTTCTTCAGCTCCATCATGATGTTCAGGAAGCCCGACGTGCTGCCTTTACCTTTACTCAGAGCCTTATAGTTCCTGGTCAGGATCCATCTGATCACAAACAAACATTAGTATGAATTTTAGTTGATTGATCACGGATTAATCAGTAGCCAATCAAAACCTACCTCATACTTCAGATTGAACCACCTTTACATACATGTGCCACATGTTAGTTTTACCCACAGTTATGTCACAGCCACACACACAACATGTCGTCAGTGTGTCACATTTGCGAGTCCAAAATAAGCCGTAGAGGAACAACATCTCTAGAATTAAAACCTTTCCCATGCAAACAGTGACTGGCTTGTCTGCAAACCCGATCATATAAAGGTTGCATTGACTCGGTAAACAACTAGTATTTGGCGAAGATTTTGGTGAGAAACTTAAATAAAAACAGTTGTTTGAAGCAGATATTTTTACAGCAATATATAAATAGATATCAGATAGAGAATTTATAGAAAGATTAGAGGGGAACAATGACCTGTTTACCTTCCTAGCTCTAAGCAGTAAATAATAGAATTAGAACTTTAAATGCAAATAACCATTGTGATGACTAAAGGGAATCGGCTAAGAAAATACCAAACGGTGTATCTCTATCTAGAAGCAACATTTGAGTCACTAGAATTTGGATTTAAATGTCCAGCTCTTACTTGTAATACTGTTTCTGGATAGCACTCATCTCCACTCTGAGGATCTGTTCCACTTTGGCAGGAAGAGATTTCTCCACATCCTTCTTGACTCGGCGCAGTAAAAAAGGCTCCAGCTCTTTGTGCAGACTTGTGTAGCCCGAGTCCCTGCCTTTACCATGCGCCTCCTCGAACAGCTCCCAAGAGTGGAACCTGGAGAAACAAGACATGCAACACACATCAGTGGTGGTATGGGAATCCAGCACGGCACAAGATAAAGAATACAATTCTTGATTTAGTCCTGACAAGAAAAGGCGGCAAACTGATTAAGTGTCAACATTCTTACTTTGTACAAAGTGTCTCATTGGTTTGTTTGTATCATAAAAGTGTTTCATGATATATTGCTATACCACTATATATATATATATATATATATCACAACCGTGAAGCAATCCATCAGACTTTACACCACTCTCTTTGGAGGCATAAAGGGCTACATCACTTTTTTCTTTAAACATGCAGCAGTACTCCCCAAGACCTGTAAACACAGCATTGGTGTATAAAAGTCATTCATGCTCTTCTTAAACTCCGAGCCGAAGGAGAAGCTCTCTTCACCTGGCAGCGGCATCAAGGAGTACTGCGACGATTCCTGGCTCTAAAAGAGAGTAGTCTAGTTTGGAACAAGTTGGTATCAAAGCATAATTGACATGGCCTACTTCTCGGGCATAATGAAGTGCAGCAGGGACCAGAGCTCTTTCAGGGAGTTCTGCAGTGGCGTTCCTGTGATCAGAAGCCTGTGATTGGATTTGAAGTCCATCATGGTCTTGTAGAGGAGGGAGTCGTCGTTCTTCAGTCGGTGCGCCTCATCCACACCAATGAAGGCCCAGTTAACGTTGCCCAAAAATGACTGGAGAAGCACAAATGTTACAGGTTTTACACTTTTATACTGCACAGCTTTAGCGCTGACCGTTACCATTTAATGTGTCATAAATAAAGACAGTTAGGTGATCAACAACAGCAAGCCCATGTGCCATGAATAAGTGAAGGAGCTGCTGACCTTGTCTTTGAGAAGAATCTCATATGTTGTGAGAAGGATGTTGAATTTCAGTCTCTTGTTATGGGCATGGATCCACTCATGTGTCCTGATCTATTAAATGAAAACACAAGGAAACATGAAATAACAAACCGGTGCCTTTGCTGCTTGTATCCATTCATCTTAACCTTCCATTCCTGTATAAGTGGATTAGGAAATTGTATCAATAGAGTTGAAGAAAGTGTGTTTGAACCCCCGTACCATATTCCTGCTGCTGATGTCTCCCAGATAGACCACAAAGTTCATGTGGGGGGCCCATAGCTGCATTTCTCTCTGCCAGGAGGTAAGTGTAGAGAGAGGCACAACCAGCAAGAAGGGTCCGTACAGTTGGTGATCACTGAACAGGCAGTTGAGAAAAGAGATTGTCTGGATGGTCTTCCCTAAACCCATCTCATCGGCAAGGATGCAACTGTTGCCTCTATGAATGAAGACAGAGCGAGGAGAGAAACAGTGTCAGTTCATAATGTGGACCTGATACACACATGATAATGGAATATATTACATTTATACCCCCCCTAAACAATTACAGAATGGACATTCAGATGATGAAAGTTGAGAATTAAGGATTTCTTAAAATCGTACTTGCACCAGGAGTGGGCCATCCAGTTCAAACTGTCCAGCTGGTAGTCTCGGAGCTCCAGTCCTTCACCTCCTATGTAACTCGGCTGCTTCTTCATAGGAATAAACCTGGGTCTCTGTTTGAGCACCTACAAGAAAGAACACCAGTTAGCAATAGTCTTTGATTAAGTCAAAGTTTACAGTTCAGTTCAGTTCATTTCAGACTGGAAACTGACCCAGAAGACATTAATTACACCAAGAAAAACTAAATTAAAATCATTCTCTCAAGACGTAATGCATTATCAACAGATGGCCAACGGAGAGTTGACAGTGCATTACCTTGCTGTCCCTGGATGGAATGAACTTGGACTGGTTTCTGCTCATGTAATTGTCAATGCATTTCTGGAACTTTCTGCCGATCAGAGCGCCGTCTTCCCAGCTACACTCGGAGTATGGTAAACCCTGCCACTTGCACAGGTAGTCCGGGTAACCAGCCGCTGACTTCTGGTTTGAATGTCCTGCTCAAAAGGAATTCAGAGACCTATTTAGTTGCACAAATCCAAGGGTATCAAATGTATGCAGAGAAAAATGCTTCACGCAACAAGTGAGGTAGAATGTGCACCTATGATTCGCTCTACAATCTGGTACTGAGAGTGAAGGTCATCCATCATTTCTTCCTGACAATTGACGTACTCTATGTCCTCTGGCGAAGCTGCCTTTAACCTGGGGAGAGGATAAAAAGCGTTAGAAAATAACGGTCATTTCGTTTCTTATCTGCGCCAAACAAACTATACTTTTTCACAGGGTGCTAAATAAAATTCTCATAAATCAGCAAAAATGGACACGCTTGTGGCCAGAAGATGGCGGTTTGAATCCCCTAAAAGATTAGGAAATTGTAGACGCCGACAGCGCCGCAGCATAAGACGAACCAAGGTGACCCACTAATGTTTCTATAGTCACATGGAGCAGATGGTTGCATGGGGTCATGTGGCATTGCAGTTATGTCAGCAGATTACACTGCCAGTCACACTGAACACAGGTTCAACTGGATAAAATCAGATTCATGTACATATGGCTATTATTTAAAATAACAAAAATCTGTCAAGAACAGTTACATCGGACAAGGTTAGAGATGGTGACATTTGGTTTTTAAGGCCTTCTTTCTTTTATTTAAAATGTATCCATTGGGATAAAAATGGTTTTACGTATAGTCATTGGATTGACCAGGGAGGACGGCAAGCCACTGAGACTTTGATTACTTTTGACATCATGTGTCCTCATAGTCTTTCCTATTGCATAGTGGGTAGTAGAATACTGTGCAGCTTTCACTGACGGTGTGTGTGAAACGGTTGGTTTGGCAGTTGTAAGATTGTAATAAAGCTTAATAAAGTGTGACGCTCTTGGTTCATTAAATAAACAAGCTCTCACCATCTCTTTTTCTCCTGGTCCTTCTTCTTGAAATTGTCCAGTTTCTTCATGCCCTTGACGTTCTGTAACTTGAGTGTGTCCTCTGTCTCCCAAGTGTTGTGGATATGGGCCCAGTTCTTCCACTTTATCAAATACTGGACCTCACCAGGCTCCTTGTTGATATTGAAGTTGGCATTGGGGTCCCCGTCTGCTTCTACAGCGTATACAGTGGTTACACTTCCTGTTGCTGTTAGGAAAAAAAATAAAAGGAATACTGTAAAACATATGTCTATAACTCATCCTTAAAACTGGGCTGAACATTTTATTATTCGTTACAGAGAAACAGGAAGTTCAAGCTTTTGTCAAGCTGACTTCCTGGCATCTCTTAACTTCCTCAAAAAACAAATTCCTTCATTCTCCCTACAACTCTTAAAATGTTATGGCAATCCTGAAATTCCATACTTGGCTAAATACCTGTCAGGAGATACAGTTTAGATCAGCACTGTGTCCTTTACCTCTTTTCCTTCCTATCCTGCCTTCCATCACTCTCTCCAGTGTTTCGAACTCATCCTCCTCAGGTTGCGGGACATCTTCACCGAGGACTTCCACCAGGTCATCCGAGTCGGTCTTCAGCTCATCGTCCTCCTTGTAGCTGACGTTGACTGTGGCCTGCCGCCGTTGCCCCGCAGACGCCGCCTTCTTGTAGTGATGATCCTCGTCGTCAGAGGAAGAAGACTTCTTCTTCTTCTGTTTGCTGCTTTTCTTCCCATTCCGATAATTCATTCTGAGACATGTCAAAAAATACATGTGCCGAGTTAAACTCATGCCACCCTTTGTATGCCTTTAAACAGTGACATGATCAAGACCTACATGGCCGAGCGAGTGACCACTACAAAGGGACATAGTTAAGAGAACAATGTAACCCTGCGTATCAGGCAGTTGAGTTTTAACTGTATGAGATTTCACAGTCCAATAACCATTACAGAAAATGTCACGGTCTCATGGTATAGTTATTGTTATCATTATTCTGTGTGTGTGTCTGTGTGTACTCAGCCCAGACAGAGATCAGAGGAGATGTGCGTTGCTGCGTGATAAACTTACAGATCAAAAAATCCCCAGTAACGTCGAGGCATATCAATACTCCGGTCTTTAATAATTTAGCTCTGGGCCCATTTGATTCAAAAACACACAAAGCTCTCACAAAGAACCAGTATGTGGTTTGTTTGTTCTGGGCTGCTGTAGAAACATGGCGGTACAAGATGGCGGACTCCATGGAAGAGAAGGCCTTTTTTAAGCTAATAAAAACACAATGATTCTTAGTGACAGGTCGTAATACACTAATGAAAATATAGTTATGAATCTAATATTCCATTACTGCCAATAAATCCCCCTAAAATGTGACACTGTTCCTTTAAAGGATTTGAAAACAGAGCATGTTAGTTTACATGACAGCAGCACTATAGCATATAAATGTAAACACTAATCAAGCAAATGCACAAAGTATTATAATTGCCAATTCTAATACCAGTATAACGTTAAAACTCTACCAGAAAGCCATTAACGGGCAACTGTCCACTTACTTTGTTGGGGGCTTTCTGCTTTTGATTTTGTGACTAGGCTCATAGTCTGATGCCGTTTCGTCACTTTTGTCCTCCGCTGAGGAGTCTGATCCAGAACCACTCCCAGACCCAGAACCCGATCCGGAGTCAGAGGAGGCTGAATTTCTCCTTCGTTTGGATCCACTTGAATCAGATCCATCGCTACTTGACGAGTCCTATAAGAGATTATCAATAAAGACACAACGTTCATGTAAATGTATTGCGCACCTCCAATTACAGAAATTCTAGCTAAGTAGACAAATGAAGCCTCCAAATGGTTATTCCCATTATTTAATTAGTACCCAGTCAAGCAGCACAGAAATGGTGTATTTGGTTTAAACAAACCTCATCAGATCCACTATTTGAGGAGCTTTGTCTCTTTTGCTGCTGCTGTTGTTGCTGATGCTGCTGTTGCTGTTTTCTGAGCATAGCCGATCTCTGCACTGCTAGGATACTTGGGTTGGACTTCCAGAACTGCAATTAATGAATTTAGTGGAAAGTTAGCAAAAATGTGGAAACAGGTCAACAAGCTTTCACTTGACAAGAGTCAAGCACTGTGTTAAACACCCAAAAAGAAACGGTGTGCCACTAATGGTGCTCTGAAAATGGGTCATGTGACTAAAATCGTTACTCCGCCTCGCCTTCTGTATGAAATGTATGCGAGGACAGCGTTGTTCTGCCGCTAAGTAGGCAGCGGAGGAAGTTATAAAGCCGAGCCACAGCTGTGTGAAAAGGTACAGCCAACACAGCGGACCGCAGACGCTGTTGTGTTAGACGTCACGCCTCTTTTATTCTTGTGATGTAGAATCGCACACTAGAGCAGCATTGGGCCGCCTTTGCTCGGTTCATTGCGAAAAAGCAAAGCCGGCGTAGCAGCGTAGCTTATTTACGACAGTATTGCGGAATCTCTGTGTAAAAGGGTCGAAGGTCAAACCATCTGAAATCTTGAGTATTGCAACTTTGCGTGACTTAAGCTATTAGGCCGTAATGTTGCCATAGAGATGCAAGAAAATGTTCCACACAGAGTTAAACACTTTGATGCCGATTATAACACGGCAACTTTATAATAAACACACAATGATCAACTCATTTCATGTTCTACACATGTCCAGTTAAAGTAATAAATAAAGAAAATGCTGGAGTGTAAATTTACAAATTATTTAACGTTTCTGTGCCAATTTCATTGAAATAACATTTCTTTACCTCAGCGCCATCAATGTTTGACTTATTTGGCGGTTCCAGCTTCTCCTTGGTTTTCTCTGTGTCGGAATCTGACTGGCTGCCAGAGTCTGAGCCACTACCTGAGCCACTGCTCCCCGACTGGCTGCTGCTGCTGGACGAGCTGGAACTGGAGCCTGAGGCGGAGCCAGACGCTGAGCCCGACCCAGAACCGGATTCATCGTCTGAATTGCTGTCACATTTAAAGAGAAAATAATTAACATGTATGTGTGCATTCGTAATTAATAGATAAATCATTCACAGAGCAAATCAGTTTCTCGTACTGTATTTTAATACTAGTGTCAAAAATGTTTACCCTTTTCTATACCTTTTTGGTCTTTATTCAACTAAATTGGCATCCATTTTGGCACTGATAAATGGTGCAAGCTTGCAGCTTATTTATTTTGACAATGACCGGCGCCCCATCATTAATTTACATCTGTGTTAATGCAGCTGGAGTGGGACCATCAAGGCAAGGACGTCTATATGTGGGTGTGTGTGTATGTGAGAAAGTGCAGATTTAAATTGGATTAGCCGTCCGTGGGCTACTTGCATAGCTAAACTTTCAATCATTAAGTTTAGAAGCTATTTATTGTTGCCATCAATAGTTCAATTCTGCCTTACTGCAGTATATAATGCTGTGTGGTGTAAACAACAGAGATGTGCAAAACAACAATACTGTAAACAGGAATACCATTACAACATCAGTCTGTAACTTTCTAAAAGACACATTTCAATGGAAACAAACTGAAGATGGCAGTGTCCCAGACACAGAAATGGGGGATGAAAGTATTCTTATCCAGTCTGAGTAAAAATAAGGGTCAGATACACAGAAATTATAATCAATATATTATCTTGTGTCATTCAAGTGTGTCACTATCATCAAACTACTCTGATGTCCTGTTGTGAAATTGGATCTGTTCATTTACCTTGATTCTCCACTGCTGTTGCTTGCACTTTCCTCCTCACTGCGTCCAGCCATGTTGAAGTCCAAAATATAGACTCCCTCTGACAAGTATTGCGTTCCACGTGGTTAACCTGTATGAGGATACACATTAACGTCATTAGCTATACAACCTGGGAAAGACTGTGCCTTCATCAACGCTGACCAATGTCAGTAGCATCATGCTTTCCCTGCAGTAAGTCTGAAGAGAATGTGATAAAGCAGTCAGTGTGCTTGCTAGGAACACACCGCAGGAGCAAATCACCAGCACAGCATCTCTGACCAACTACTGCCTCGTCCTTGTGGAGCTGTCAATACACTGAAGCACGAGATATTGTAAACTATTTGTGAGAAGTAGTTTATGCTCCGAGAGACAAAAACTGTCTCCGTAGCTCACAAAAACATCGTGTTTTTGTTTTTATATACACATTAATAAAGTTAAAACCAGAGGATGAGCGAATGGCAGCAGCTTCATGTGACGTTAACTGTTCGCTAAACGTTCGCTGTGTTGGTTCTCCTCACCGCAGAGGCCTCTCAGGCCTGCGCGCAGCAGCGTGTTTTCACATCCACGTGAAGCTCCACAGCCACTCTGAACACGAATTAACCACGTTAACCTCAGACAAGCCCGCAAATATATAATAATAAACGGACTTATGCGAACCTTTATGTCACCAAGTTTTAGTGTGGCAAAAAGTTAGCATGTAGCTAACTAGCTAACACCGGCTAATGACGCCAACATTAGCTATTGGCGGGGTACGTTGGCAGTAATGTATGCAGACACTGCCAACGCGCCAGACAGTATTTTATCTCCGAATTCAAAAAGAGAGCGATATCCCGCAAAAAAAATAGACATTGGCGTATCGCTACCAGCAGTTTGATTAATATTGGCCACTTTATTGCGACATGATAACGACTGTCCCATGTGTATCATGTTAACTAATTGCTGTTTGCTAACGTTAGCTTTCGTGTGTTGTGCTATGATGATGTTCTGCGTTACACAACCATAACACTTGTACATCTCTAAAAGCAACAGTTGGCGTTATAATGCCATAACATTTGCCGCAGCCACGCGGGTAAAACGTTAAACGGCGTGCAATCTTGCTTATTTAACGCTAACGTGGGTTCGGTAAACATGAAGTGAGAGGGATGAGAGTCCAGCGTTTACTGAGGTTGCCAAGGAAAGTAGCGTGAGCTAACGTTGTGAAGCACGAGGCTAGCACGGAAGCTAACAAAATGACAAAACTTTGCGCTAGTTCATACAAGCAGGGACCCGCTGTATTGTTCGCTTTCCGGTTATAGTCGATACCCGGCGTTGAGCAGTGAACGACATTTAACTATGCAAATAGATGATGTGCAAGTAGTGGAGCACAGTAGTGTACGGAAATAATGTAGTATTCATTAGTAAACCCAAACTAGCTAACCTAACTTCACCCTCTTCCATCTTGTTTTCATTCGCCGCTCACTTCTCGCGGCTTTTACCACATCAACATGCAACGCTAGCCTACTTTTTCACTGAACTAGGGGATAAGTAACATAACGCTGTATGTTACCTGGTGTTAATTACTGTTACCTGTAAACTCCAATGTACTTGTTGTTTAGATCCGCCTTTCCGCTTCAGAGGTCCTTTCTTCTCTTATTTAACAGGCTAGCTAGCAGCTGCGATAGCTAACGCTACCTTACGCTAGCTAGCTATCTCCCAGTCAGGGAGATCAGCCCCGAACGATTCAGTTCGGAAGAACTGGTGCAGTGTTGGTTTTTACTCTCCTCCCAAAAAAACGAATAAGTCCCCCTTCCAGATTAAGATGTAAGCAAAGTCTAGTGCTCGCTGGTCAACTGTGATTGTAGAAAGCTGGCATTTCAATCCAGGGTCTTCCGACAACCGGCCTCCGCCATGACGCCGTAGGGTTCACTTCACTAGGAAACCCCGGACAGTGACGTAGCGACTGTGCGCCTCACTACAGCGCATCAGCAGCGAACATCTGGCAGAGAAAATGTTTTGATACAATAAATACTTCCACAGAACCAATGTAACGAGACACTGATGTGTTTACAAAAATATAAATGGCTGCAAATGGGTCACTGCGTGAGGAAGGTAGACGGTGAATGGCGTGTGTGATTCCCGCAGCGCTGGATTTGAAAAATGTTGGGAAGACTAATTCTGCATAAAGTCACAGTGCAAATATTCATTTAAAAAGCAAAAGGAAGGTAATGAGAGGGACGAGTGGAAAGTAATCATACCTAAAATGTCAAAGGATAGGGTGGCAGATTAAGTGCAAAGTGTGGTGAATGGGCCGGGCAACATAAATAGGCGGGTCTATGTGAGTTTATGTTTTGTAGTTGTTGTGGGGGATCGTATTGCCAATTATCAAAGTCATGAAGTACAAACAAAGCAGAGGAAATGTAACGATATAAAGTTGAAAAAATAAAAAAGAAAGTCATATGGGGAAGATGATCGGCATGAATCTACCTCAAACGTTGGCTCTTGAAGATATTTCTACGGAGTAGAATTTGAGTTCCAGAAAATGTTTTATTAAATTACGTTAAATTAATACTATTATTATTTATTATTGTAAATACAGCCATACAGAAGACACAAAAGGCCAAAGTTAGGTTGATGCAGCAGACGGGCAGGCCTACTTGGATGGATAGGATTTGAATGTAATGTTACACGTTTACTTCCAAAGATGGCTTATTATCTCAGTGTAGTGATTAGTGTTTTTTCTCATCATGGAGTTTGATAAACCGGAATAAATTATGGCCAAGAATGTATCAGAAATATAGACAGTTAAATAATTAACCAGACCTATTTGCATCCAATAGACCTGGCTGAAACCACATTTCAACTTAATATATTAGGGACAACAAGACAAGATAGATGGTGGTCAGAGTGGGGAGTATGCTAATTAAGGGGTGGCAGCAGTATGGAAGGAAGGACTTGCGGTCCCTCTCCTTCACACACCGAGGATGAATCAGCCGGTGGCTGAAGGAGCTGTGCAGAGCTGCCAGAGTGTCCTGCATTGGGTGGGAGGTGTTGTTAATCAAGGATGAGAGCTTAGCCATCATCCTCCTGTCTCCCACCACCTCCGCATCCAGTGGACACCCAGCTCGCTGCTGGCCTTCTTTACCAGCTTGTTCAGTCTCTTCCTGTCAGCTGTTGTGATGCTGCTGCTGCTTATAGTCAAGTTGGAGACCCAATACAATTGTACTCTAACTGCGGTTATTATTGCATGCCTAATAATGTAAGCAATATTTTTACCCAGAATTATATTAGCCTATGTTGAAAATACAGTTATTTACTTAAAAAACTGACCAAGGCTGATTATCTGCTAATAGATAAAAGATGAAGATACAGTAGCCTGCATGTCCTGACTTCCTCAGATAGAGCCTGGCTGTGCCGTGTTCCCAGCAGACAGGTGGCATGCAGCAGATGATAACACGCATTACAAACATAGAGATTGAGAGTTGGACTTGCAAACAATGACTAGTGATCATCTGCCGTATTGAATAATAACCATTATAACATACACATTTACTAATTATTGTGATTGAGGGTGTGGTTGGATAGACATGGCAGGAGATATAGCCGAGATAAATGAAAACGCCTCTGCATCTTTAATAAAGAGGGAATGCGTTTGGGAGACCGTTTTTTTTAGAGATTTATGAGAAAATAAACCCGGTCTCTATTGCTGTTCGTGAGTTGAGAAGAGCCTAAACAAGTGTATTTTTTATGTAGTAACAATGTACTTAGTATACTAATTATATATAATGAGTGCTATTAAAAATACAATAAAACACAATCAAGTGTACATGTATGTACTATTTTGAGACACCATTAAAATGCCCTTAAATATGTTCAAGTGCAGATAAAGAGGAGATGGTCGTGTGACTCCATGTCTGTGCTGTGGAGTCCTTCCTCTTCCTCCTCCACCATGACCCAGGACCTCAAATGGGAGCGAACATCAGCTCCATCACCAAGAAGCTCAGCAGAGGATGTTCTTCCTGAGGCAGCTGAAGAAGTTCAACCAGACAAAGACCATGATGGTGCACTTCTACACTTCCATCACTGAGTCCATCCTCTGCTCCTCCATCACTGAGTCCATCCTCTGCTCCTCCATCACTGAGTCCATCCTCTGCTCTTCCATCATTGAGTCCATCCTCCTCTCCTCCATCATTGAGTCCATCCTCTGCTCCTCCATCACTGAGTCCATCCTCTGCTCTTCCATCACTGAGTCCATCCTCTGCTCCTCCATCACTGAGTCCATCCTCTGCTCTTCCATCATTGAGTCCATCCTCTGCTCCTCCATCACTGAGTCCATCCTCTGCTCTTCCATCATTGAGTCCATCCTCTGTCCTCCATCACTGAGTCCATCCTCCTCTCCTCCATCATTGAGTCCATCCTCTGTCCTCCATCACTGAGTCCATCCTCCTCTCCTCCATCACTGAGTCCATCCTCTGTCCTCCATCATGGAGTCCATCCTCTGTCCTCCATCATGGAGTCCATCCTCTGTCCTCCATCATGGAATCCATCCTCTGTCCTCCATCATGGAGTCCATCCTCTGCTCTTCCATCATTGAGTCCATCCTCTGCTCCTCCATCAGAGTCCATCCTCTGCTCCTCCATCATGGAGTCCATCCTCTGCTCTTCCATCATTGAGTCCATCCTCCTCTCCTCCATCATGGAGTCCATCCTCTGCTCCTCCATCATGGAGTCCATCCTCTGCTCCTCCATCAGAGTCCATCCTCTGCTCCTCCATCATTGAGTCCATCCTCTGTCCTCCTTAATGGAATCCATCCTCTGTCCTCCATCATGGAGTCCATCCTCTGCTCCTCCATCAGAGTCCATCCTCTGTCCTCCATCATTGAGTCCATCCTCTGCTCCTCCATCATGGAGTCCATCCTCTGTCCTCCATCATGGAATCCATCCTCTGTCCTCCATCATGGAGTCCATCCTCTGCTCCTGCATCAGAGTCCATCCTCTGCTCCTCCATCAGAGTCCATCCTCTGCTCCTCCATCAGAGTCCATCCTCTGCTCCTCCATCATTGAGTCCATCCTCTGTCCTCCATCATGGAATCCATCCTCTGTCCTCCATCATGGAGTCCATCCTCTGCTCCTCCATCAGAGTCCATCCTCTGTCCTCCATCATTGAGTCCATCCTCTGCTCCTCCATCATGGAGTCCATCCTCTGTCCTCCATCATGGAATCCATCCTCTGTCCTCCATCATGGAGTCCATCCTCTGCTCCTCCATCAGAGTCCATCCTCTGTCCTCCATCATGGAGTCCATCCTCTGCTCCTCCATCAGAGCATCATCCGCTCTGCTGAGAGGTGATTGGCTACACTACGACCGCTCTCACCCTGGACACAAACTGTTGGAGTCCCTTCCCTCTGGCAGGAGGCTGCGGCCCATCAGGACCAAGACCTCACGCCACAAGAACAGTTTCATCAATAAAACCCAGGAACCACCGACTCAGACCAATTACACACCATTGCACATCCTTTCTCTATTAATATAAACGTGCCACTTTATTAATACACTTGTTTTAATGTACTCATGTTTGTTTACCATATTTTATTGTACATTTTCATATTTTCTATCTTTAAATGATGTCACGCTATTTAACTGCAAATCACAGAGCCACATTCCTTGTATGTGTAGGTACTCATGGCCACGACAAAGAAGAAGAACAGGACTGTCACACTTGAAACCCTTCTTTGTTTTAAGAATTAAAGATGATTCTCTACATTTAGACGAAAACAGATCATCTATTGATATATTATATTATATAATCGATCAATACTATCAAAGTATAAAATGACATACAGTAAAAGTTTTTCCCCACTACCCCAGTGTTTCCTGAGGTTTTGCTTCGACCTCCTCTGATGTTCACTCGCCCAGTGTGTGTGTGTGTGTGTGGTGACCATGAAACACACGGTTTGCAGTCTGGATGATTTAGTTCTGAAGCTCACATGTTTCTATAGAAAAAGGCATCTGTACTAATATTGTTTTGCAAAACCAAATGCAAGAACTATTGATATGTATAACAACTCACAACATACAATCAAGATACTAATCTCAATGAAACAAAAACACACACATAAAGTCACCAAACTTATTATTACTATTGTATTACTATTTGACTCAGGCCAATGTGCACACAGAGATGTCAGCTTTCTCTCCAATACAGTGGGACTAGACTTGTGGTGCTCAAAAAGAAAATAAAAAAAAATTCCAGATATTATGACTCGGCTACTGAAGATAATCCACAGAGTTCGAAGCGTGGAACTATATTCTTTCAACCAATGGTCCTACGAAACTACTCACAACAAGTCGGGATCCATAAAGTCACATTATATTGGAGACATCTCCACAGTAGATTACTCCAAAATAATTATATAGATAACTCCAAAAGATAGGTATCAACCAAAACAATCTAGATTGATAAATAGAGGAAAAATATGTACTTCTGATTTAAGAGAGAACTTTCCTTTTAAGCTTTTATTGCAATCAGTTTTGGATCCACCCATTGACTTGATGTTTGCATGTTTTGTAATCTTGAAGTTTTTTTGTTTAGTTTTTTCGTGCCCTGATCCTGAAGAAATAAAGTCAGCGGTCATTTATGGTTGAACGTGCATACATGGGTATTTAAATGGAACTTGAAAGGTGACAATGTGTAGATTTGTTTCTGCGATCTGGAATGAAGTGAAGTAGTGAACTACAAAGTGGAGCCCAGCTTCTTCTGTTTGTTACAATCAACTTCTCATGTAGCAGCAGCACCACCTGCTGGTGAAATCTGTTTAAAGCATAATGAATTAGGCTACGTTCATGTTAATGTATATGTTCTAATACATTTGATACTTACCTTTTTGTTTTACCAAGTTATAATTGTTGCATAATCACACAAATGTGTATAATACTGAAAGCTGACAATACTTAAATGGACACCATTGATGATATGTTTCAGCAAGCATTGGAATGCTGAGTCCCAATAAACCCTGAACCCTGGGGGACTTAATGACGTCACCTCGTAACTGGTTGTGTGAGCGGCTGTACGGGATTGAAATGGTGTTATTAAATATTGTGTACAAGTGTGGGTATTTTCATTTTATAGATGATTTACTCCCTGATTTAAAAGTCCTCACGAGATGAGAGCTCATTTCAAATCAATAATACATATGTGCTCGTGTCCGTTGTGCGCGGTTATGGACCAATAGGAAGTGACCCAAGAACCCAGCCGCTATGGAACGGAAGCACGCAGTCTGTGTTGAGTGTAAACATGTGAGCAGAGTGACTCAGTCCCACTCATCACTGCTGCAGCTCTATAGGAGGCACAATAAAACCCTGCGATGGGATGACCGGCAGCGACGGGCTGGAGGAACTAGACATGCCTCCAGAGGGTGAGTAGTGACCGCGGCATGCGTCCTGCGCCTTTCCCCCTGCGTCCACCAGACACCATGCAGCAGCAGCAGAGACGCAGAGGAACGAGTTCAGGCTCCGCGGCGGGTTGATGCGGTGGAGGAATTAAACGGAGGAGTAATGCGGCGGAAATAATGAGTGAAGCCAGACATCCGTATCCTGAACGATATCACGGGGCGGGAGAGGGGTTTGCACCTGCTCACGTGCCGCAGACACAAGGATGTACCGTATTATAGAGAGATATGGGTATATGCATATAAATATAGTATGTGTATATACTATGTATACAGTATGTATATGTGAATGTGGCATGCACATAGAAGCATTTGCGATGAGTTCAATGAATATGAGCTTGAATGTATAACTCATAATGCAAATGCAGAGATGGAGCAGAAGCCCGGCTCAGATGAACCCACCAGGCCCCCAGGGGACACTGTAGTGGCCATGAACTCTGGTACTTTTGAAGTATTTACACACAGTCAAAGCACATAGTAGACGACACATGGGAGGGTCTTCTACTTCTTCTACTTATACAGTTGTCTACGTATGGGACCTAAGTAAGTAAGTAAGTAAGTAAAGTTTATTTATATTGCACTTATCACAGAAAAAGGTCACAAAGTGCTGTATAGGAGTCGAGAAAACAAAGCATTAAAACAAAGCATTAAAACAGGGACAAAGCATTACAACAGTTAAGAAAGTATAATAAAATACACATTAAAAGACGGTGCAGATAAATACACAATAAAAACAATAAATAAAAACAGATAAAAAGCAGACCATAGGTATTTAACCAAACAGCAGTGTAAACATGTATGTCTTTAGTTTCTATGACGTCACAGAAACAGCAAACAGGTGCAGGCAGAGCGGTCCAGAGCTTTGGTGCTCCGGCCTCAAAGGCTCGGTCACCACGGGTCTTAAGGCGAGTGTGTGGGGCGAACAGAAGGTTTAACTGGTTGGACCTGAGGTTACGGGCTGGTGAATAAGGGCGAAGTAGTTCAGCCACATATGAGGGAGTCTGACCGTGCAGTGCTCCGTATGAGAGGGTGAGGATTTTAAAGTGGATCCTATGCTCTATAGGGAGCCGGTGAAGAGACCTGAGAATGGGGGTGATGTGAGACCGTCTATTTGTCCTCGTCAGTAATCTGGCAGCAGCATTCTGGATTACCTGCAACCGGTTAATAGCAGATTTACTGAGTGCGGAGAAAAGTGCATTACAATAATCAATAAGAGAAGAGATAAAAGCATGTATGATCATCTTTAATTCAGCTGTGGATAATACAGATCTCAGTTTGCTAATGTTTCTTAGGTGGAAGAAACAAGATCTAGATGCTTCACATGGGGGTCAAACAACAAGGATTTGTCAAATATTACCCTGAGATTATGCAGGTTGAGGTGGACAGCGGAGGAGAGTGGGCCAATTCCAGACGAGTGCTGTTTGTGAAACCTTGACTACTTGTCAAACATATTGTGCCTCTCCAGTGCAGCAGTAACCTTCTATGATCTTAGATAGAAAAGGCAGTTTTGATTTAGGCCTGTAGTTCATGGGCAAAGCAGGATTTAAGTTACGTTTTTTAATAACGGTTGAATAAATCCCAGACCTAATCTCCATTACTTTATCAATGAAATAGAGTCTGTCATCCAGGAAGACGTGTCGTTTGCAGTTCTAGTCCTTTTCTTAAAAGGTGCCACTTTGTCCAGCAATGTTCATTAAAAGATTGCATTACAAATTCCACATCATTAACATTTGTGTTAAAATCATAGCTAAAGTGACACTTTATCTAGCTTGATAATAGAGGTCAGGAAGTCTGTGAACTCTGATAAAAACTGAGGAGGTCGATGAATTAAAACACAATAAAACGGCTTTAGCCGACCAACTTTAGTTCAAAAGTAGTAAGTAAAAGCTCCCCATTTGGCAGGAAATCAGATTCTTCCAGACGACGGCGAGACCTGTCAAATGCAGAGTCCCAATAAAAGAGCAGTTCTCAGAGCAAAGTTCATTTAGAGCAGTGGTTCTCAAACGTTTTCTGTCGCGCCCCACTTTGGAGGAAGAAAAATGTCCGCGCCCCACCGCCCAAACAAAATTGTAACACAATGATCCAACTTTTTGTGACTCCTCCATCTGTGTTTTTTCAAATAATAGAATAAAGAAAATTTAAATCCCTTTTAAGTAAACCAGCCAACTAATAACATGTGCAATCACTTTGTTAGAACATTGCAAATAAAGTTATATCTGTGCAAAAAATAACTAATATTTGGCAAAACAAATATCTATTGTGGCTGCAAATAACCTGTTTTGCACTGAATATATTTTCAAGAAAATTACAATAAAGTTCAACCTGTGCAAAACCAAATGAGTGCAGATGTGTGAGCATCACGTTGTATCAGTATTAGTGGCTGCAGTGAGCTGCTTTTCAACGGGGTTATAGATTTGATACGGCTGCTCTCAATTCATGCTCAATGTTGAGCTGAGATCTGTTTTCTGTTTTGAGAGACGCAACAGCAGAAAGACCTCACAGATCTCACGGAGGGTCACGGAGGGTCGCGCATGCGCAGCGTAACCTGTTAACGGCGTAATGTAAACATTTCCATGAAAGTACAGGCATTTCTCCATGTATTTATTAATGACGTTTTATGTCAGTGTACTTTGTACTTTTGTACTATGTCAAGTTATCATGTTCATGGAGTGGTCGTCCTGAAGCAACAAGGTGGCCGGTTCATCCCTGTTCTCCATAGTTTCATGTTGAAGTGTTGAGCAAGACACTGAGGCCTCAGAGCTTCACAGCAGCACACTGCTCCTTAATTACTAAGGATGATAACATGCAGAGAATAATTTCCTCACTGTGGGATTAATAAAGATATAAAAAATAAAAGGACTGTGTGAATCTGCATCTCCCCCTCCCCGTGTCCCACTAGAGGGTCGCGCCCCACAGTTTGAGAACCACTGATGTAGATGGATGCATTCTATTTCCAGATACAACAAATCTAAATGATGTCTTGTGAACAAGTCATTTAAAATGTGAGCCTTGTTGGCTACAGAACGTGCATTACTCAGACGCTGATGAAGACACAGGAAGCTTCAGGGTGCGTGTGATTGGACACAACACTCGTGCAACACGGTGAACCCGACCAAGAGTAGGGTGCGAGCCGCAGCCGGTGATTCTGACCGGAACGTTCATGGGTCGGGGAGCGGAAGTTAAGGTGGAGACGAGAGACAGAGTAGCAGAAGACCCACCAGGCCACCAGGGGGCGCTAGTGGTGATTGTAGGGGAGAGCTTGGCTGAGGTTGAATAGTCCTTTGCATGAATACATGACATTTACTTTTTTTATTTTTTATTGACTAACTCTTATTAATCATCTATAAGTCCTTAATGCTTAATTTACAAATGGGGAATCCATAATTTATAAAGTATTAAAACACAATCATGAAACGCATAGTAGTCAAGTTTATTAATCAAGAATGAAACATTAATAACTGTGTTTATGAATTGCATACTAATGAGGTACAAATGAGTGTTCATGTTGGAACAATGCTTTATAAATGATGGATTAAGTGTTTATTCATGCTTTACTTAAATAGTGTGTAGTTATTATAAAGTGTTCCCCTTTAACTGGTTCAACATGCAGACATGAAACTGCCAGCTGGTGTATCGTCCCAAACTAAACACGCTCCTGTTTGATTCTGTTGGTGGTTAAAGATGGAACTGTCCAAAAGAAGCTTATCTCAAACAAGCCATATGTGACATCCTGACCTTTATCAGTGTGTATACTCGTGTGTTAGAGAACTTCTGTGTGGTTTGTTCGACCCTTTAACATTGAAAACAGCCACAAATTCATCAATGGATTTTTTTAACTGAATCATTTGGACACATGTACTCACTTCTTCTTTTTGTCATTTTGCTTTTTCTCCTTGAATATTTGAACTGACCTCTCGGTGTGACAACATTTAAGAGGACTTCAACAGAGAAAGCCTTTACCAGAGGAACGTATTTAGCATTTTTATTGGTCTTTAAAATCAGCCTGCAGATATTTACGACATGTATTGATCCTTTTGCACATGCCTGATGACATCAGTGCAGTTATTGTCGACAATAACTGTAAAACGGAAGAGTGAATGCAATAAAATAACAGTAAAAATGATATTTTTTGTCATTTGTCCATTTAGATTTTCTCATCCAGATGACCTCCTTGTTTAAACCGCACTCTGAATCATGTTTTGAGGGAAATGTATATTCTTCTGGCCCGAACGTTCACAGTTTGAAACGGTTTAAAACAGTTTGAGACTCATGGTTAACTGAACTAAATGAAACAAAAAATGCTCCAAAAGTATAGTTTAGTCAACAAAACTACACAGTTTAATAAAACACATTGTGGTTTGGTAAAAACACACAACAACACTACCTGGTTATGTGTATGCAACACTGGTTCACACGGTACACCACAGCAGTCTCCCTGCAAACGTGATCCTCAATGCACTTTCGCCGCATGGGAACGTTATTTTTTGTAGACGAGGCTGGAATAAAGTACTTCCCACGTTTCAAGTGAAAGGACTGAAAACACGTACCAATTTAATTGCAGTATTTGGTAACACACAGAGGAATACATGTCTT
>NC_136607.1:2045000-2307500 GCF_910589615.1 Taurulus bubalis | reverse complement strand
AAAGTAGAATAATAAATAACTTCTCATGTTATGTTCTTGTGACAACAATCTGGATATTATCTGGTCCCTGACATCAGCTGAGTCCCTCCTACAGACTTTAAGCTATACTCATCAACATTGTTTTATATTAACAATGTTAACAGATGTCCTGCAGCATTGGCTCCTTTTCAGTTATTACCTCTCAAAAAGTACATTTAAGATGTCTACAAACACATTTTGGGTTCCTCGCCACACGTTTTCATAGATATCTTGAATTGACATCTGAAACACATTTGAGACTATAACATGCTCTATATTCAGTCTGCTGTTTGGTTTCTTGTATGTTTTAGATCAGGGGTGCCCACACTTTTTTGGCTCACGAGCTACTTTTAAAATGACCAAGTCAAAAAGATCTACCTACATTAATAATGCTTATATCTATATAAAGCATTATTAATGTATAAATATACAGAGTATACTTTATATTTACAATATTGGTGTACCTTGCATAACTGCATGAACCCTTATGACACAATACAATTTTGTACATTTTTGGTCATTACATTTTGCTCTGATGACTTCACTGCATGGAACCAGCAGGGTTGCATAGTCCGGACAGTAGCTGCTGGTCGTCAGCGTCAGGCAGACCAAAGGGTCATCAGTCATGGTGGAACGGTGTTTGGACTTAATCTTTTTCATGTGGGAAAAGGCTGACTCTAGGGCTGCAACTAACGATTATTTTCATAAACGACTAATCTATCGACTATTTTTTCGATTAATCGACTAATCTAATGACTATTTCCCATAGCAAATTAAGAATAGTAACTCAAAATGTTGGAATTTGAACTTCAAATGTATTTGAGTAACAAGATCTGAACATCAGAACATCATCATAACAAATAAGTTAAATAGTAATGCAAATTAAAGTGCAAACATGCTTTAAAAGTAAAGAAAAAGTACAAATAAAGCTTTAAAGGTAACTCAACATAGCAATCAAGCCTCTGAAAGTGCAAAATAACTAAAGAATAACTGGGCTGCAAGTGCCATTCAAAGTCCAAAAGTTTAAAAAAATTGTCCATCCTACCCGATAATTAAAGCGCAAGGGTTTAAAAGTAAATCAAAATGACTCATTACAGTCCCACGTCTTGCTGCTCCCTCCTTCAGGGGAACACACAATTGACACACGTTTTAAATTGTAATTCAGAAACGTGAGCATATTGACATGCTCTTAGATGGTTGTATTCTGCATGTTTAACAACATGGAGAAACTCCTTTATCTCCGGACAGAGCTCTATAAGACATCTCACATCAGTGTGCAGCAGGAGGTCAGAGTGGCTGCAGTCCTTCTCCAGATGCGCACAGAACATCCGTCTTTGAAGAGCTCTCGCTCGATTAGACGATCTTTGTTGCCACATCCGTGATCTCTTTCATGTTTAGCGTTGTAGCGCATAATGCTTGTTGGTGTATTATGCAGTGGTAATTAAGGAAGTCGGGGAAAACATCTCCCTGTACTTGGCAATACATCCATTCAAGCGGCCAACCATTGCGGGCG
Organism: Taurulus bubalis; assembly: GCF_910589615.1. Classification (NCBI taxonomy): domain Eukaryota; kingdom Metazoa; phylum Chordata; class Actinopteri; order Perciformes; family Cottidae; genus Taurulus; species Taurulus bubalis. Next base: position 2,305,969 of record NC_136607.1, on the reverse strand, counting down.
CAGCGTCCGTAGTGATTGACATTAATTTGCACACTGGGAGCTGGGTTTTGTCGCTAAAGTTTTTTTTTAATTTTTTAAATTATTATTATTTTTTAAATGGCATGCGATATACCCGCACTACCTCCGCGATCGACTGGTAGATCGCGATCGACGTTTTCGGCACCCCTGTAGATATTGAATGAAATAATCAGTTGTTGGACATAAAAGATGTTCAGCTCAGAATGATCCCAAACTTAAGCTCAAGCCTGTTTCACTCTCTGGCATCAAGGTCTTCTGTGCTGCTCCACAGTTTCCCCTGCTAGTACCATATATTAGTGGTCAGATGTTGAGTGGTTATTCTGTCCGATGGTTGGTAATAAACCAGAATATCTGACCTTCTACTGGCTAAAAAAGGATTTCTAGCCAGGCTTGTGACATAACTTTATGGATAGCAATGCCGTGTTCCCCAAAAGATGAAGCCTTCTAACTAGTAATACCTGGTCATGATCAGAGTCCTATACCACAGAACACAAAACACACTGGGAACTTAAATAGAAATAAACAGTTAAACATCTTAACTTGGTGCTAGGGAAGAATTTCTGACCAATTTAGCTGGCGTCTGAGAAAACAGAACAGCAGTTAGCAGCAGCAACTGTAGCTAACAGCAACAGCAAACCGTATTATATTGTTAGATGCTTTCTTATATAATGTGTGTTTATGTGTGTGGGGCATATCCAGACAGCAAACATATATTCTTTCTAACGTCCAGCAGGGGGCGACTCCTCTGGTTATATAGAATTCTAGGAGAAAATGACTACTTTGCACTTGATAAACATTGTAAACATGAGTTTATGGTCTCAATCGCTAGTTTCTAGTCTTCTTCAATACAGCATGATGTCCCTTTAGAGAAACAATGAAGCAGGGTATGCTTAAGGGCGTGTATGGTTTAGATCATGGCCACCTTGTGATTGACAGGTTCCTTCCACGGCGTTGTCCAGTCTGGTAGTTGTGTTGTGTTTTTGTCTTGAAACTTTAACCTTTCACATTTTGGTCGGCTAATAATGTGTTGTTCAGCGTTCGGTTGTACTTAGCTCCACCCGCTCTTGTCACTTCTGGCAACAACAAAAAACAAGATGGTGATGGCCAAAAAACAAAATGGCGACGGCCGAAATGTCAAACTAATGGCTACAAAACCGTAATCCACAAACCGAAGGGTGATGTGACGGTGACTACGTCCACTTCTGATCTATGGGCTCATTTGAGGGTGATCAACTGAGGATTAGTTGGCCTGGGCCAGGGGTCGGCAACCCACGGCTCTTTAGCCCCTATGTTGCGGGCAATCTTTCAAAGGGAACTTCTCTTATCTTGGAGTTTGAGGTGATATTGTGTCACTGAAAATATATGCGTCACATCCTATTACATCGCTGTCAAGCACCTTCCCCTGCGGGTGGATTCACAGAGCCCCGCCCTCGGGAAAACTATCAACAGAGAAAAATAGAGAGTTTAATTCTGCGTGGACGTATTCATTTGCTTTCATTGCCAACGATGCAGGCTGACCTGTCTGCTGATATGTGGCGAGAAGTTAGCAAACAACAAAATATTTAATGTTGAAAGACTCTTCCAGAACAAACACACAGCATCTGCTGAAAAGTATCAAGCTGCACATGAGCAGAGAAGAGCGATTTCTCAACTGCTGCAGCAAACTGAACAAAGTAGATATACTTTCAGGAAGTGGATCGAGTCTCCAAACTCCACTACTGCTGCTGGTTCTGTGTCAGCTCATGAGACACTGAGGCGTCCGCTAGAAAAAACAGATCCGACCTCCTCCGTTTGAGGTGATCTAAAAGTCTGTAGTGAGGACGCTCAGTGTAAACATAGCAAAAGTTATGCGTTCAAGATGAAAACCCCACATGAAGAGGACAGGGATCGAACCTGCTATCTTGTGGTTAGAGGACAAACACTCCACATGAACCACATATATAGATAGAATCTGCATAGTTGTCTGATTATCAGACCTCAATGTAGGCTGACATGACTATTTTTTTTCTCCTCTTCATAAGAGTTTGATATTTGTACAGTACCATTAACATGCTCTGTGATTGGTCCGTGGGGCAGCATACGACAGAAGAAGAAGAAGCTATAATCTCGAACCTAGAATCTCAGGCCTTGCTGGTGGATTTACTGATGACGCCTTTCGCACAGAGGGTTATGCAGGGTTATGTGCATCTGGCGAGAGAAATGCTAGTTGTGTCACTGTTTTTACATCTGCAGTAGTATTTAATCATAAACAAGCCACAGCTCTGTTGTTGCTGCTGGTCGAGACGGGGCTGGTCCCGCCTCTCCCCTCGCCAAGGTGCAGCAGCTGCGCCGGGGATGTCTTGTGTGTGTTTTGTTGGATTGTTTTGTTATAAAAATGTGACTGGTGCTTGTTTTGGACAACATGCATTGTCCCGACGCAGCAACGGCGAGGTTGGAGGCATCTGCGTAATTGCAGATTGCTCCACGGTGTGTTCGTTCGTCAAAGGACTCAGAAACGTCCGCTGAAAAAAGAAAGAAAAAAAACTCCGGCCGTTTTTTGACTTTACAGGTATTAAACAGTTTAGGCTGGTGGGCTCTTTATCACAGCAGTGTAAGTGTTATTCCTGCGCGTTAAACGTTTATTTATTTTATTTTAATATACAAATCAAATGCTTTCAAGATTTAATTCACATGAGGGATAGAAAGAGAGAGAGAGAAGCTTGAATCCAGGCTCGACAAGGGACAGGTGCGCGGCGAGCCAGCGGGACACGGGACACCGTGAGGGTCCAGCCAGACCGCCAGCCTATCGCGCTGGGCTCGGACACACGGGTCACCCGTCCAGCCTCGAGCAGAATACACCTCCGCGGAAGAATATGACCTGGTGCTAAATTAGGAAATCAGAATATGTTCCCAAAACCTCACAACCACAAAAATAACTGAACAGTAAAATAAGTCACCAAGCAACACGAGATCCGACCGTCACACACGGCCCGGTTCTCGAGAGAGGGACTACCTGGGTAATCTTAGGCTTTCGGCTCGGATGCTGTCAAACTACCAACAATTGATACATTTATGACAAACTCTTACAAGGGGATTTAATACTTATTAAACCCGCTCTCTACCTGTAGACACCCAGCGGGGTCCAGCGGACAGTCAGAGGTCAGAGGTCAACCAGTCACCGTAACTCTCTCTAGTTCATTACAACAAATATGTGGCTGTTGTGTAAGTGTGTCCTGTATCTTTATCAGTGAGTGTAGCCGTGATGGATGAACCTCAGACTACCTCGGGGGCTGTCGGGGCGGGTCGACATGAAGCTCCGCCTCTGGCTCTCTGATGGCTCGGTGCCAAGAATTGAGGAATTCAAAGAAGTGGGCTACGAACGCGCGGACTTGATTTAAACTTTGATATCAATCAATATTTATTTCACCAAAGATAGAAAAGTATTTACCAGTTACAAATGCAACTTCAAAAGTACTTAGAAGAAAACTGAGAGGACAGGAGAACTGAGGCTCTACTGAAAGTACGGAGAAAACCTAAGGCTTCACCTACGCCAAAGTATCGCTACGTCTAATCACCTCACTCCCTCGAACGCAACTGCTCTAAAACCTATTCTTCTCTTCCAAATTTCAACTCGGACATCCCTTAATTCTTTGAGGGGCTGAAGCACTGAGCTTTCTTGCACCCCCGTTCTTTCCTGTGTTACTTCCTCTTTTTTTAACCTGCAGTCTTATCAGCCTCGTTTCCGCTCATCCTCTCAGTCCTCACACATACACCTGTTGCAAATCTACCTTTCATCATCACTTTAATACAAAGGTCATTGAGTCACCATAGTTTAATTTTTCTAAATTCATATTTAACACTGGCCAAGCATTGATTATATGTCAAGAGTATCTCCCCAGTATACCGTACTCTTATGCAAAAGTGGATCACGGTCTCACCTAGACCCTTTCCTCGTTGACCCGGAGCATCACTAGATTATAGTATTATATATCATATTAAGGAAAATAAAACAAATACCCATCGTTTTTACCTTGTAAAGAGAATCAAACCTTTCTGGTCACGAGAACACGTTCCTGTGACTCCTGTGACCCCTCAACCTAAACGTCTAATTTATGGCCCTGTGACCCCTGTGAGGATCCGGTAGGTCAGCTTCTCAGCCGCCTGGTTCACTAACGGGTCTAATCAGATCTGCAACGTTCTGCAACGTTGAGACGTTGCACATCTCGACGGCCTGTTCCCTGCCGACTGTTAAGACTATAGGGGCCCATACACAACTTCTGCTTTACGTTTGTCTCAGGCTGTGGCCTGCTCACCGCAGGGCTGTGTCCGGGGCTTTAGGTTTGTGTTCTCTGACACCATATGAGGACCTTCTTGGTGTTGAAGCTGGTAGTCAGGGCTCCACGTTGATCAGGGATTCACACCAAAATGACAGGTTGTCCAACACAGGTACTAACAGGGTGAACATTTTGTATAACCATATGTCTCTTCTCACAAGGGTTACGGTATTGTAGCAATTTAAATGAAGTTAAACAACCATGTGGTTGTGGAGATAATTAAGGAAACGTTAAAAGTTAAAATTGCTCCGCAGGTCGGTCCACCCCGTGTGACCTCCATGCCCATAATAGTGCAAAAGAATCCGCCGTATAGCAGAGTGAGCGTCTGCTGTCCACACATGACAGTCTGTATGAACGCGCCGTGTAGTGTAGTGGGCAGTCGGTATGACAGTAACTCCCGGGACACTTTTTTTTTTCCCAGTCCGCACCTGATGTGGACACACGGCACTGAAGGCCTAGGTTGAAAACGCACGGCCCGCCACTGTATATGTAAGAGATACAATAGCAATACAATGTCAAGAGTTGTCTTTATTCTTGTTCATAATTTCACAAATACAACAAGCTTTAGTTTTTGTATATATAATATGACTATATATAAAACTTTATAAGCTCTGATATCAAATAGCTTTTGCGGCTCCGGGCAAATCTTTTTGGGTGGAAAAAAGGGCAAAATGGCTCTTTGGAGAGAAAAGGTTGCTGACCCCTGGTCTGGGCGATGCAAATGTCATCATGTTCCAGTGTGATCTATTTTCATCGTTTACTGGGGAGCAAACAAGTTAAACATCACTCGTGCAGAAATACTGTACTCTGCTCACTTTGTGAATATACTGTACCATTTTTCATTCGTCAGACTACATATTACCGATTTCTGATTTCAGAGTAAATTAATTGTGACATTTGTTTTTAGGGTTCACTGATCATTTGCAAGAAAACTTCCTGAAGGGAACCACCATCCAGACCACAACATGGCCGATAATGTGAACACACTGCCGTTCTTCTACGGCAACATCACCAGGGAGGAGGCGGAGGAATACTTGCAGCAGGCCAATATCGGTAACGGCATATACCTGCTAAGACAAAGCCGAAACTATCTCGGAGGCTTTGCACTGTCTGTGTTGCATTCAGGCCGCTGCTACCATTACACCATTGAAAGAGAACCCAATGAAACATTTGCTATTGCTGGTGGGAAGAGCCACAGGACCCCCGAGGATGTGATCGACTACCACTCGCAGGAGATGGACGGCCTTGTGTGCTTGCTAAAGAAGCCCTGCAACAGGCCCAAGAACATGCAGCCGAAGATTGGGCCGTTTGAGGACCTGAAGGAAAAGCTGATCCGGGAGTATGTAAAGCAGACATGGAATCTGATGGTTAGTGTCAACTTTATCCTGCAAATAGACTGTAAGGTCAATTACAACTGTGGTTGCCAACCTTCTTAATGTCAAGGACCCCTCAATTGATACACATTAGGTTACGGCCCCCCATTTGATAACTTCAGGGACCTCCATCTGAAAATATTTGAAAAAAAGACCAGGATGCTGTAGTTGTCAACTGCAGTTAAGGAGATTACCATGGAAGAAGTGAAACATATCATCCGAATAGTCACTCTTATGACTTTCACTCACATTGGGCTCACTTCTAAAGTGAATTTAATAGTGAAGATAAACAATTTCCCATACTCATGGGGACCCCGTGGAACTTCCTCAAAGATCCGTGGAGGTCCCTGGACTCTTGGTTTTTCAAAGCTCTGATTTAGAATGTGAAGATGGATGTTTACAACATATAGTTTAATTGTTGTGTTTCTTGACCCATCTCACTTCTTTTTAGTAAAGCCACTGTGCTCCCAGATGTCAGTAGTTACTTCGGTGAATATAAAGTTATCAGATCGATGGCTCGAGTCCCGGAGAAGAATAAAACCAAAGTTTTAATGAACTTTACTTTTACGCACAAGATTTTAAAAAAAAATCTAAAATAGCTGGCAATGAAAACTACTGGTTTGAAACAAAGTCAACCACGTGGACCTTGTGGTCACTTTTGTTAAACTGCTATTTACAAGGTTAACAATGACAAAGACAAACACATCAAGATTGGCTTGATCACCTCTCAGACTTGTGTTTCTTTAGTGGCCACAACGCTGTGTTTAAATAACTACCTCATACTTTCAGTGAACATGGCGGATCCAAAAGTGTATCCCTTAGAAAGCAGATCAGAGCCGACTCATTCCTGAATATGTTCACTGACGACTTCCATTTTATCAACATAAGTAAAGATGGCAACATTGGAAGAGGTTACTGTAATATTATTGTTGAGAACACATCAGAAAAAGCTTGGCCTGCATTTTCTTATTATTATAAGCGCTAGCTCATAGCTGTTGTCTGCGTGCAGGGAGCAGCTCTGGAGCAGGCCATCATCAGCCAGAGGCCTCAGCTGGAGAAGCTCATTTCCACCACTGCACACGAACAGATGCCCTGGTTCCACGGATCAATAACACGAGAAGACTCTGAGCCCAGGCTTCAAAATGGCACCCGTACAAATGGAAAATTCCTGTAAGTATCTTACAAGTGTCTTTGAACAGCTTTTGGCTGTGTTTATATCGTATCAAATCCATCAGAATGTATATCACTATTTGTGATGTATCCCTAACATGCTCAAAAGACTATTCTCACAAACACCTTACTATCTTTGGTGTTTGTGGAGAATAGTTAGTAGTAGTAGTAATAGTCACAAACACATCTTAATAATAGTAGTAATCTACAAACACATCTTAGTAATAGTAGTAATAGTAATAGTAGTAATAGTCACAAACACATCTTATTTGTGTGAAGATGAAAACATGACGTGGCTTCTGACTGGATTGTTACACTTTGCACATAGGAGGAAATCTTATTTCGTGGTTCATCCCCCATGTTGCCGGATAAGATGAATAACTGGTTATTTGAAGTACATCTGTGATTGGGAAACCTGCCAATCAGAGTAGGAAATGTACATATTTTTTAGGGGGCAATTTTTACTCCCACTGACCAGGGGCATTTAAAAAAAAAAATTGGGGCACTTTTTGAAACTTGTGAAATAACATTTAATCTTTGTTCAAAATAATAAATATACTTATTTAGGCTTACATTATATGAGCAATTGTCATCAAATGGCAATAAAAAGGCTAGTAGGTAGTAGTCTACAGATTCAAAGTGTTTTCTTAGATTTTTTGAATGAAAAACAACAGACAAAACAAAGAACAAAAACAAAATGTGTAGATGCCCTGCCTGCATCCAAAGTTAACGCTGCTAACATCTGCTCTGAATTCAACGAGATGATCGGTCCAGTTATGGATTAGCAGTGACCGGATGCAATGCAGGATGCCGTCAGCTGTGGCTTTCAGTGTCCTCAATTCTATTAGGGTGATAAATACACAATGTAATAACAAAATAAACAAAACACAAGTGAGCCACTTCAGAGAAATCCTTGTACTCTATGTGTGTAAGTAACCTATAGATTAATTGATAAACAATAAACTTGAGCAATAGATAATTGATAAGAGATCATTGATCATAGATAATTACCCTAGAAATACCATGAGAGGGAACCCTTATGCAGGAATTCCACATAAAGGATCTAACGTTAGCTAGCTTGCAAGAAACCCTTTGTAGCTAACGCACTAACGCATCAGAGCTAGCTAACACTAGCTAGCTAAAGCGAACTAAATCATTTCAAAATAAGTATTACTAGTTATCCCTCACTGAAGGCGATGGCGTGTTGCTTGGTCGTCTGGTGACAAAAGGCCACGTATCTCTTGATGTGTTCGCTCCCTTCATGAAGTCCACAGTAGAATCCGACAGCAGCTTCGGCAACTCGTTGTCCACAAGTTCGGCATGCCTCGGAAAAAATGTGTGTCTTTTTTTCCTCGTCGTTTTCCTCCACCCCACGTCAAACTAGTTTCCATTTTTCAATGGTGGCTGGGTGTGTGGATTTTATCTTTGGAACCTGAGATGGTGACGGAGACTGTGATCCTCCTTTCTCCTCACACTCGCAGTCACAGGTCTGATCGAGAAGCGCTCCATTTTTTTTCTTCACGCACACGCAACATCAGTCCAGACGAAAATCAATACATTCTATGGCAACTGGAGCGGCTACGATGTTTTTGACAAGTTCATTAAATTATCATAATTATTAGAGGAAATTATGGGGTCATTTTTTGCCCCTCTCCTAGTGATATCAGGGGCAAACTTATATTTTTTTTGGGCAGTTTTGCCAAACTCTCAAAATGTTGCCCTTTGCCCTCGTGTATTTCTGACGCTGCTGCCAATGAATGAGATTAACACAACTGTTTAAGGAGTAACTGAACAGAAACCAATTTATTGTATTTGTTCTGAACATTTTTAATTAACTAGCAATTGTTAGGCAGCTTCCATGTCAACTGAAAAAGACAATTGGCAGGAGGGACACTAATTGGTCAGGGCGGAATAAACTAATAAACTGAAGAGATCCAGCTTCGTGATCGGCCCCGGCCTTCTGCGCAGTATCTTGCCGCTGACGATATCTTAACGCAGGTTAACAGACGTGTTTAACGTTATATTGTCGTTATTCAATTTATTTCAAGTTGACCTGGAATATACATTTAAAAGCACAATGAGAGATCAGTGGAAAGATAAGCAGAACCCCCGGCAATGGATACACTTACTTATGTTACGTTTTGTTTTTTTACAAATAAAAATACATTTTAACACATTTCCACTGATGTAAAGTCAGTGACAGTGCCACACGCTAGTGAGCCAAACAGCTGCTTTTAGTTCATATTTAGCTTGTTGTGAATTGCTTCTTATTGCAGACTTTATTTTTTGTCTTCACTGTTTCAGCTTCTCAAGTTTTTCACAGAAGCGTCTGAGAAATGTGACAAAATGTGAAATGTGATAGGAAAAAGTAATGTTGTACTATTTTCTAAGGTTAACATCATTCTCACAATAAGGATTTACTAAAATGACTCACTGAAGCCCAATGGAGATCATTTAGAGATACAACATAACCAGTGCAGTGCACCAGGGCTGTTTCATAGTTCTGCTTAGTAACAGTCTTAGTTGTGAAATAAAAATAAATGCTGCAAAATACAACATCCTAAATCAACGACGACAACAACTGCTTAACATTATATTACATTTATCAATGTTAGATGTTTATAAAGTGTCTTTTGCTTTGCTATCTGTACAAAGCAAGTGTAGAGTATCTGGCAGCTGAAACTTCAGTTGAGACACAGTGGTCTCGGCTGAAGAAACACACACACACACACACACACACACACACACACACACACACACACACACACACACACACACACACACACACACACACACACACACACACACTGTGGTTTCCGCCCTGGCAGTTTGCAAAGGACTTCCTGAAGTAGCCAAACAAGAGGAAGAATGACAGCGGGGCGAAATGTGACTCTTCTGTCCCTTTTCTAAGCAAGAAAATGTGTGTTTCCACTGAAACACCGCCTCACGTTATAATTAAGCTTGAAACACATTTTAACAAGAGCGTTCCAAATACTGTACCCATGGCTAGAATATTCTGGAGTTACATGCAAGGTTAAGGCTCTGGCTTCCAGGAGTGGCCAACAACAGCTAACAAAAACACTATTATAACTGTGAGGCGAATTCTAATCTCTATAATATTTTAGCATTTTCTCTCTTTTCACATTATGATTGAGTAATTGAATAATAAATCACAAAAGGGACTAGCATAGTTATAAATAATGGCACACAGGCCATATATTTACGCTCCTGTGTACTTTTCTGTCAGTGAGGGTTCTTCTTCTAATCCTAATGTATGAACACACTTACACCATGTATCACCCAGCTAGGTGCAGCTGATGTGTGTGGTACCAGCTGGGGTTAAATACTGTGGTGGTGGTCGCAAATATCAAAAAGTAAAATAGAAAATATGTGTTGATATGTGTTTCAAAACACGGTTTGAAGGTGCTCTATCGGAGCATTATGAAGATTAAAACTATATATACATACATGTTACTGTTGTTTATATATAAATATGTAAACAGCATATATATGCAAGAGTAACAAATAGGATAAGAGCATCTATGTGGCATTAGTAAAACAAGTGAGACAAAAATAAAACTAGGTAATTGAAAAGTAGCTGTTTAATTAAAGCAGTAGCTGTTTAATTAAAGCAGTTATGTCTGAACAAGCTTGAAAAGGTAGTTCAGACATATCTTAAATCCTTCAGTGCTGACACGAAACAAAAACTAAACTAAACTTTAGGAAGTTTTCAAGATCATCACAATATGTATTTAAATATATCTTTTGAAATACCGCCCCAGTCAAAGGAGAGTTTTCAGAGTGTGAGGTTTGTTCAGAGCCAAGACTGTTTCCTGAGTAGAGATGGATTGAGAGCTTTGAATCATCACACTGTACTCATACTGTACTCGTTAATATTATGTCATAATACATAGATGCACATTTAGCTGCACCTTTTGTGTGGCATGTGTTTGCCACCTCATATATAAAAAAGGCACATGTACAGTTCACCATTTCACATTTCAAATATAAATAAATAATAAATATGATAGGTCACATGTGAAATGTGTTACATCTGCGTGTGATAAACCACATGTGCCGATATGGATACATTTTTTGTAATATGTATTTTTACACATCACGCCTTATATTTCACATGTGCTTATCATGTGAATGTATCAACTGAATATTATTATTAGAGAAAATACTATAAGTGTTTTTGTCATTGTGTGACACAGAAATGTGTGTTTCTTTACTATTAAAATAAATAGGATGTATATTTTATTTTAAGTTTAAAGTTGGCTCTTACAGCAGATCTCACATCATGTGGCCAAACATGTGGACATGTGAGCAAATGAGAGTAATTCATAACAATAACATTGTGATCAATGTGCATACATCACAAAAGTCTAAAACCATGAACATTATTAAGCAGAATATATCCTCACAAAAGAGGAGATATAAATAGTCTTCAACATTTCTACCTGACAGACCCCCAATTCATGTCAAGCTTTATGCATGTTAACCTCATTGCATTTCCTGTTTGGTTCATTCTAGATCTTTGTACTCATGGAATTGTCGTGACAAATAATTGTCTTCTTTTTATAATGTAGTTCACGGTATATTGATGAGGCATTTGTTTCCAGGGACAGATAAAACAGTGTTTACTGGACTTGCACACACACATGGCACCTTTGGCACATCGCAAAAGCCCATTCACATGCATGAAGGAAGGATATCAATGGTACTTGTACCATATGCACTCCAGAGAAGGAATTCCACAGCTACTTGAATTAATGTTCTTCTTCTTGTGAGCACAGGATCCGACAGAGGGATTTCAACGGATCCTATGCGCTGTGTTTACTCCATGAGCGACAAGTCATGCATTATCGCGTCGACAGGGACCGGACTGGCAAGCTCTCGATCCCAGATGGAAAGAAGTTTGACACCCTGTGGCAGGTAAAGAAATGTTTTTTTCTGGTCATCATGTGGATATTCAACTCTAATCTCTCCGGATTATGTTCAGGGTTTCCCAGCAGCTGTCTGCAGTGTTGCAGAAATAAAATGATGTAGTTATAGTTCATGCTTTCTCCACATCGCCAGGAATATGCAGTATATCTGGTGGAGAAATACCAACTCTGTTGTTTCATTTAATTCTCCTCATCTTTGGAAAACACTACATGGTATTGTGTGTAATTGTAGAACAGAAACCCCTCAATAGGTTGTTTAAAGAACACTTCATCAAACAGCTGTGTGTCCATCCATCTAGCACTTCGGCTGTAGGACAGGTAGCCACCCTGGCTACCTCCCAGTGATGACACGGCCTCAGGGAGCTGCACACGGTCCCTGCACCCTGTTGTTTGTCTAGAACTACTTCCAGCATGTTAAACTCCCCTAGAACCACACATTGTAATTGTAATTGAACTTAAAGGTTCAGTGTGTAGGATTTAGTAGCCTCTAGTGGTGAGGTAGAAGATTGAAACCAACTGAATATCCCACTGCTCACCTCTCCCTTTCTAAGCGTGTCAGAGAACCCGGGTGGCCTTCAGGTAACTAACCATGTGAAGGCTCTCTCTAGCCGACTGGGCTACTGTCGATATGAAGCGAACAAAAACACAGCAATTCTTATTTTTAGGTGATTTATTCACGTATGAAAACATAGTTATAAATATTATTTTCAATTTGCGTTAATAGATCCCCTGAAATGCGACACACTGGACCTTAAATACAAAGAGAATTCAATGTATTTTGTATCGCCCCAAATCACAAATTATCCTCAGGGCTTTACAATCTGTACACATAGACACCCTCTGTCCCGGGACCTCACATCGGATCATGAAAAACTCCCCAAAACAACCTTTAACAGGGAGAAAAGGTGAAGAAACCTTCAGGAGAGCAACAGAGGAGGATCCTCTGTTAGGATGGACAGAAGCAACAGATGTCATGTGACCAGAATGAACAACATAACAGAGTTACAACACATGACATGAATGTGACAGAAAGTATTAGTTTATTAGTAAGCAGAATAATGATGGAAACATACAACTACTAATCATAACAGCAGCAGTGGATATATAAATAATGATAATAAAAGCAGTAATAGTAATTCATCTATTAACACTTTTAAAAAACAGAGTTTACAAAGTGATTTGACAGACACACAGACAACAGTTAGAAACACTAAGGTAAGTGTTAATAAAATAAAATAAAAATAATTCTAAACCTAGCGGAGCCGTGAAGAGAAGCCAGGATTGGGTGATGTGATGTTCTCTGTATAGGGAAAGCCTTGCTGCTGCGTTCTCAACTAGCTGGAGGAGAGAGAGTGACTTCTGGTTGACCTTTGTGACTCAAGTACTACTCCTACACAGTGGACTGTTAACAGACAGAGGACCAAGTGCACTTCCAATGGGACTGATGGGTATGGGGGACTTAATGGTATGATTTCAGATTTTGAGTTATTGAGTTGTTTTGCCATCCAACCGTAATACTAATAGTAGCTGTGGGTGGCAGGACGTCTGTCCAGGTGGAACCAACATCCATGGACACCTGCGTCATGAGACATGAGATTGATATCCATCTTAACGTCTCACCCCCACAGACAGCAGTCGTTATCAGAGGAGCGTCCTCTAGCTTCACGCCATGTTTAGCCCTCAGGATAACAATGCTGTCTGCGTGAACATTTAGATCGCTGAAGAATATAACTTTGTGTCTGCAACATGAACGTCTCCCTCTGCCACAGCTGGTGGAGCACTACTCCTACAAACCAGACGGCCTGCTGCGAGTGCTCACAGAGCCCTGCTCCAGACCCGACGGGGAGATAGGTAAAACACTCACCACTAATCAAACCAGTCTACAGTACGACTGTCATACAAAAATACTTTTGCTGCATATGAATTAATATCTAACGACCTAATATGTATAAATATAATCCATTCACATTTGAGACTTGCTGTGTTCATAGGGATGATCGGCCGGCCACCTCTCCCACGGGACCATCCTGGGATAGCGTCGGTCTTTGTAAGTTGAAAAACCCAAACCCTTCTCACTTCCCTCTTGTGGTAGTTGTTCATGCAGATAGTTTTGGTTTTGTTTGCAACATGTTTTCAGAGATCACTAATATGTCGTACACACAGAGGGCTCATTTTAGGTCTAAACTTACTTAATTTTACTCTTTTAAAATACGTATAGACCTTATTTTAATTCTTCATGTATGTACACAAATTACCCGAGTATAATATTGATATTTTAACACACGTTTAAGATCCCACACCGTTGTTCAACAGCCAAACAGGCTCAAGCTGAAGTTATTCAAGTTACTGTGAGGAACTTCTAACTGCTTATCTCAAATTAATAATCAAAAAATAATGATGCCTCTATATGACCTTTATAAATAAAAAGACCATCAGTGAGAAGTCTATTTCTATATCGGTATTCTTAATGCGTGTCAGTGGCGCCACCTGCTGCAGTGGAAGGAGAGGTTGGACTCTGAGGCTCAGAAACATTAAAAAAAATGTACTCTTTTGATTTGTGTACAATTTTTAAAACGCGCTCTTTTCACTTTTTACTTATTTGATGATTTGTAGGCACTCTGGCAACTTGTTGACTTGCAAAGTATCCTACATGTCTTAATAATTTAAACACATCCATTAAACTTCCAGATTATTTATGAGCGTGTTCCATAGACAGCTGTGGCCCAATTTAACACAGAAGTGATCATAAATTACTAATAAAAGGTTTCGATGATATGGTGTTTATTTGGTCTAACTTTAATGGGCTACTGGTGTTTAGGCTATAGTGTAAAGATGATTGTGTCTCTGGTTAAAGTACAATTGTGTGAAATGCTTTCGCTGGGAGGGTTCGTAAAAGAAAGAAAATAAATAGTGAATATAATCAGACAATATACATGAGAAGCAATACAAAGGTTGCATATTGCACAAGAGTTGGTTTGCAACTTGAACTTGAACGTGTGCACGTCCCTGACCTGGGACCCGATGCACTAAAGAGGTGTTTGAGTATCACGGGACCATTCATCTCCACTTAATATCACAGAAAGACACTTAATCCAATAATATGTCTAAATTATAGATATACACCACTAGAGAAGTTTCAAACAATGTTTTCTTTTTCAAAATGTGGATCAACCAACTGTTTTATTTTAGTCTTGGTCCTCACATGAATGCCGCACAGTAAAGTGAACATGGGGTTGCTGCTGTATGACCAATGTGTCTTTACTTCTTGTAGTTTGCAGTTGAATGAGTCAGTAAGCTGTGACGTACCGATGACACGTCCGTGTGTGGAGCTAACCTTTCCCCTGAATCTGTTTGTACTGTAATGACCACTTGCATGACCGTAACATTACCAGTCCCCTCTGATAACCTTTCTGACATCTTGGTTTTTAGCAAAATGCGGCAGGTGGAATTCTTTCCAAACTCAGAACTGTTCCCATACCTGGCATAAAAAAGGTGCACTAATACTCCTTATTAACCAACAACCAATAGGTTGCTCCTTAAGGTAACCTATTGGTCACCTTACCCCCCCCGTGTGATTCTGCTTCAGTGTGGATTGCTACTTGCTGACTAACGCGTCACGTTTTCTTTGCGCTCCTTGGTTCTTTTCTTTTTTGCGTCCCCTCTCCATCCCTCTGACAGATGCCAGATCAGATCAGATAGTTTGACAACTGGAGCTGACCACAATTCAGTTTGTGGGCCCTCAAAATAGTTGGCCTACTAATGATTACAATCTAACACCATCCAGAGGTCATTCTCTGCAATTACATTGTGAACCACAGTCATTGTTGTGCTGTTTCTCCTCCATAGTCCCTCCTTCATGAGCATCTCAAGACCCAACGTGTCATAATGGGTCATCATCGTCTGTCCTCTTCCAAACAGCCTTTTGATTACATTTAGGAGACACAATGGCTGCATCCTTTTAAGAATCCAAATCCCAATATGCACTAGGTTTAGTTTAGTTTGATGGGAACATCTGTATTTTATGGATTTTGAACAGCCATGTCAGCCTTTTATGATTGTTTGGGTCTTGAAATGTGGAATTGAAAGGAGGGGCCCCTGACATGAATTCTCTTTGACACTTTTGACGCCTTGCTTTGTTTTTTGAGTTTAGGATGTCTAACTTTTATAAATGCAAGAGTGGAAATGTGCAATGAATTCATCTTTTAATATGTTTTACAACCGAGTCACTGATGCTAGAGGTGTCAACATGCTTTGGTACGTTCCTATATCTTTTAAAGCAGGGGTGTGGGACCTACTCTAGGTTTCAAAGTGAACAGATAGTTGACATTAAACTCTTATAAATTGGTCCCAGGCAACATTTGGAGAGTACATCGGCTACTTAATTTCCACACCCCTTCTTTGAATGCATATGAATGCAGATGTTAATCCCATGCATATATTCTCTTCCTCTAAACCCTTTTTTTTGTGGACAATCATTCAATGCCCCATTTTATAGACACAATGTATTACAGTGATACTGACTGTTTATCTGATGATGAATGAAACCACATTCCAGAAACCTTTTGCCAACATGGAGACTTTTTCCAAATACTTTGATTCAGAAAAAACCTTTTTCTCCACTTTAGTCATGGATGAATGAATTCTGAACTTCATATCAAATTCTATTGTTTGAAAGAATCCCTCTTTATTGAGACTAAACATTCAATATCATTATAATACAAGTTCCATATAAAGTGTGGCACCCTGCTTAATCCCCTCATTGCAGTTTACATGTTTTGTGTATACATGCCTCATGTGTTTTCACTGTGTTCTCTCAAACATTGTCTTCTCTGATGAACTGATAACAGAACCGGGGATCTCGACACAACACCACAGATAATCTCAATCCGTATGAGACCAGTGTGCCGGCAGGAGGCAAAGGTAAATTATTTTATATATACACTTGAAAGCACACAAAGATATATGCTGTTGTTCAGTTGCAATTGCTAACTACTTACTATATTAGTACTAATTACCCTGCAAACCCTTTGGTAACTGCCTGCTATTACGGAGATTTCTGTAGAAATGTACAGATACAAACAATCAGGCAACTGCCGTCCAGCATATTTAAGACTGGATGAGTTGGGGAAGACTTCCATCATGCAGATAGAAATGGATGAAAAGGCACGAAGAAGTCCAGGATTCTGCTGCACAGATGTCTGCCACTGGCATTCCTCTGAGGAGGGCCATGGATTAGCATGAAGCTGTGGTTGAGCCTGGACGCTCTGTGGATGCTCCACTGCCCTGCACGCTTGTGTGCTGTCACACAGATAGTGAGACAAAAGAGTTGCTTTGACTGTTGCAAGTTACAACACATATTGACTGATGTCTTTGTTTCAATCTCACTTCACATATACGTTTGCATTATGTGTTGCGCTCCATCCCTAATCCTCGAATGTGACATGGTCCTTTATCCATCAGAGGCCATGCCGATGGACACGGAGGTATACGAGAGTCCATACGCAGACCCAGATGAACTGAGGAGTTCTACCGTGGATCGCAGCCAGCTCTTCTTGGAGGACGGAGAACTGGGCTCTGGGAACTTCGGTACAGTCATGAGGGGCATCTACAAGATGAAAAAGTATGCACGTCAAATCAAGCTACATCGATACAAACATCCCATCACCTCCACTTAAATCGCCCAGTATGTTGTGATACCAGGATTATAAAATAAGATAAAACAATCCAGACCTATGCAGACTTTACTACCCCAGCATTTTGATAAAGATGCATTTTTGATGTTCCAGCAATTCAAAGACATTTTACGGTCTCAAAAGGCCATGTATCATAAACAGATCCAATGGCCTTTTCTCTTTGCTGGGATTTAAACAAGAATCTGAATGAGGATGTCCCACCCTATTTATTCACTCTAGTAATTGAACCATTAAATAAAACACAACTATTTCTAATGTTACAACACAATTATAACATCACAACATGCAGATGATATACCACCGTACATAACCAAACCATACCACAGCTATTTGACCAGTTAATAAAGTAAGACTACGCCATCAAATAAAATGTTTACAACAATGAATTGGGGAGCTGAGGTTTTGAGTTCATCCCTCAAGAAGGCAAACAGAACCATTAAAGGATCATTTATAGGTTCATAATCAAAACTGGCCTTTAACAGATGTCTTTCTAACATGCTTTCAGAGTAAGTGAAGAGAACTAAGAGAACATTTGATTAAAAAAATATTTTATTATTAAAAAATAATCCAAACAGCAACTAAACCAGACAGACTCAAAATATACTGTAGTGTCACAAACTGGAGTCCATCCAAGAATATACATATTAAACTAGGTTAACTCAAATGAACAATGGAGAGTATATTCCAGCCAATGAAAGCAGTGCATGGATGCATGTGCTGTGGCGGTGCTGAAGGTTAACACATGACACACGTGTTTTAGCCTGAAAGGCTCAGGTGAGCTTAATCAAGCCGACGATCCTCCTTTGGCTGAGGTTTGCCAGGCAGCGTCCAAACAGTGACTCTCATATCATTTATCTTGAGAGCTGATTTCTCTTCCTGTTGCATCTATCGTACCTCTCACTCTTGAATACTAATAAGAATAATAGACTCCAAAATATAAATCTGTTCCAATCTGGATAATTAGACACTCAGTTTGTGTACTATTCTAAACCCCAAATTGTGTTATAGACTATATGTTGTTGGGCCTTTTCTGTTTTGTTTTTGTATTTAATAATGAGGCTGGGCTAGAGCAGAGATTTCTTGAAAGTGCTCCTGTGGTGAGTGTCAATACAGACCAGGTGCACAGTCCTCCTAACACCAACCCTCCCTGTGAATTAGGACAGAGAAGCAAGTTGCAGTCAAAATCCTGAAGAATGACGATAACTGCCAATCGGTGCATGATGAAATGCTGCGAGAGGCCAATGTCATGCAGCAGCTGGACGACCCTTACATCGTCCGGATGATTGGCATCTGTGAGGCAGAGAACCTCATGCTGGTCATGGAGCTGGCCGAGCTGGGACCTCTCAACAAGTTCCTGCAGAAAAACAAGTATGTTCTCCAACCGGATCTCGACTATTAAAAAATAAATTGTAATGAAAAAAAAGAACTTGTAATGAATGTAAAGGCAAAATAAATATAAATACACCCCCAGAAGAGCAAATATAAGTAAAGAGAAAACACAGGCCGGGTCTCACAGCACCCCACACTAATAGTAGGTCATAAGTGATTATTATATCTTTAACAATGCAAAGACTTACATAGTATTTCCATTTTCTTTGTTCTTTCTTCCATTATTATGAAAAGCTATAGCAATCAACCTTCATCGTAATAGTCTTATTTCTTTTTGTCCTCAAAAAACGGTCCTGCTCATTATATATTTATGCTAAGGATGAGCCTTGGGCCCAACACATATGTGTTGCTCTAAAATATTAACCACCACCTAAACTTTGTTAGCTATTGATAGCTGTGCTAGTTTAACATTTAAATAGATTGCAAATGGCAGCAGCCTCCAATTACTCTACCCGGAGACGGGTCCATCTGCAGTCTTGAAGGCTACAGGACACACTTTCCTCCAAGACACACGGTTAACATACGAGTCACAGCCCAAACCTGGATCCTTTGCTGAACAACCAAGTAGCTAATGTGCCCAAATCTATGTAGTGCTGTGGTACTGTGGACCCACAAATAGACCTACTGGTCTAACCTAGCAATGCCGCTGGAAGTCCAGTGGTTCAGTAGGAGAGAGCAGCGGCCATGAGCTCGGGCCTCTAACATGCACACATAACAGTTTCTTTTATTGGTCATCTACAGACAAACTAGCATAAAGAACATCACTGAGCTGGTCCACCAGGTGTCCATGGGGATGAAGTATCTGGAGGAGCATAACTTCGTCCACAGGGACCTCGCTGCCAGGAACGTGCTGCTGGTCACGCAGCACTACGCCAAGATCAGCGACTTTGGCCTCTCCAAAGCTATCGCCGAGGAGCAGAACTACTACAAGGTCGGTGCAAACAGTCACGGATCCAGCTTCTTTGTTGTTGACCAAGCATGAAGCCCATCTAGGGCATTTCACATGGATATTTTTTTTATTACAGCGAAATGGTAGAGATATATGGCTAAAACTATCCCGTTAGCTTTGATGAAATGGTTTTATTAAAGTATGTTTTTAATATCGTGTGTGTGTGTGTGTGTGTGTGTCTCCTCCAGGCCAAGGGTCATGGGAAGTGGCCAGTGAAATGGTACGCTCCTGAGTGCATCAACTACTTCAAGTTTTCATCCAAAAGCGATGTGTGGAGCTTTGGGGTGCTCATGTGGGAAGCCTACGCATACGGCCAGAAACCATACAAGGTATAAACTCCTGAGCCGTGGCGCCATTTATTTCACACATCCTGTCACTCGCGGATTTACCTGTAGGCCCGGGCAAACAGCAGCAGGCATTAAAACTTCCAGAAGTAGAAGCAGATGTTTTGTTTTTTCATTAATTTAATTATGGTTCACTTATGGTGATGTTAAATTAAAATTGGTGGAATGTGTTCCACTACTTCCATCTGTAATGCGCTCTGCTAATGTTATTAACCTATTGTGTCACGCTCCTCTTCAGGTGTAACTTTATGTAATATAATGAGGACTATAATGACAAATAGAAATAACAAATATGAAAAATATTATATGAAAAATTCCATTTTGCATTCCTTTCAGAGGTCAGCCGGTGTCCTCTTCTAATCTGAATGTTTGACTGTTCACAGGGGATGAAAGGAAATGATGTCATGCAGATGATTGAAGGTGGGAGACGTATGGATGCCCCGGTGAACTGTCCACCAGAGATGTATGACCTCATGAGGAAGTGCTGGACGTACAAGTGAGGCCTCAACCCGTACCGTTGCATCAGCAGCACTCTGACTGCAGATCGGAGCAATGCTTTGATCGCCTGCTGTTTTCATGTGTTACAGAGCGGACGAGAGGCCCGGATTCAAAGTCGTCGAGCTGAGACTACGAGAGTATTATTACGACATTGCACAGTGATTCTTCCCATGGGTGTTACGAGGTTATGCAAGACCGTTGGTTGATGAGGAAAAACTGCATTCAATCATGTATGAATGACTGAAGATGGTTATGAATTATAAATGCTGTTGAAAAAATATTGACTTCAACTAGAAGATTACTTTGAAACATTGACCATAATTATGCAAATTACATTTATTTTATTACTATTTACTTTTCTTGTTCCTTCCTGAATGTAAACAATACAAAAGTTGTAATAAACATACAAGTCTGATGGGGTCAGATCAGTCTCAATAATTGCAAATGCACACAGAACGACTCACATATGAAGCTCAAGCGTAAAGTTCAGTAAGGAAGACACTCGGTACTCTCCGGTTCATTCAGAAGCTCAGTCTCTAAGCCTCACAGCGATTACTCCATCAGCTGATTGGGGGCTTGTATGTTGAATGAACGGCGCAGTTTCCGTTAGCCAATCAATCAATTGTTGTCAAACTTTGAAATAGTTTCCCAGCTCTGCTTGCTGTCAGTTGTCATTTCAGCTCAAACCGATGCAACCTCCTTCATCCCAGGCTCCTGCAGTCAGCATCAGTCCTGCTCTTCATTCATCATCGGGTTACAGAAACTCCCTTCAACATCGCCACCACCTGTGTCTGGACTCCAGGGGGATTCTGGCTTCACTACCATCACTACCCTTTGATATCCAAATTCAGGATGGAGTCCAATCGCCAAAGACTTTGCACTATTCAAATATATGCAATTGTAATAAATTATTGTTAAACTCTAAAGCAAGTCTCTCCTACCGAAAGAGGAGAAGGAAAAGGTGAAGACGGGCTGCAGCTGATGTTGGTCATCAGCAGTGACCTCTTCCTCCCCCTCCCTTCATCCCCACCTCCCTCCATCTCTCTCCCTCCCATCATCCATCCATCCAATCTCCCCTCCCCTCTTTCCCCAAAGACACAGTGTCTGCAGTGATGAAGTGATTTAACACTGCACATATATATGAGGGCAGCACAGTGTCTGCAGTGATGAAGTGATTTAACACTGCACATATATATGAGGGCAGCACAGTGTCTGCAGTGATGAAGTGATTTAACACTGCACATATATATGAGGGCAGCACAGTGGCTGCAGTGATGAAGTGATTTAACACTGCAGCCTCACAGAGACACCTCCACCCTTCTCTCTGTGTGGAGTTTGAATATTCTCCCTGTGTCCGCGTGGGTTTACTCCTGGTACTCAGGTTTCCTCCCACATAATCAAAAAATATCCACTAATTAGACACTCTTATTTACAATTAGGCCTATCCATGACGGGTGTACTCCTGGTGACCAGGTTTCCCCCCAAATGAATGAATAAAAAAATCATTGTTTATTATTGTCGACCTATGCGCAGGGAAAAGAGGTGCTTGGGATAAACCTACATTCTTCAAAATTGGCACACCCATCCGACTCGGCGAAAATTTTATTATAATTTGGGTGTCGGCCAAAAGTCTGAGAAAATGTCTCTATAGCGCCCCCTTTAGTTGTGAAAGCCCACCCTTTTTGCGAACTTTGACCGATTGCCTTGAAATTTCGCACACATGTCCGGGTGGGACTGCTCTACAAAAAAGTAATCCGTGAAATTAAAATGCGCCTAATTAGATTTTCCGCCATTTTGAATTTTGTAAAAAATACATTCTTGTCATCTCCTCCTAAACGCTGGGTCCATTTCTTATGAAATGTTCTGTGGATCATCATTGGTTCAATGTGATCAAACGGTATTTTCAACTTTGTTGATAGCTCATTGCGTTTAGAAGTTATTAACCAATTAACCTCTTAGGGGCGTGGCTCAATTTGTCAATACACATAACTTCCAAATTACTTGGCCTATCTTCACAAACTTTGTAGCATATGTCAACATCGTGTCCCTTAAACGTCTGGCCACTGAGCCCGCGGTTTCGCGTGGTGACACTCGAAACGTTTCTCTAAGTTTCTAAAATATTCACAGCACCGCGATTATACATCGCAGAAATATAATGTTACGTCTGGTGGAAAGAGGAGACTTCCTGCTTCCGGGTGCCTGCCCAGGCAGAGCCCAGCATCATTTTAACATCATCAAGCAAGAGAAAGGGCAGCAGTGTGTCATCTGACGCTGGTAAAAAAAAAAAACGAAAATCCTTCTCTGTGATTTGTTGAATCATATGTCCGTCGCCATTTCGTGAACTAAACAACCAATGTACACTCAGGAAGTCTCAAAGGACTACCCACCTGAGCATAGACACACGCTACAGTTTTTAGTCAGAGAAAAGCGACATCATGACGACTAAGAGATTTAACACAGAGGAAGCAAAACGCATGATTCTGGAGAGCAGCGAGGAGGAGGACGACATTGCATCGTCATCAGAGCTCGAAGGCTTTAGTTCTTCTGAGGAAGATGGGTAAGTGTAGTTACTAAACTTTGTTACGTGTCTAAGACTGCATGGTGCAAACTAGTAATGTGTACACTGTGCACGAGAGCACGAGAGCAAGCCACGCAGTGCACACTGCTGCTCACGTTACTACCAGTCATGATCTGAGTAATATTTACACATAGTATGCGGAGCACTCTGCTCAAATTACTACCACAGTCATGATCTGAGTAATATTTACACATAGTATGCTCAATCGTTACATCATCTTTCTTTCAACTGACTAGTATTCATTTATTTTACAGAGAGGAGTACCAGCCACAAAGAAGTCACCGAGAGGCTCCATGAGATGGATCCGTGAGATGGATCCGTGATGGCCCCATCGTCTATGTGAAGTGGATGGACACGAAGCAAGTATCCTCCTGCTCCACATCCTCCTGCTCCACATCCTCATGAGGATATGCCATTGAAGCAAAGCAAGCCATACTCGTATATTATAAATAGTCTGACTAGTTTTTGTTCTGTTTTATATTTCTCAATATATATTCTGTACATATTTTTTTTTTTTTATAATACATATTTTTATTTCCCCCCAAAAAATTGTTGTGAAGGTCATTTTTCATTTGCACACACTCCATGAAGCTTTATCTGCAGTATGAAGTCATTTCTCAGTCCCATTTTTATCATTTTGGTGAAAGGTCTGAAAGACCATATTTCTACTCAAAAAACGATAATAAAAAATTTAGTTTTAGACATTTATTTACATGTATCTACCATTGTATTCATATATTTCACTGCTTTTGTGAATCTAAAACCTTTGGTAAACCAAATTCCATCACCAAAACAGAGTTACCACATGAGTAAAGTTAGGTTTTTTTCAAGCGATCTGAATAATTTAAAAAAAATCGAGATTCCATTTTTCAGCTTTTGTGTCATTGTAACGTTTTTCTCTTTACACTTTTGCCTTATGACAATGGTGCCTCCTTATATAGATAGCTGAGATTGTTCTGCAATTTATGATTTAAAACATGGGTATCTTATATGAAAGTGCCTTAAAAGGTGAATCTAAGAAAATTATGTCAAATCGAGAAAATTGACTGAAAATCACCTCCAGTGTTCAGTGTGTTAACGTACTCAAATTGTTTCATAATATTCAGACACTAGAGGGCGCTGCAGTGAACCGCTCAATTTTGTCATTTTCCTTGTTTTCAGGCGTTGTATTCTGATGAATTCCTCCTGATTTCACATTCGGGCAATATGATGTTGAGACCTTTGCAGGGAAAAGTTATTTCAGGATTTTCAAAATATTGAACTGTTTGAGCGCAGAGCAGCGGCAAAGAGACACCATTTTCCATGGAAGTTGTTTTAACTCGGCCGTACATGATGGAATCTACTCCATATTTGTCATATGCCATGACCTCCTGACCCTGAAGACATCCATATGATCATTTTTAATCCTAGTCATAGCGCCACCTAAAGGCAACAGGAAGTTACATGTTTTCTACTTGTACACCGTGCTCCTCACAGATTATTCAGATCCCTCTCAAAATGCGCCGGAAGAGACTTAAGACATTGGTAATGCATCACCTTGAAGATTGTAAGGATCCGTTGAACGGCGTAGCGTCGGTCCATCGCGGAAGTTCGATCCTTCGCCATGACCGAATAAACCGATGTAACTCGACTCCACATGATAAGATCCTTTCCAGGTTTCACATGTTTGATCAGCCTCCAGGCCTGAAGACATGTGCAGTCTAATTTTTAATTAGAGTCATAGCGCCACCTAATGGCAACAGGAAGTAAATAGTTCTATACTTTGGCTTGCTTCTCTTAGTCGGTCAATCAGATCAACTTCCAATTCCTTCCAGACAAATATAAGACTTTCCTGATGCCAGCCATGCTCCAACCGTACAGGAAGTCAGATGGCGTCCCCTAAAAAACATGTTTTTTTTTGACAACCTGTGAGATGTGATAGCCCACAGTTTTTGACCTGAAATTTGGCACACATGTCCGGTTGTGTCTGCTCTACACAAAAGTACGTGGTCGTATTAAACTCCGCCGACCTAAAATTTTCAACTATTTTTAATTTTGTGAAAAACAATTTTATTCCCAAATCTTCCTAAACGCTGGGTTCAATTTGTACAAAATTCTCTGTGGATCATTAATTTAATTTAATTTAATCAATTTCATGAAAATATATCAAAAGCCTGTTTGTATCTCATTGTGTTCAGAAGAAAAGGACCAATGTACTTCTCAGGAGAAAATTCAACTAAATTCAACAAAGCAGCCCTTGCAGTACGTTCAACATAGACATACATACATTTTCGTTCTTCATTTCAGTTTCCCAGTAGGTGGCGCTTTGATATTGATTGATGTTGATATTGATATTAATATTGGCATGCAGAAGTCTTCCAGCCATGCCTCTCATAAAGCATGTTAACTTTGGAACAGTTTTGACAAAGTACAGTGGAGTTACAACAGCTTGCTGCATGATCACGAACCATATGAAATAGTCGTCACACCACTTCCACGCCGTTCCATGAAACCTCAAGCTTTTGATCACTTAATACATATTTGTATCTTTTATATATATTTATATACATATTTACATGTACATTCCATTTTCCAGAGATCAACCTTTCTGTGAAAAAGAGGAAATATGTGTCTGTCATCACATCAAATGATGTATGAAATGATGAATAACTCGTCAGAGCCCTTTGGTGCAGACTCCATGGGTCCTATACGAAAGTCCTTTTCACAATGAAGGGGTCAGGGCTGAGAAGCATCTTTTTCCTCTTGGCTGGTCAGTACTGAGCATACTCGGGAACTGCCTAATGTGGGAATGACAAAAGACATTTGCAAGGGAAAGTAAGGGTAGATAGTTTATTAAATCTAGAGTAAGATTGATGAATTATGAACATTCATGGCTTAGTTGATGATTTTTGTTTACATTAGTTTCAATAACTGTAATATTGATAGATAAATACAAAGGTATAAAATACACGTGTGCAATTCGGTAACATTACTGTGTACAGGATTAAAGCTATCTTTTCGTCTTGTACTGCCAAATGTAGAGATAGTAAATGAAATGCATCACCTTCTCATGGACTGCCTCACCCTGTCATCGTCATTAGGCACAGGTTGGTTACTGGATCCCAGCCTGATTGGTGTGCTGACTGGTAGGCTGCGATGCAGTTGTGGCCACGGACAGCTCCCTCGCTAATAATTGCACAAAAGCCCGTGCTGCTACCTCGGCTTTAGGTGACAGACCCTGTCACACAGTCACACAGTTATTGAAACTAATTCTAACTTAGTTCCAAGATGTTACTTCGCATAAGAACCAAATTAGCATGCAGAAACTGTAGACAACACTAGCTGGCTAGCTAGCTAAGCTTATGGAGCTACAAGATTGAACGGACTAAGAAGTTTTAAAATAATTCTCTGAATTATCTCCCATAACATTATAACTTATTAAAACTAACAAGTCATGGTTAAAGAGCATGTCATGACTTACAACAAGGGGGTACATTTATTATGTTTCACTTGAAGTGGGCGCGCCGCCGCTACCAGACGCCATTGTTTGCTGACAACTGTCAGTGATACAGTGAGCAGTGAGACAGGTGGCATTATACCACCTGTCTCACTGCTATAAAATCATAGATGCAGCAGAATTTTCTTAAACTCAACTGCAATCAATCTGAATTACTCATCGTCGGCCCTAACTCCCTTACTAGCTCAGACCTTCTCTCTGGACATTGATGATTGATTGATCACCCCCTCCACCCAGGTCCACAACCTCGGCATCATCCTCTCTTTTCCTATGCCCACGTCAAATACAGGATTGACTTTAAAATATTACTCACCACCTACAAAGCCCTCAACAACCTGGTCCGAATGTGAGTCAAATGTATTTGTAAATCCTTCTGTGTGCATTTGTAAATTGAATATATTTGTGAATTGTTCTGTGCGCATTTGTGAGTCTTTCTGTGTGCATTTGCAATTATTGAGACTGATCTGACCCCATAAAGTCTAGCTGTTTGTATGAACAGACATTCATGTTACAGCTCACAAACTACACAACTGATTCATTATGTGTTTCCCGCTGTTACTGAATATAGCTGCACCTTTGTAATATAATTTTAGTTTAGCCTACACACTGAATGATGGTCGGATTGTTTCAGTGTAGTGGAGAGATAAGATTAGAAGGTGTTTCTGTACTCGCATATGAACACATTCCAGCATATTATACAACATATGCTTAATCTGTAGCTTAATGTGAATAATTCCACGACGACAGAAGAGAAAACAAATTTACCCAGATGTGTATGGGGACGTCTTTTGGATTCAATAAGATCTTAATTTGGAAAGTCAGAATATGTTTGATGAGTTGTGGAAACTGCAGGTGGCAGCAGAGTCAAAGTGATGTTAAACTGAAGCCTCACAAAGAACATTGCACTAACAGAGTGGCTGCTTTAGCCAAAAGTTTAGTCTTTTTTTCTAAATCATTGCTTTGAGTGCCACTGGCTCAATTCTGGATATTTTTCCAGCTTGTTAAAATATACACCTGAGAAATTGAAAGGTTGTCTCAAAATGAAGGAAAGTGAAAATTAGCGAACAGATATTACCTTCAGGTTTAATCCACTACATACAAAACATATTATATGATATGATACAAATAATAATGTCCCAGCCCCACACATTGTGCATCTGAGTACGAAGCATTTCATTAACATTCACCTTTGTATCCACTGAAACCGATGGCGACGCTGCGTGTGACATGTGTTTCTGAGCGATCCAACATGACAAAGCCACAGAGCTTTCCTGCATCAGCCTTCTTCCTGATGTGGTCGGTTAGACACCTGAAGCAGGTTTCGGTGTTGAGGGAGCGTCTCACCTAACTGCTATGACTCCATATGTACGCTTCAGTCTGCTCAGGAATCCTTCTGCCCACGACCTTGGACATTACGCATCAAATTGAATCTTGCCTTTTATCTCTTTTGTCCAATTTGTTGCTTTTTTTTGGTAGAGGAATAATTGGATAATTGGATTATTGTCTTAAAAGTAAAGAAGCCATTTGAATCCCAATGACGATGATAACTCTGCACCTGACTTTCATTATAAAACCAGGTCCTGTAAGGATTACTGGCAACTGTGATAAAGTTAATGAACTGGATGTAAAATCCTTGAAGGATCTTTCTCTAACTTGAATGGACTGCATGTGCATGTTAAATACCCGCTGCATAGCACAAAGTACTCCCAGCTAAACACCGTTAGCTCAGCACTGTTGTTGTTGCACTGCTATTGTGAGACGCCAGCTCACCTTCGCCATGTTGAGAACCGCTGAGAGGCAATCAAAACGCTCCCAATCTCGTATCTTTCACCTATAAAATCTAAAAAGAGCGAGCTGCATAAAAAGATAGTCAAATATTATGATGTGACTGGCAACCTACATTTTTAAAAGGTATTCTGAATATGACAATAATATTCACCAGTTAACTTCCCAACAAAATTCTACCTTCAAACAATGAGCGATAACAGTGATTTGCCTTTGATTATCCTTGTTTTTCCAGATGTGCAGACTGAATTATGTTGTTATACTAAGGTTTAGGAAGAAGCCACTGGAATCTTAACTCAATGCCCACATACTAGGTTTTTTTTCTGGAGCTTTCAACCGTACTGTACTTCCTGTATTCCTCAGTGGCGAGTTTGCTCTGCTTAGTGAAACATTTATTTTGTCAAACCTCTTATAACTGTCTAATTGTTATGTCATGTCAGGATATCAAGAATGTTCAAGGATTCAAAGATCATTTATTTTATGAGATGCACAATTAAATTGACTTGTAGCCCATTTGTAACACGAACACAAACACGAACACAAACACGTGACAAACAAAAACAGTAGTACATGCATTTCTTTTTTATTAGTGTCATAAGGAATGTAACCAGCAGCAGCTGGCTGAATAACAAAGATATGGTCTGAAAATGTATCCAACAATGTCCTCTTTCAGACTCCTATTGATGACGCAGTTCTGATGGAACTGACCAATCAAATGTCCAGTAAGTGGGCAGGTCATCCTTCCATCAAGGGCCACTGCTCCATACTGCTACTACTTTTTCCCACAGGCTGGCTACTCCGTGTTCTTGTGGAAAGCCCTTGGAATACTGTACACAGCCTGCCTGTGCTTGTTAGATAGATTTAGAAAAAACATAAAACTGTGTTATACCTGACAATCCTAAGGAACTCTAATATTAACTCCACATTGGTGGCCAACTCAAAACAGTCTAGAACCGAGTCTGCTTCGATTACGTAGGCCGGCCTTGCATGCTTTTAGTGCACGTGCGTGTCTCTGTTGTGTTACACTGGCTAGCTACTGGCCCACCGCACTGCTCTGGGGGTTACAGTTGATAACATCGTCCTGACCGACGGCGTCGCCGCGGAAGTGCTGTGCCGTCTTCCCGCCCGGTTACCCCTCCGGTTAACTATGTTAGCACCGTTAGCTACTAGCCGCTGATTTAGCTATCGCCATTTTGAGAATTCCATATTTAGCGCCTTTTAAAAAAAGAAGAAAAAAATGTTTTTACCTTCCGCTGAAATTTCTGCTTCCAAATGCATAAAATAGGCTTTTTGACATGTCACAGTAGAAAAAGTATTTACCCTAAAATGGATGACGGCTGAATTCCATTTAGCTACTTCAGTTTCAGGATCCTTGTATTGTGCACGTTGACTCATTTCCTGAATAGAACAGAGGCATTGTTAATGTTATTAGTGACATCTGTGATGTCACTGGAAGCATTGAAACAGCATCTAAATATACGTGTATATATACGTATATACATAAATATACTATATATATATATATATATATATATATATATATATATATATATATATATATATATATGTTGAGCTGTTGAGCTGTTGAGCTGTTGAAATAACCTTTGACGGAAGGTAAAACAGAAACAACCCATCTGCACAGTCTGAGCTGCCCTGCGGTAACATAAACCGTTCCTAAAAACAACAACTGAAATGTTACAGTCTCGATGTTTCCCATGAGAAGCGGCTGGGGTGCAGGCCTCCAGTATTGGGGAACGGGTCTTTCTTTACGCAACCTTGACTTGTGGTGGGATTCCCCCCGGCTTATTGCTGGGACATCTGCCGGAAGGAGGCCAGCCACAGTGGGGATGTCAGGTTCTGAGCAGCAGCAGTATGAAGCAACAGGGCATGTCTGCACGCAACCGCTGGCCAGGGCCTCAACAGTCTGTTCACAGGCCTCACGCACACACCTTCCACTTCTATACATCCTTATGATAACCCTGACCCTACCGTCAGCACTGCGTGTCTAACTTCAGGCCGACAGTAGCTTGATTCTACTCTGAACACTAAATCCTAATCACAGTGAAGGAAAGCGTGGCTGCAGCCTCTGCAATGTACCTGACAGGTCGACTGTGATTGGGTTTACCACTCAGCGACGTCTATGCATTGGACTAGTCGACAGCGAGCAGTAAATGTGAAGGTGAAGGCCAAAGCCAGAAGATATTAGTCCAACTTAATACAAACATCACATCAATCTGCTATGACGCAGGTGGGTTGAGATTGGAGAGGTCAAAGGTACAGTGCATCGGCATCAGACGCACTGACCAGCCGCCAGCATTTGACGAGTTGGGTGTCCTGGTTGCACATGCATATAAATACATACACACTGAGATATTGAGACACATACACACTGCAACTACTTTACTAAATTCCTCGACTTCATGTCCTCAGACGAGGAAGACACCTTAAGGGGACTGATGTGTACATCAATGAACACCTCACCAACGCTGCACTCAACCGGTCACTCTAGTGACCATTACACTATAGTGACCACCAGAAACCTATTCATTCATTCAGAGAATGTATAAGAAATGTGTTGTGCAGTTTTGGAAACTGTTAGAAATGTAAATTATTTGTATGTTACACATGACCATGAGGCGAGGGAAACTAAACTATACTTTCTCATGTGCATATATTACAATTTATATTGTTACAACTGTATTTTAGTGTATTTTGATGTACTATCTCTATGCAGCTGCCTCCACTTCTGGGAGTCTACAGGACCAGATCTAGTGAGCACATTTATGTTATTAACCATTATAAACCATTTATTACATATTTATACTGCTTATACATGCTGTATAGGGGTCCCAAAGTATCCACTTTGTTTGTCCACTGCTGTTGTTTGTATGCACACTGGCCTACATTTCTTTTTCATAAAACCACTGAGGGAGTGATGAGGAAAGATTCAGCACCGACTGCAACAAGTTCAAGATGACTGCTGCATAAAATATTCTAAAAGTTGTATAATTATTATGAACTTTTTATAGACTGAATTAAGTAGTTTCCTTGGAGCCCGGTAGCAATATGTGCTCTACCAGTCTGTGGCCCGGGTTAGGGAACCATGGTTTATGGTGTCACGCTGTTATCAGGGGTTTTAATGTCTGATGAGTGAAAGCTGAACCAACAGGTTCCACTTCAGGCAGGTATTGAGCAACATTGGTGAGGATCAGACACACGTTCTGTTTACTGAAGAGTTTTCACTGACAGAAAATGTTACATTCCTCCAGTAAGGGAAACATATTGTGCCTGTGTCTCTACACATCATCTCATGGCTGTAGTTTTATTGGAGGCTAACCCAGAATGCTGCTACTGACTACTGAACCAAGAGTTGAACCGTGCATGTATGTATCTTACGTGGACCAGATGGTATTCAAATACTGCTGACACATAATCACTTTCTTGAGATGATGCCTTCTTACACCATGGCACTTCCCCAGTAAATTACTTCCATAAAGGACAATTCTTTTTTTATATTGCAAAAAGTTTAAATATGCAAAGGATGCATTATCTAATGCTAATTTCTGGTGAACTTAGGAGAAATCGACAGACACAAATAGACAAAGTAGTAAAATAAACACCTAAATGTGCATTTTGGACGTTTTCCTTTCACTAGTCTGAAAGAAGACGTGTAGGGAAAGCAAACGGGTAACAGTGGATGGACCCAAACGCAGAGAGGCACGGGGAGCAGAAGGATGAATGGATATTGATTTTAATAACAAAAAACCCCAAACAACAAAACTTACTTAACAGGACCACAGCAGAGTTTAACAGGGATCAGAACAGGAGACGCCCCTCCCCCCCCCCTCCCCACAGAGACAGGGGAACATAGGGTTTAGACTGGGGAGGAGCAGCTGGGACGGGAGAAGACAATCAGACAATCAGACAGTCAGACATTTACAGAGTGAACACGGGACACTAAATAAAAACAGGAAATTAAATGAATCAAAACCAAGAACTACAATAACATATCATCTTGACTCGGCAGTTTCATAAAAGCAGATGTCCTTAAAACATGGATATCAATTATGTTGGGGAAAAAAAAGGTAGGCCTTCTTACACCCTTTTTCCCAGACTTTCCACTAAATGTAATGGTTTGCAGATGAAGTTCTCGTATTGTGAGAAAACCAACTGAACAAACCCTATTCACTCATTCAAACTGAGAGATTGTAAGTGAACCTCAAGGTTTTTTAGTTTGACTACCTTTTCCAAAGTTGAGAACAGACTAAAATGCTCCAAATCATGTTTTACTTTTCAGGGTAATTCACATTTCTGTAGCATTTTCTGGCCATTTTTCTGAGTCACATTGTTGATATTCTGTTGGACATTTAACCAATCAAATGAAGTTTTGAACCAACTAATTACATATTATACAGGAAGCCAATTAGTCATTACAGTCAGACAGTTGGGAACACTGGTTATTGTTGAGGCAAAGTAATGCCCAGTTCCCAATGGGACAACTGTGGCTAAAATGGTAGAGTGGGCTTTCCCTCAATTTGAAGATCTAGTTGATGGACTAGACGTCCTCTTGGGAGACACTGAACCCCCAAATGCCCCCTTAGGCTGGGCCATCAATGTATGAATGTTAGTTAGTCCTGATGGGCATGGTAGCTCCTCCCATCAGTGTGTGAATGGGTGAATGATGACATGTAGTGTTAAAGAGCTTTGAGTGGTCGGAAGACTAGAAAGGCGCTGTACAAGTACAGTCTATTCACTATTTACAACACGGACCAAAGTCTTTGTTCCACCTCGGGTGTTGGATGTTTGCATGAATGACACAGGAACTGGTCTACATAGGGGAACTACTAAAGATATGTTGAATTATTTTTTATTTACCATTATGTGAACATTTGTGCAAACAGCATAATCATCAAGCACAAGTACACACTTCACGCGTGTGTTCTCATGGCAAAACATACGTTTGGAGACCAGACATACTCATTGGGAATTCCTCCTGGGGAAAGATCATGGAGAGCGTGGACCCGTCACCCGTCCGTCATGTCGTGGGAAAACCATCTCGAAATAACAAGACGACAAGATGTGTGGTGTGAACAGTGAAGCGATCTGTCCTCTGTGAAAGTCACGTAGTGTGAACTTGCATTGAGGCTGCATTCACACCAAATCAGGCCATGTGGTCATTAGTGCAGGCCCTCATGTTGTACAAGTCTGGACTGCTGATTGGCCATCGCAGCATCGTGTTTCTCAAAGGTTTATTTGGTTTTGAACTTTTCAACATCCCCTACATCCAACATAAACACACTACCCATTCAAATGAATGGGAAGACTGGCATTTCAACACAATGTCTGATTTGGTGTAGACAAGTCTCAAATAAAAAATGCCATCCTGTGGACATTGTTCAAGTAAGAGAAACCCCTAGTCTGTTTGTGTATTTCATGCAGACACTGCTGGTGTTATTCAGTGTGAACACACTACATTGCTACCAAAGTAAAACAGCAATAAAGCTTCTCATGAATCATTGATGTGAAGCATTCACAGAAATGTCTATGGCTCTCGGTCCATTAGTCAAGAGGTTAGTAACTAACAACCATTTGAAGTAAGTCGTGTTTTAGATTTGAAGTCGGTTAGGTAAGTTTTAAGTATCATAAGCAGTGGCCAATGATGGGTTAGTTTGCTTGGTGATGGTTGTTATACCCAGCAAGTGATTTACACCTGAACATTCCAGTCACCGGCGAAAACACCAGCCGGGAGCAGCTCTAATGTCCTGCGGTCAGACAGACGTCCTCTGGGTGCTGTACAGGGTGTCACCCAGAATATTTTGGAAGCAGTGGAGTAGTAGGAGAGCTGAAGGCAGAACCCTGGGTCTGGTTTCTGGAAGGAGGGAGGCTTCACTCCCCCTTGAAGTGAGGACGCCTCTTCTCCTTGAAGGCAGACAAACCCTCCAATCGGTCTTTTGTCGGTATCACCTGAAAAACAACACAAAAAGGGTCGGTACAAAAAGAAAAAGAAAAAAGGGAGATGGTGCACTCTGAGGTGTTTTAAAAACTTTTGTCCACTCATTTGTAATTTGAGGAGTAGAACCATAATATAAAAAATAAGGCACGCTAGCAGGGCAGCAGGAGCTTCTGTCCTCCATGTGCGTCTACACAGGATGCGTTCAGGTACAGCAATGAGTGTAGGTCACCTGAATTACATTTTCCATATCCAACTTTTTTTATATCTTTTAAATAATTAACAACATACACTCCTCATTTCCACACCCACCTGCTGACTCTTCAGTTCCTCTGACTCCTTATTTCCTTCTGATCCCTCTCAACTTCAGTCTATTGCACCTGCCCTTTCTCACCTAACCTCATTGACAACTGGTCATTTTCCAACACTCTAAAAGCAGCTGGAGTCAACCCTCTGTTAAAGAAACTCCCTCAACCTTTGTGATGTAAAGAATTACAGACCTGTAACCGCTAAAGCAGTCCTTGGAGAGGATCTGTCTCTGAACATTGCAGCATCACTGCTGAGGTCCCTCAGGGTTCGGTTCTTGGACCCCTCTTCTTTTCTCTTTACACTAAATCACTTTGGCTCTGTTAGTCATGGATTATCCTCCCACAGATATGCAGATGACACTCAACTCTTTTCCTGGTGGCTGCAAAAATCTCTGCATATCTGGCTGACGTCTTAGTGCTCAACTTTGATGAGACCGAGCTGCTCTTCCTCCCAGCGAAGGCAGCATATTTTGCCGAAGTTGATGTACAATGTTGTTGTGGCTGTTCCCACATGGTTGAATGCAGTTACTGTAATTGCATTGGATGAAAGAGTCAGCTAAATAAAAGTGTTTAATGTAAATGGTGTAACTGAGACTAACGGGTCGCAATCTGGAAATTATTCAGTTGTAAATTGGAATAATTTAAAACATCCATTCTTCTGACATGTACGAAATGCAGCACAAGTCCTGGCAAGGACGACCTCATAAACTGAAAACCGTACCAAAGACCAGGGGAAATTATTTCTAGTTACTCACCTGGGCATAGCATGCTTCTTCTATTGCCAGACCTGTAGATAAATCCACCTGAAAGAAAATGGGAATGTCTTAGTGAATAATCACACGTGTAAATGTCAAATGTTCTTCTCATGCGACTCAAGTCCTGATGCGTTATAGTTAACCACCATGAGATATATGCTGCTGCATGTTATTGTTTCTCTGCCTCCCAACATGATGATAACCAGCCGGAGAGCAACTGGATCTGCTTGCTCCGATAAGAAATTAGCAATGCCATCTTTAACCTAAAACAGCATCATCATCATGACTGACTTAATGGAGTATTTCATAACATAGTATTGTTACAAAAATACAAAATAGAGTAATGTTGACTGCAAAAGAACTTCTTTTTTCCATTTCAGTTGAAATATAACTAAATCCATGACTGGAGGCGTTTCATTTGTTCTGTAAAGTGGGGCAACATTGTTGCAGGATAAGTGATCAGAGTATCTGCAGCGGGAAGTGGGATTAACATGGCACAGCTCTGGGAAAGGAAGGGAAGGTCCAAACTCCTGTGGGATTTGCGGTATTTTCAAAGTTCTTTGGCGCTTAAATTTGCAAAACTGTGTCCGGGGCAGAGGTCATGGACAAAAGAGGTAAGAGACATATGGCGAATAATTCAATCAGACCATAGTGATGCCATTAATCACAGTACAACCATGTAAGACTGCCTCTCCAATGGTGGCCCTTATAATACACATGTGGTTCACACACACACGTAACACTCACCTCTATCCCCTGGTTGATCGCCAGTTTTGCCATCCTTATTGCAATTGGACCCTGTGGAGCCAAAAATCAGCATTTTGAAAAGATTACAAAGAATCAAGTCGCTCTTGTG
Organism: Taurulus bubalis; assembly: GCF_910589615.1. NCBI lineage: Eukaryota > Metazoa > Chordata > Actinopteri > Perciformes > Cottidae > Taurulus > Taurulus bubalis. The sequence continues at coordinate 2,269,545 of NC_136607.1, read as the reverse complement.
AATTGTTTTGAATAAGTACAAAATCCTATTGCCATTATTCAATGTCTAAAATGCACGTGTATGTAGTCATGACATTCATCACCAGATCACCGTTTGGTTAGAAGTTAGTTTCCTTAATAAACAGGTGTGCTGGTCAGTGGCGTCGTCTCGTTACCTGAGGGTTGATCTCACGAGCGAGCTCCAGAGCCCGCAGGTAGGCGGCGTCTCCGCTCTCGTTCTGCTCCACGGAGTGATTGGCCAGACCGAGGCGACACGCCTCCGCTCCATCGATCACCCGGGCAGCGAAGATGAGCTCCTTAGCCAGAGAGACGCCGATGGCCCTGGGGAGACGCTGCGTACCTCCTGCGCGGAAGAGCAGATGGTTATGATGTATGAATGTACAAAAAACATACATTTATATGCTCTCCTCAAAGCAACCAAAATGTGAAATGATCTCTTTACCTGCTGCAGTCCCTTGAAGTGTAAATGTTTGTAGACAACAGAAATATTTTCACGGGAAGATATGAAATAAAAGAAGCCAGCCTTACCGGCTCCAGGAATAATCGCAAGTTTGGTCTCAACTAGTCCCATTTTTGCAGTATTGGCTGGGGAGAGCAAAGGAGCAGTATTAAATACTTGCACATAAATACTACTACCACCACTACGAGTATACATGTTTTATAAAGATGCAAAAAAACGTATATATATATATTATACTATATATATAAATATTACTGCACTCTAACCACTCAGATACCAAGACACTTTATTGTATGCATTTATAATGCCATATCTAGGCGTTTATGGCTCTCACACACACACACACACACACACACACACACACACACACACACACACACACACACACACACACACACACACACACACACACACACACACACACACACACACACACACACGTTTAAATAGCCTTATCACTTTATAGCTTCTGCTGATTAATTTGCTCTGCCAGACAACGTCTGTGCACATAGAACAGAGGCTTTTATCTGTGAGTCTTACAGGTAATTCTGATGTCACAAGCTAGAGCCATTTCCAAGCCTCCTCCTAAGGCAGCGCCATCAATCGCAGCAATTGTTGGTATCGGTAGATTACCTATGAAAGAAAAGACAACACGGTACCATCAGCAGACATGAAACACGCTCATTAACCAACAACGGCAGAGACAACTGCTCAAGGGCCAATACAACTTTGCAAGTCAAGACTTCAGTAAAGAAGAAAGAGGCACAAACACGCATCGCCGTCTATATTGCAGAACACAGTCAAGTCAGCTGAATATTCAATTAGTTCATTAGCAGTCCCTGATTTTGCATCATTTACCGAGCTCTGTGATGAGCGCTCTGGCTTTGGACACAAACGGTCCCACTTCACTCTGATGCATCTTGGCCCTCTCCTTCAGGTCGGCTCCTGCTCAAAGAGACAAAGCACGGGCATCAGGCCGAGGCTTCATGCTGGAGCATGAAGAGGATGCAGAGGGTCCATCATTCAGAGCGTTGGCATCTGATAAAACTCCCCCACCCAGGTTTCTGAATATAAAGCTCAATACAGAATTCTCCCTGCTCAGCATTTCAGAGTAAAGATCTCAATATAAAACAATATTATACACAAAAAAGATGCATGACTATTGGATTGGCAAAACGTCTAAAACTAAGGAAGCAGCAGGGAAAGATACTTCAAACAGCAGAGTGTACCTGCACAGAAGATCCCTGGAACCAAACTGCAGATGATGACACTGCGCAGTTTGTTATTCTTCTTGATATCCTCCACAGCCTCCAACATCTGAAACACATTTTTATTTTTCAAAAGAGAAAATACAAAATAACATTTCTCAAAATGTTTGATTTAATTGTACAACACATTTTTTTAATAACGAAGATAAAAAAAAAAACTGCATGTTTCAAGCAGAACTCAGAAATTAGACAAGACCATGAAAGAACCTAAACCAGTTAAGAGCTACAGGAGCATCAGTTATATTTAAAGCAGAAAGGAGGCGTGACCGGGGTTAGGATAGAGCGTCAGTAAATGAAGAAAGGTCCTTCACACTCATTTATTAGGTATTTTAGTTGATAAAAAATTATAAAAATGATAAAAAATGTCCTGTTTATTAAATTAGCAAATACCCGCCCCTCCAATCTTCATGAACTTTATTGGATGCAACAACAAGATCGGAAACATTTTCCAAACCTAACTAGGCTTCGGTTCTCCACCATTCAGGAAAGTGAACAAATATCAGATGTGCCTATTACATATATTAATGAGCCATATAATATATGTTATTGCCTTTTTCTCTATACCGTCATTGTTTAGCAACTTCTTCAAACAGCATTCTCATATTCATTCATAGAACATGAGACGGGTTGATAGTCTTCACCTTCCAGCTTTCTATTTTACTAAATGAAACAGTCAGTAGTCCCTTAAAATATCGTGTTTACATATATGGAAAGAACATGGTCATCACAATTAATGTCGATTAATTTCTATAACGCTTTCTATAATGCACGTGTGTTTGTTTGTTTGTTTTTATTGGGTTATTGTCTACTGATTGGTGCGTTCTGTTTATTTTGTGTGCTTATATGCATTGATTTTTAGGTACATTTTTCAAAACTATGGAGGCGTAGTTTTTTTTGTTACAATTGATGTTGAGTGAGGTCCGTTGTACAAGCCTGTGGCTTCTTGACCTCTCCTGTCACATTTGTTATTTCCTGAAGTCTTATGTGTGTGCAAACAAAAAAAGACAACATAATAAAACAATATCTATTGATCTCTGTTTCCATTCACTCTTATCATAGTTAAGCTGGACTGAAGACACACAAGCAGGTGTCTGCAAACACAGGAGGGAGTAACAGCAGGTCACCGGGGTCGCAGAGGAACTGAACCGTCAAGAAAGTTGTTTTTAAATTGCGTCAAGAGACGGGTCAGAAATAGAACAGAAACAATATTGACACAAGTACAAAGAAACAGGCATGTGAGGGTGTCTGAGCAGCCCAGTCACACTTCCTGCTTCACCTGTCACCAATTATTGGCCAAGTTAAATGTTCGAATAAATACAAGGTAAACAGCCATACATACCATATTGACCAGATTTTTGCTAATGGAATTTTTGGCCTTTGGCCGATTGAGCCCAACGACGACAATACCTGAAAGACAGAGTCACACCATGCTGGTTAACAACACACCTTAAAGTAGAGCAGCGTGTTGGACTTCATCTCATAACATGATGCAATACAACAAACCTTTATGTCCACAAGGGTGGAAATGTGGCTAGTTAATATGTAGTTGATTTATCGAAGAAATTATCGTCCATATTGGACAACCCGGACCACCCTCTCCACGACCCACTGCAGGACAGCGGAGAACGTTATCCAAAAGATTCATCCTCAGATCCTCCAGCAATTGACCCATCAACAACAACAACAACAAATCAACAACAACAACCCGTCAACAACCACAACAGCCCTCGCACCGCTTTTGTTGTCTAGTTAGTCCCTGTACATTCTTTATACACTTCAAATACACTGCACATACTATGCACTTCCTTTATTTCCTAAATGATTACGCTTAACTGTTTTGTTGTATATATAGAGTATTTTGCATTTCTGATATTTTTATTTTACATTTTCTGATAGATATATATATATTTTTGTGTGTGTGTCTCATGTACATTGCTTGCTACAGTGACAAACACATTTCACTTCGGGGATAAATAAAGTATACCTATCCATCCTGCTGGCTGATCTCAGGTCTGTACCATGAACAGAGCCAGATGCTCTACTCTTATTACTTCAGGTTTGTTTGAGTCACTTTGTAGTAAGTAGAGCTGGAACATGGTATCACGTAAAAACGGTGACGTCAACGCGTACTGACGATAGGCGGGGCTTCCTACTCGCGTCGGCATGGCGGACTGAGTCCTTGCACCGTTTCATATTAAATTCCCGTTTTCTGCACCGCTACCGGGCCTTTCCTTTGGACGACACCAACCCGTTTCTCCAGCGACACGTTTGCACGGACCCTTGCGGGACTCTTGCGGGACCCTGGGCGGGACTTACCGGCGTCCTCTCCGACCAGGTGTCTGACGCGCAGGTCCTCCTTCGGGTCCGAGCTGTAGTGTCGTGCTCCGTGACCGTCAAGGCGAGAGGCCGGCGACGCTTCACCGAGCCCGGCGCACCGTCCCGGGCAGCAGAGGCGCGCTGCCGGCCGGCGGACGGCCTGGAGCAGGACCCTGCGTCCGACTTGAAACGCCATGCTGAGGACGGAGCAGCAGTAGTGTCGCTTGACTTTCAACTTTCAACCCGGTCACGTGGTCTCGTCACCTGACTTGTTTGCGGGCTGAACGGGAGACACGAGACGAATATTATTGTCTTAATTTTTCGACATTTTTACTTCAATAAAAGTACTGCGTATGAATGCATCCCGCATCCAAGTAAAAATATGTCGAAAATTAAGGATTTTTACGTCCTGCATTCCAAACCTTGCATAAGTGAAAGTACAAAAGTATTATAAACATTTACTTTAGTACCAAAGGTCAAAGTGCACAACGAGCCATTTCAGAATATTATATAATACTGGATAATAATTATTGATGCATTAATGTGTTCATCTTTAATGCTACAGCTGGTTAGCTGGAGATCATTTTCATTACTGTAAATACTGTTGGGTGGCTTAATATACATAATACATCCTAATGTATTAGTTTATTTTTATTTCCTATTAATAATATGAACCTGGAAGCTAACTAGTAAGAAGTTTTCAAATAAAAGTAATGGAGTAAAAAGTACAATATTTCCCTCTGAGATGGAGTGGAGAAAGAGACCTTGACAGAGCTCAGATTTTGGGGAAATCATTGTTTTCCTGTTATTTTATACCAGAAATGATGTGTTCTTGAATTTGGCTCATCGGAAAAAGAAAATACACAGAAAGAAACAACTTGATTCAGTGACGAGACATTTATTGTAAACAAAAACTCACGATTACAAGAAATCTAGAGGGCAGTGATCAGATGCAGAAAGCTGGACTCCATATATGACAACTCAATACACACCAGTCTTCTGACATGAGTTAGAATGTCAGAGCTTTATTAAACAGTTACTGTTGTCAGATCCACCCGATGGTAATTCCTCCAGTGTCACGCACATTGAAATAATCAACAAGAATCAAATATAAAAAAATAAAAAGAGAAGCAGCGGCTATTTGGCAAACAGTGAATTAGTGCAGCAGAGTATTAAAAGTGATGCTAAACTTCGGTTAAAGCCAAAATGTAACTTTCTGCATGTTAAACTACAGCAGTGATGATGTGTGTGAGGTCGTTTCAGCTCAGTGACTCGAACACAGCATTGTTTACTGAAGCGATGAAGTTATGCAGCATGAACATAAATAACCCAGCAGGACCAGAGAGCACACAGATGCAGTATCTTACAGGTCCACGTTATTACACATTATCAAAAAAGAACTGTCATTTGATATCAATCATGGGGCAACTAGGCTGTCTGGGAGAAACAAATCCTGGATTAATTTGATTTATTTCATATTTCCAAATTCCATAGCTTGACATGTTAGCTGACCTGCTGCTACATGACCTCTAGGTCACATGAGCCGGTCACTTGAATCACTATGTCCCCCGTACTTAGTATCAAGTTACTCTCTTTCCAGGAAATGTCTTGCAAATGATTCTGAAATTGCAAACCCATGAAATAAAGATCCTTTAAAGCAGAGGTACGGACCAAACCTGTCACCACACCAACACACAAATGGATAAAATAACCAAACTACATTTGTAAAAACTGATTTCTGCTTTGCCAGAATGCAATCTTTGGCAACGACAACGACAAACGTTTTCCTGCTCCACGGAATCAAAGCTGAGCGTTCGGTGATGCTCAGTGATTCTGAAGAGACGGCAGACGCCAATCATTTGGTAAAAATATGAAAACTTCACACATCATAATATACTATACACTTATGATGCCTGTCACACATCGTCAACTCACAACACACTGTCAGAGAATTAGTGCCCAGAAATGTAATCTTCCTCCAGTGTTAGAACCAGGTGTATATAAAATATATATTACACACACACACACACACACACACACACACACACACACACACACACACACACACACACACACACACACACACACACACACACACGCACACACACACACACACACACACACACACACACACAAAGGTTTGGAAGCACATCGGTCCAGTCAGATGGCTGAGAGGACTTCTCTATATTGTTAAATGATCTTTCATGATTTCAGTTGAAGGACGTCCTATTTTACAAACACATGTTCTTTTGTAAGAAGGGTTTCCAAAAAAAAGCAAAGTTCAAAGTTCAGTCAGTCCCCGGAGAACAAAGGCGGTACTATCCTGAGATTGATCCTCTGAGCAACAGTGAAGTAAGAACAGCAGCTGGCAGCTTAGCATCTGAACCGGTGCAGCTTTGGATGGGAACAAGTTCCTGTTCCAGTCACGTGAACAATAATGAAGCCAAAACAAGCTGGAACTAACAGAGTTATGTGGAAGTCTGAGTCATGTCAGTCAGTAAGTCAAAGGTGTCCGAATTATACCGTTTTTATATCAATATAAACAGGTGACTCCAAACTTTTGAACACACACACACACACACACACACACACACCTGTATTTGAGCATAATTAAAACGTCTGCCTGTTTTAATGAGCTGTTAATGCATTTTAACCTGTTCAAATGGAAGCACATTACACTGAATGAAATCCATATAATCTATATCTCAGCCCCAACATGACCAGTAGAGTCAGACTCAGCACTGAGAGGCTGTTTTCAATCACAAACTCATTCGTCACCTTAACTTTGAAGGGTTTTTCAAGTTGTTGTTTTCACGTTTCCATCAGGTCATAAATTGTCACAAAAAAAGAAGGAAGAAGTAAGTTTCTTCTAAAAAGGACATAATCCTGGTAGGCTTTTAATACAAAAATGAAAGCGGTGTGAAGTGGGCAAAAAGGAAGCAAAATAAATCAAACTGAATGAAAACAGCATCTGTGTCAAGAGGAGCAGAGGAAGAGTGTGACACGACTGTTGAACTGATGATGGGATTCATGCTGTGGCATTGTACATTACACTGAATTCACCATGATTACTATTCCCGTACAGGTCATGTGTTTTTTAACCAGCCTATATTAGTGATCAGCCTTTGTTCGGCTCCAACAGCTATTATTTAAACACCTTTTATCAGCGCCGATCGAAACATCGTTCATTGTTTAACCTCGATATCAAGCGCACAGTGCAACAACAAATACAGTGAAAATGCAAAACAAAATACAAAAAGGTCAAGCGGAGGAGCATCCTCTTGACGATGCCTCGTGGCGGGCAGCTGGGTTTCTGGTTGACTCCATCACACGTGTGCCAACGGGCCGGCGGCGCCGCGTGTTGGAAACAAATCGCCGGCGCCCGAGCGTCCGGCGCCGCTCTGCGTCGTCTCTGTGCGGCTCTCGTGCCACTGCTCAGACGGATGGGCCCAGTGCTGCATGTTGGTGACCTGTAGCGACAGAGGGCACGGGGAGGACGGGGCGCAAGAGTCCCGAGTGGTCGGGTAGCATCCTCCCTCTGAACCTCTGACGGGAGACTTCCCAGAGGACTCGTATTCAGGCTCCACGGCCTCCATTTTGATTTGGACGGTTCTGGCCTTGAGCTGCAGTTTATGGGGCAAAGCTGAAGAACTGGCATCCGGCACTTTGTGCGTGGAGACGATGACACTTCTTGGATCGCCTGCAGACGGCGTCGCCCCTTTGGGGACCTGCTGCTCGTCCTCGCCGTCTGATGATTTGCTTGCGGCACTGTCGTCTGAGCTGCTGGGCGAGTTACTGGACGACCTGGTGAGCTGCAGGAATGAGGCATGCTGGGAGTAGACCCCACACAAAGGGCTGGCCATGTAGTTCCTATAGAGTTCGTAGGGACTGCTTCTCTCTTGTGCATAGCTGGCGTTCTCCGCTGGTTCCTGCTTGACATCTGCAGTCCCGCAGATACTAAAGCGGCCCTGAGCCTCGGGCATGTGAGGCGAATGCTTGATGACTGATATGCAGCTGCTGCGCAAGTGATGAGGCTCCAAAACCCTGCTGGAAGAACTCTGCCCGGCATTTGGTGGCACAAACTCCTGGTAGAGGTCGATGTTGGCGGAGCTGGATAGATTCTGGACTTCTTGTGCGTACGCTGCCAAGCTCACCAGGCCAAACTTCAGCTTCAGCGCCAGCAGCTCAGCCTTGAGGGAGGAGTTTTCCTCTCCCAGCGCCATCAGCTTGTTCTCCAGCACCATGTCGTTTACGCGGCGCTTCTCCCTGGAGCGTTTGGCCGCCTCGTTGTTTTTGCGGCGCCTCTCCCAGTAAAGGTTGTCTTTCTTTTCATCCGGGATGAACTCTCTCTGCCTGCGACAGCTGCTTTTAGCCTTAAGTGGCATCTCAGAGATGTTGTGGCCCATCATGTCTCTGCTAGCTTGTAGAGCCAGGAGTCCATCCTCTCCGCTGTAGGGCTCAGTGCAGTCCACCTCTCGCTTGATTGATTGCATATTATCACTGTTGGCTGCTGTCAATGTGTTCACAGGCCTTTAACTGTGCATCATAATGCTTGAATGCAGCAACAGTAACTGCTACATTGGATTCATCCACTTGAGTTGAGCAAATCTGTGGAATAATAGACAATGAGAGAGATTTAGATATCAGTGTCAAGTTAAAACAAAGTTTAAAGTACCAGATAAGTAATGCATCTTCATTAAGGTAGGTACTGGGGGAGGCAGCGGATCAATTAACTCGCGGTTCAGAATTTTTTTTATCAATGATCCCATTTTTTGATGACCCACATTAACAGATCCAGATCCCTTTGTTGTTTGGTAGCAGCTGGTCTACAAGGATCCAGACCATTTCATTTTTTTTTTGCCACCATCCCAAAAATGATTTCAACGCTCTGAATTCAGTAAACCATCAACATTTATAAATGTTATACTTTTGTTACTCTCCTCTCCTGCACACTTTCCTCTGCCCTCTCCTCTCCTGCACACTTTCCTCTGCCCTCTCCTCTCCTCTCCTCTCCTCTTCTGCACACTTTCCTCTGCCCTCTCCTCTCCTCTCCTCTCCTCTCCTGCACACTTTCCTCTGCCCTCTCCTCTCCTCTCCTGCACACTTTCCTCTGCCCTCTCCTCTCCTCTCCTGCACACTTTCCTCTGCCCTCTCCTCTCCTCTCCTCTCCTCTCCTCTCCTCTCCTCTCCTCTTCTGCACACTTTCCTCTGCCCTCTCCGGCACATGTTCTTCTCCTCTCCTCCTCTCTTCTCTTCTCCTCTCCTACTCTATCCCTCCCTGAGGTATCCTTTCCTTCTCCATCCCCATGTTGGATCCATGTCCTTTCTCTGTCTATCAAGGTAAACAAACAATCATATAATACATCTATTTTTCAGTGACAGAAACTAGCATACATTATTGACCAAGCGAAGACTCACACACAGCGTTGCAGGTAGAGTAACCCATGTGTTGCACAGCAACAGTGTATGTGCTGAGGAAGACGATGAGATGATCGAGCGCAGAGCGTTTAGTTTTTCCACAGATGGTGAGGCGGTGATCTTGAAGCAAGATCGTAGACATTTTATGTGAAAGGTACTTCATTTTCATAGAGTGCTCGTCTGTAAAATTGCTGGCGGGAACACAATGTTATTGACTTATCTTCATTTATATTGAAGTTATGATGAATTCTAGGAAATGGGCACATGTTTACAGCAAAATGATATATTCACACCTGTTAACGAGCTCCAGCACAACTCCTGCAATACAGTCCAAGTCTCATTTATCCAGCCGCAAGCTCACCTCACAAACACATGCAACTTCATCAAAATCAGACAATTCACAAAGCTTCTTCCTCCACTACCGTCTCCTGCTGTCGCAACACGCTGCAAGTCTGTGCAAGCAGTGCGCCGGCACAGACGCATGTGAAGTAGTGAGCGCTGAGATGTAATGACTTCTCTTCAAGAATTCAAGGTAACACTGGGCAGGTAATCGAAGTACACATGGTCATTTTGTGGGTGAAGTATCCCTTTAAAGTTATCACCTTAAAAATTACATTTGTAGAAATGACAAATGTTAAGTTTAATATAATTGTTTCAAGTGGAATGCTACTTAAAAAGGACAATTTTAGCCTATTTTGGGCTCCCAAAGCTCCCGTACACAGAGCAGAAGGAGGAACAAAGGAGTACGGACAGCTGTGATCGCAACACGTGGCCTGGCAGCAGCTCTGACACACAGCCAGTAACATGAGGCTAACAGACCTAAACGTGAATTATGACTGCTGTCTGTTTATAGAAACAAGGTTCAGAATAGAAAGAAAGGTTAGGGGTGTGGTAAAATATCCCAAATAAATGTCTCCCCTGACTGCCTTCTTGGAGTCTGCGTGAAGGGAGAAACATGATTATGATGTCACACAGACTCATGAACCGCCTGGGACGTTTCCCAGGGAATGGACTTGTGGCTTCATATAAATAAACCAACGATAACGTTAGCTGTTTACAGAACACCGTCATGAAAGACACTTTGGTTATTGTAACTGATTGTGCCCCAGGTAAGCCAGTTCTTTAAAAGTGCACCAATGCTCTTTGATCTTAGCCCTAAAAACACAGTCCTAATCCAGTACTGAGAATAAATGAACCGCAAAGTGAATCAAGTACAGTAGCAGATACTTTCAAGACAGAAATGATCCCTTAGAGCAGCGCTGACACGGTATAAAAGGTCTGTTCATATCATTTCTGTTTTGTAGTGATTGAAAACATTTTAATGTGATTCATGTGATGATTGGAGGCTGAATAAATCATGTCCAAACCCCTCCGCGACTTCAATAATATCTGTCTTGAAACTGCCTGCTACTGTACATCTAGAATGAAAGAATTAGAGGCAGGTTCCCGAAAATGTAAATGTTTCTTAAATTAACTCTGTTACGTCACTGTCTCTTAGCTTTTAGTTTCTTTTAACTTGTCTTGTTCTGTGTTTTCTGTGTGTCTCCCTTGAAAAATAGATTTTTAATCTCAATGGGACTCTCCTGGTTAAATAAAGGTTTAATTAAAATAACATACTGAGGCTCCATTTTTACATTGAGAATCAATAACACTAAAAATACAACTGCATAATGTATGTGTGGAATTTGAAAGAAACAAACTGGGATCCACTCTTTGGATGATTGTATATTTTCATTGGGTACATACATCTTTCCAGATTTTGCATAACACATCTGTCATGCATGGATGTGAGGGTCGTTTCTAATGAGGCAACTTATGACAGCGAGACTAAATTTGGATCACACGAGATTAAAAATGGGTGGTAATATTACCGCAACGAGGTCACCATCGGTTCAGCCGGGATCCGGTGTTGCGGCTTAATAAGCGACCGTGTTAACTGGTGACTTTCCTCCGAACGCGTCCGTTGTTGTCGTAGTTACAGACAGCTGTTTAAAAATAGGAAGAAGACACGTAGCTGCCCTCGTGAATGCCGGATTGTTTAATTTGTATATGATATATTATTATGTATATGACACTGTATTAAAAAAAATAAAGCGTCATTCTCGATACGGCTTAACTACGACAACGGACGCGTTCGGCTGAAAAGTCGCCAGTTAACACGGTCGCTTATTAACCCGCAACACCGGCAGACCGGGGCAACTCGTCCCTATTGTCCCCGGATGTCTTCATTGTGTCCCGTACAACGCGGTGAACTGCGCGGCCCCGGCCTGCGCGGCTGCCAGCAGGTTCTACCGGCTGCAGCCGCCAACACGGAACCCGGTCCAACGTGCGCGCGCGCGTTCAAAACAGCTCGGTACGTGTCGCACGTGTGTCCCGCTTCGTGTCACAGGCTGCGCTGAGACATGAGACTATGTTGTAGGCATTCACTGTGTTGACATCACTGCCTCCACGCAGAGCGTTTAGGGTGGCTTACTTTTTAGGGCGGAGGTGGGCCGCGCGCTTCAACTGCGTCCGCGGGTTCCCGCGGACGCAGTTGAAGCGCGCGGTCCACCTCCGCCCTAAAAAGTAGTGGGGAAAGACTACACCACTTGGAGCAATTACGTAACAACCTGAAGACGTTACGTTACCGCCACATACCTACACATTCTGGGCTATAATAACAGTAAACTGGACTCCAAAGAGGCCTAACGATAACGTTCCGTGCGTGATACGCGTCCCGTTCACCAGCGTCCTGCTAACGCGGTGCCCGTATCGTCCCGTTACAGTTACAGCCCACACAGAGACTACACGCATTGGCCGCCAACTTGAGCTTTGTTTTCCACCTTTTGACCTGGCTATTTCTAAATGTGGAGTGGCTTTTAGTGACATTACGCAAGGAAACAGAGGTTAATGTTAGCCATGTTGACGCTAACGTGTGCTGTGCGCAGCTGTGATTCTGGGACGTTCCTCTGAACGCAACCCTCTAAGAAGTAGGGATGTGGTCCGCTTCATTTTAACCTCAAATATAAACTATAACGTTACCTGTTCTGCCACCTGGTAGGGGGGTCCGGTGTTCCTCCGCGTATCTAGCACCGAGAAGAAGTGAAGTTCTCCATTGGGCTAGGAGGGAAATAACTGTCCATGAAATCCTACAAGTTGTAGCCAAGTACCTGGCTTCCCCCGCTGGCTTCTTCCTCTCAAGGTGGCTCTTGAGTCATGGATCTGTGTTAGTAGGTCAGCGGTTAAGTGTATTGGCAGCTTGAAATTGAATGACAGCTCCCGCAGCCAATCGGAACGCGGCATCCTCCAATTTTTTTTTAGCCAATGACTCTTGACTTCAACTGAGCGCTCAACTCTCATACAATGCATGTCGTCATCGACAAGGCGCGTGGGGCTTTTTGGTGCGTCTGTTCGTCACGCAGTGCGTGGATTTTTCACGATTCTTCAACATCTTACTGATGCATTCGATGTTTACGCTGCTAATACACAAACAAGCCCCTTTATAAACAAGTTAGCACAGTGGTTCATGTGCACTTTATGAACAGTACGTTGGTAGGCGTGTACTTTATAGTCAGATAGTCAGCCACATGTTATTGTTTATATCTAGCATATCAAATGCTGTTTGAACACTGCGTTAAATTAACAGATGGCGCTTGACCAGCCATATTTTAAAATGGAATGTGATTTCATGAATACACTGATGCAACTAGCTGCAGTACTATTACTAATAACGACCATCATAATAATGAGTTATTCAAGTTAAAGTGCAGAAGAATTGACAAACAGGTTTACATCATTTGATTCATTTGGATTAAATAAGACAATACAACACAATCAAAAAACAGGCAAGTGTGTTGCATACTTCATTTGCTCATACTGCTAAACACCTCTAGGGCTCACTGTTGGACAGCGGTTGAAATGTAAATGCAGCTTGTCTCTGACTTCAGAGTTAAGAAGGCTGCTGATAGCAGAGTCTCTGCCTGGATGTGTTCCTTCCTGGAGGTTCTCCTGCTCTGTTTGAGTGAGCGCCGCTGAAGCATCCATAGCACTGTTGGACACGGTCCCTCATACTGTAGGGGTCAGCAGGTCAGCTCATCATTACATGAGCCCGGAGGAGAGGACTAGTGGAGTACATCCTCTCTCACGACTTTCTCCTCAACTTTTACAAACAAAACAACATACGAAGAAAAAGACAACAAGGTATAAGAAGCTACTGTGTGACAAACAGTGTAGACCTGTTTGTCCCAACATGTCACAACACAGTCCTAATCCAGTACTGAGAGCAAATGAACCACAAAGTGAATCAAGTACAATAGCAGATACTTTCAAGACAGATATTCTCCCTGACAGAGCAGCGCTGACACAGCATAAAAGGTCAGTTCATATAATTTCTGTTTTGTAGTGATTGAAAACATTTAAATTGTATTCATGTGATGGTTGGAGGCTGAATAAATCATGTCGAAACCCCTCTGCGACTTCAATAATATACTGAGGCTCTTTTGCCATTTTTATATTGAGAATCAATAAAACAAAAATACAACTGCATACTGAAAGTCTAGGTTGATAAAAGATTTCTTTACTTTCCAGGAGTTTAAAATGGGTGGGTTGGGGTATTAATGGGAGTGCTGGCAAGCTCAGCAGCACATTGCGATGGTTTAGACCTACAGATAGTTTTAGTGTTCGCTGAGAGTGACATTGAAGTGTACCTAATAAACTACTGACTGCACCTAGTATTTTGACTCTATCCACACTCAGTAAATGCATCTGGAAACTCAATTTATACGTCAAGATAAATGATGTTCCTTTGTTCACAATCATACATTCGTATACTAATGCATTATTTATCTGTCTTTCCCAGATTTCTTAAGCCAGGAAAAGCATGGCAAGATGCTTCTGTTCAACATTGACAAATTGCCTTGAGGTACGGTTTGGAATAACTAATGGTAGATTTTGTTTTCAATAAGGAGGTTAATATATCATCAAGTCATACAGAATCCATCCAGATGCTGAAGGTCATTGAGACTCCTGCCAGTGATCCTGTCATCCCTTGAGATTGGAAGTTGTGCAGCCAAGCCATGAATAAAACCAGTCTTTCACTGTAGAGCCTGCAGTGTTGCACCAGTTCTACTAACCGTACACTAACTAAACATCTAAACGCACAACGAAACTAAAACATCTTAACACACAACTGCTGTCTCAGTCCTCGGACCAGTGGAGGCATAAAATACATATATAGATATAAAACAGTGTTTTTAAACAAAAATAGTTGTGTGGATGTAGCCAAGTCCATATTTAAACATAACAAAGGGTTACAATCTCTGCATCTTGAGGCCAGAATTCCTTACTCCGTTAAGCTAATAATACTTTTAATTTATGTAGCGCTTTTCCAAATGTTCAAAGACGCTTAAAGCTAACAGCCACATTCAAGGATGAGGATGCAAAAAGGTACAGTATGTGATGTTTAGATTATTTTATTAGGATCAGCAATACAAGTATTTCTTCAGTACAAAGTATATGTTTTGGCCTAATGTAACTTGACTGTGCATTGTACCATATATTATATTGTATATCTGCACATGCAATGACAGGTGATGACAAATTATAATCAAGTGAAAGAACATGACTTGCTTCTCTTATCGAGGAGAAATACTCTTATTGATCTGACTTTATTTATTTTATTTTGTACTCCATAGATGGATGTAAACATTATATGGAAAGCAAACATCTACCTAAACAAAGCAAACATGTGGTGGAAAGGACATTGTACTAACATGAGGCTTAGGAATCTTCACCAATAAAGAAAAACTATAAACAAATATAATGTTCAAACCAAAGTACATAATTAGAAATCTACACAATTTGGTTATCAAAGTTGATGCTAAAAGTATCAACCTCGTGGGGAATAAGTCGTGTGTGAACTTTGTCAATGGCATGAAAAAGAGAGATTCTTGGTTCTCCTTCTTGGTTTTCGTCAGTGAGTATATTACTAATAAAGTTCCTTTAAAACTCCTACAGCATAACTATTCATCATACGCTCTATTGATCTATGATTGTGGCTTTCACAATCCATAGGATAATAACCTCAAAAACAAAAAAATGCCATTAGTGGTGCACAGGTTGAGCACAAGCAAAATGCTACTACAGACATCTGGGTTCAGTTCCAGGTTCTGGTAGAAATACCTCCGCTTTGGTTGTGTCTTACAATAAACACAACTGGCACTGCAAGTGGGTGCGAAGAAGACGAGGGACTGTCTCACTTTTTGCCGGACAAGCAAAAAGGTCCTGGTGCCTCTAGAGAAGGGTGTGGTATCCGAGGTGGGAGGGTGTGCGTTGCGGCCTCCCAGTGAATGGCCTGGCTGGCAAGTCAAAGGAACTTCCATCAAAGCAACCTCTAAAGTACTTGTGGATAAGAAAATGTTTTGTGTTGCACAGCAACGGCAAGAACATAAATCTCTCTAAATGGCAACATTACAAAAAGGTCTAAAGACGATTGCATGATTAATTTCGCTTAATCATGGACACAGGAGTTTGAGAGGTATAAACATGAGACACACTTGACATTCAAATCTGTGGCAGCAAGAAACTCCTAGAAAACATTCAGTCACTGTTCCAAACAATGTCTCAATTCACTGTATGCTGCTTATTCAATTTTGGCAAGCACAGCTCACAGAAATATTTCAGCTCTACCGTTCTTCAAACAGAACCACACCTATGTGTCTGACAAGTGTATCACCAGCTCGTCAGTCTGTGGAGGGTCATTGTCACCTAGCAATTCTGTTTCAGGCACTGACATGTCCTTGTGTTGGTCTAGCCCATCCTGGGACGGCCTTTCAGCCAAGTCCTCATCATTGGTCTTGGAGTCCTCATTGAGCAAAGCTGCTCGCTCTGTGACAGAAGTGTTGGAAGGGGCCGTGGTGACATAGCCTGTAGATGTGGATCCACTGCCACTATGGTGGGAACCAGCTTTGGCAACCATTTGTGGTGGGTGGTGCATCTGCTGGTGGGGAATTTGCATAGGCATTTGCATGGGGTAAAAGTTCTGCAGGTATGGGTAAGCTGGCATGGGGTGATATCCATTGACAGGGATGTAGAGCTGCTGAGGCACCATTGGCCGATGCATTTGGCCCTTCATGGGCATGAACTGGGGCTGATGGAAAGGCAAGCTCTTTTTAGGGCTGGTGTAACGAGACGCATTTGCCGTGCTCATGCTGATGTTGCTAATGGGACTGGTGCTCAGAGAGCTGGTCTGGGTTGTGTTGCTGGTGCCAGAAGTCTGAGCCGAGCTGTTATAGTTGGACAGGCTTTCCCAAGAGCGCAGACGTGTGTGGATGTCCTTGAAGCGAGGCCTTCTCGCTTGGAATTCACTCCAACACTCCAGCATGAGGGTGTAAATCCAGGATGGGCAGTCATCTGGACAAGACAGTAGCTGTTGACCGCGCAACATCTCGATCACGTCCTGGTTGGAGTAGCCACAATACGGCTGCAGACCGTAACTGAAAGTCTCCCACAGCAAGACACCATAAGACCAGATGTCGGAGTCGGTGGACAACTTTCCGTACATAACGGCTTCTGGGGACATCCAACGAATTGGGAACGGGCTTGTGCCCATGAGATTGTAGTAATCAGCGGAGTAGACATCTCTGAACAGGCCCAGATCCAGGATCTTGATGCTGAGTTTGTCAAAGACCAGAATGTTTCGGGCAGCAATGTCTTTATGGACTACTTGCTGGCTGGAAAGGTACTCCATTCCGGCAGCAATCTGGGTGATAATGTGAAGAAAATCGGCTTGCTCCAGTGTGGATTTGACTGTCTTGCCATCATCTGAGCTGCCAACATCCGAGTTGGGGGAGCGCATCACCAGATACTCATGGAGGTCACCAAGGCTGGAGTAAGTGAATATCATGCTCATTGGCTGCTCTTTGGTGACATAACCCAGCAAACAAACGATATTTTGGTGTTGTAGGTGAACGCGGAGCATGGCTTCATGGCGAAATTCCTCACAGAGAGTGGCATCAACCTTGTCCTTTAATGTTTTGATGGCCACCACCTGGGTCTGTTCTCCAGGTGCGGTGCCGTACATGTGGCCCTTGTAAACCTTGCCAAACCGATCCTCACCAAGCTCCTCCATAAACCGCACGGCTGACATGTTGATCTCCCGCAGCTTGGCCTGCAGCCACAAAGCAATAAATACAATTACATGTCATCAAAGTGTATGGCCAACAATAAAACTTAATCTCATACTTTAGCACTGGAATGCAACCGTTAATAATCCAGGTGAACAGAGATCACTCTCTTTTTCATTCATGGGTGTACAGACTAAAACCAGCACTGCCTTAAAAAACTAAAGCATAAATGTTGGTGGGGTTGTGCTGCTTCAGGTACCATGGAGATGATGAAATAAGATCAACGGATTTGAGTTTGAGTAATAGATCTATGATTTTTAGGGTTCATCAGACACCTAAATACTGCACCGTGGTATATAATACTGTGACACCATTATCAAATAATCTTTTAGCCCCATTATGAAGAGGGGCTCTAAATTTTGATCTATCTTAAAAGTCTTAATTATTGGATCATATAATGGTGCAAATCCCTCATTGAATTTGTGCTTATTCCTATAATTTGCGTTAAAAATAATGAAGGGGCCATGTTTTCTAATACAATGCAAATGTCAGTCTGAACACGACCATACATCAGAACGAATTTAAATGAAGTATGCCTGTGTAGTGAGCCTCTATACTCTGTGTGTGTGTGTGTGTGTGTGTGTGTGTGTGTGTGTGTGTGTGTGTGTGTGTGTGTGTGTGTGTGTGTGTGTGTGTGTGTGTATTACCTGGTGTTTTTGCTGATTGAGGAGAGACAGCTCCATGTCCTGGTTAGGTGAGCTGTTTAGCTGGCAGCGTGGTGGTGTGTCAGTCGAGTCCTTTTGTTTAGTGCGACACATGCAGACCAGAAAGAAGAGGCACGCGATGACCAGAGGGATGGCGATGGCCGGGATGAGAATGAACAGGATCTCCTTCCTGGGGCTGTCTGGGGGCTCTGGAGGCAGAAAGACAACAGAGATAGTATCAAGTCCTCTGATGGTGTAATGCATTGACAGTGTTCATTAGATTTTTCTTTGAATACATCAAATGGGGTATAAGCATAAAAATGCTGAAAAGCAAAATAAAGTATTAACAGGATCTATTGAGACATAAAGATCTTTAGCTAAAAGTGAAACAAAGAGATAATCATTTCCACACATCAGAAAACTGTGAGGTGAAAGGATATTTGTCATTACAGATACATACACTATAGCTGACAACGAGCTTAAAGCACCTGTCTGTCTCTTAAACTGAGAGGAAATCCACGGTAACCGGTGGCAATAAACTGTTCATTATAGCAGCGCTGCCCATCCCTGGTCCTCCGGTACCTGAGCTCTGAATATCTTCCATCTAAAAAATGTCAGCTCTAGCTTTCTAACTGAACTAGACTGGTATTGCATCTCAAGTTGCAGCTGCACATTTTCAATATTGCAATATTGCGTTTACTGTGACAGCCCTACTTGTAAAATACATCCTTCATTCCACTGCTGACAGATCCCCTCCAGTGCCGTCCTACACACCACATGGGAAACTAAGAGCCTCTTATTTCAGTTCCCTTCCAGTCTGAAACAATATTGGTTGTCTAATCATGACAGAAGATGATGTCTACATTGTCTTTCACACATTCATTCAGTGAAACAATGTCAAATGAAAGGAAGCAGCATCTGTTCTTTACACGAGCCGTCCATGTTGTCAAAAGATCATCATGCATCACAGCATCCTGGGGTTGTTCACACTTAATGCCCGCAGAGCAATTTTGAGCTCCATAGATGTGGTATTCATTAGTGGATAGTTTCCCATTGGTTTATTCCTGGCACTTGCAACCACAGTGATGACCCCCATTAATGAATACCTGAAGACAAATGCTTCAAATGTCTAGCCACCCTGATTGTGGATTAAATAGCTATTTTAAAATCAAAGTACCATCAATGAATCTGTTTTGCAGTACAGAAAGAAGTCAAGATAGAAAAGTATGTTACTTCAGTCTTTGTTCAATGGCAAATGCTGATTGTTAGTTGAATGCCTCTTCTTTTTGACTGGTTTATAGGACACTTATAAACAGCACGTCATTCATTTTGGCCCCAAACGTCAATCCCTCTCCACGGCATACGCTGATTCCTACTGATGGAAGTCACCGCTGCCTTGTGCGACTGATGCAGGAAACCTCATTCACTGGCAGATGCTACATTCCACCAACATACTGATGGTAAGCCACTCTTGTGTTGTACGCCGACTCTTAGTGGTAAGCCCTTTGACAACTGGTATGTCTGCTGGTGGAATGGAACAATGGTTTTGTCATCTGTGTTCCACTGGTGTTCCACTGGCTGATATCTCTTCCCACTGGTACAGAACATTTGTTCCTGGCATTTAAAAAACAGCCGTGGCCATTTGGCATAATGGTCATTGAAAACTGGCAATCATTAATGCACATATCAGTGCCAACAATCGCATTAAAATCACATGAAGTATAGTTTCAAAATGTTATGTTTTTTTTGTCATATAAACTTTGCAATGCTTGTTGGTCACAGCTAATAATCAGCTATTGCTATCTTAAGTCTTTTATAGAAATGGAATCTGTAACTGCTGGCTTTATCCATCTGTATCTGGTAAAGTAATGCCTTTTTGTCATTCAGACATACGTTTTTGTTTCATAAAGTCCCACAATGCTCAGTGATATTCGTCATGGCATCAATTCCTCATTTGTTAGAGCATTCTGGCTATTTTACTTGCAAACATAATACTGCATAGCTTTCTGATACACTATAGCACAAGTTGCATACTGTCAAATTTCGTGAGAAATTTGAAATTTCGTGAGAAATTCAGTGGGACAGAAAGCTTTCTGCACACAAAGAGATCCCACACTTTTGCCTCATCTTTGTCTTCTTAAAGGCTCATGCTTTTTGGGTTTGGGATCTCAAAAAATAAAAACGTTGCCATGTTGAGTGTATCCCACCACGCAGATTTTAAGCATTTTTCTGTTGTTCGCTGCTGTAGCAGACGAACGGGACAAGGAGGCTCCTTCATGCAATACCAAATCTACGAAATGGGATTATCTGTGTTCCCCTCGGGTGTGAGCAGGACTTCCATTTAGTTTGGCAGAAATTAAGTATAATAAATAGGTGTGTTTTCTTTAGTGTATAATTACGTAAAAATAAGAATGTTTGTGTTTTTTGTACGTTAGAATGAGTCGTTTATATCTAAATAGGTAGGCGGTCTTCTTCACGGATGTGTCCTCCATGTTTCTACAGTAGAACGGACAAACTAAACACTGGCTTTAGATAGAGAATGTTTTCATATTTTCATATGTTTGCGTCAGCCACTAGTTCTCCTACACACTTGGCATAAAGGAGATGTTCCATCTGGTTACAATTTGCAAACTCAGGTTTGTCTTTTACAGTGTTTCACAAAAAAAACGTTCATGAAACCCTCTGATAGTCTCAAACTAACTATTAAGGGCACACTTGTTGCATCAGGGTACTTACTGCAGGGCTGGATGTCACACAGGTCCACCCTGACCTGAGGGTCCAGCGTGAAGCACCAGGGCGCCTGCATCTGGCCCCCTGGGTTACGGCAGAAGTTGTGACTTCCCCAGAGCTCGGGGTAGTCTTGGGACAGGTGGTGACTGTGAGGGTACTGAGAGCTCCACAGCTGGCAGTGGTGACCAGACATGGTGACGCTGACTGTGCCCCTGTAGTCAGCCCCACTGCCGTTGTAGCAGCTGTGGTCTGTGGGCGAATCTGTTGGGGAGACAGTGAATCAGTGTGGATGTTCCTTCTTTTTGTGGGATTACATGATTGTTTTTCAGCTGGTTCAGCGAGTGGCCGTTCTGTTAAACTGTTAAAACGTTCATTTTGTATGTTTACTTTGTAGGGCTTAATAATGCTAAGCTAAAAAATGGAACATTTCAATATTTTAGGAAAGCTGTTTGTTTCTGAAAGTGAAATTAAAAGACTGTATGTCAGTGTGTTAGGTATAGAGCTCGAGACAGGATGTGGTTAGCCTAGCTTAGCATAAAGACTGGAAGCAGGGTAAAGCAGTATCCACCCTCCCAGCACTGCTAAATGTGTTCACTCTGGTGGTGCTTTTACATGCATGTGTGTGGTGTGTGCGTGCTTTAGCATCCACCTACATGGACCCAGTTTCTCTGCTGGCACTCCAATCCTCATACAGGAAGCAGCATCGGGCGTGCCCGGCCGCGGCAGCAGGTGGCAGCTGGGCAGTTCCAGCTGCATGAGGATCATAGGGTTGGACCGGGCAATGCTGTACTCGGCGTGGCACAGGTCGTTCTCCAGGGCCTCGCACTCATCGCGACAGAGCTGGCGCCGCCGCGGGTCCCGAGAGCCGTCGTCACACAGAGGGAAGACGTAGTAGCAGAAGGACGGGATGGCAAACCTGGAGCACTGATCCGACAGGTGGGTGGAGGTGCCAATCATAGTGAAGGCAGCTTGGAGGGAGAAAGCAGAGACACGTTTTTTGTAATCTCAAATATCTTCGGTAGTTAGAATTATACCCCGCTGTTCAGTGTTTATTCATAATAGTGCAATAGGTCAACTAAAAGAGTCAGGTGCTTTTCTTACCCGTGATGCGGTTTTCACTTTCCCCCTGCATCTGCAGAGACTCAACGTAAATGCTCTGGTTGCCAATGAAGCGAGCGCAGGCAATGCCTCGGTACGGCTGGCAGAAACCTTTCACACGCGACCTGAAGAGGAAAATAAATCATTTTTTAAACACTTTCTTTTTCAAAGCAGAAGAAAAATAGAGAGAAAACAAAAAACTAAGAAACTTTATTGATCCCAGGAGGTAAATAAGTATTTACAGCAGCCCCTTACAAACTAACTCCGTAACTCTGACATGTTGACCAGAGCTAATATACTATCGGCAAATTTCACTTTATTATACAAAAATGTTGTGTTGGCTGATAAGTAACAATCATCATCATAATGATCATAAATACATCACTACTGCTAAAAAGGACATTTCAACAAGGATACTAATTTGCTAAAGAATTGCTCTAATGTGTATTAAACGCTACCAAGAGTCATGATAATAAAATAATGTTGTTCTCCTGTCACATGTGTGTGGAGACAGCCCTTCAGCCCTTCTTTTTGAGAGGAACCATAATGTGATAGGGAAGCAGCTTTCACTGGAATAAACAAGCCACCATATTAATATTTCTCTTCCATTGCTGCAACTCACCTACTCTGCATTTAGACACACACACACACACACACACACACACACACACACACACACACACACACACACACACACACACACAGTTGTTAAGCCAACAGTTCACAACTTCTTGGCTACATATGACTGTTGATCACTTATTCCTGGAAATCTATTAAATCTATTAAATCTATTTCTTATTAATCTATTCGTATTTCCTTTACTCCTGATATCTCATTGTGAGTACTTTAAAACATGATGTAATGGAAAAGCCATTACCCAGCAGACCTTAGGCATTCCTACTATGAAGAGAAGCAAGTCTCCTGGAAGCGTTGGGCTGACTGAAGAGTTTACGTTTACGTGTCTTGAATGAGCGATGGACCTGTAGATAACTGAGAGGGGGAAGGTTCTTTTTTGAGCAGAATAATTTGAAAAAAAAGGATCTTTACTCAATGCCCACTTACTAGCCAGCATATTAAGCCTCAGGCATACTTTTCTCGCATTCCGAGAACAGTCACACACACGGTTCCATTAATACTGCAGTTGAGGGTCTGCGTCGGTCTGGCATCCACCCGTGCACATCTCCCAATCCACACTCCATTCCAGTTAATGCACCACAATGTCGTTTGCCAGGAGTTCAATGCCATCTGGCTGTTCCTGTATTCCTTTAAAGATAAATTATATAACTGTATATAACATTGGATCTCCTCACACATCCTCTCTTCAAAACAAGTTTCCACTCTACAGTCAGCAGGGTAACACATTTTGTGCTGCAAGCTGAGGTCTACATGGAGTCTAAATCACGCAAATACACGGACACGCCGAGAGTTACTTGGCCTTCAGTCCAATTGCAAACCAGTGAGATCAGTAGAGATCTAGTCAGAGCAAAAACTCTCCCAAATGGACTAGGAAGAGGTCATCAACCAGTAATCATTGGATGGCCAAAGAGAAATCAAGGAGGAAAATCACAACCAGTGACCACTGAACAGACTCAGGGGTCACCATCACACCGGTAACATAACCACCATTTGTCACATTACCCAAATTCAATAAGTGCTGACAACTTATATAAAACAAGTGAACGTAGTCCCCGTGTAACTTTCATGAACTGACAAAACACTGCGAAAGGGTGTAAGACGAAAACACGGACAACTCTCAGACCGGGCAGCGCTGTGGTAGCGCCCTTCACTTTTCAGAATGGATCCATTGAGGGTAATACAACATGGGTGTTGCATCCAAAACAGCTCTTCAGGTCTGCATTGGTTACACACTGACCTAAGTCTTTTATTTAACAACACTAAAATGAGGCTGCTAATGGATGCACTTTGGATGCGTTTGTTACAACCTGCAAGTATTGGACAAAATGAATCGTGTCAGTAGAAATTATTTTCTAAGTCACCTATTTAAAAAATTAAAAGCAATGTGCAAATTAGTGTCATTAATAGTTGCTTTATATGATTATAAAACTAAAAACGTCGCTAAACTTCAAGCATGTCTTAAACACCTTGATGACCTGCAACTTCCTGATGTAAAACTCAGACAAAACTGAAGTTATTCTACTGGCCCAGAACACCTCAGAAATCAATTATCTAATGATATAGTTTCTCTTGATTGCATCGCTGCAGCACCACCGTAAAGAATCTCAGAGTTATCTTTGATCAAGACCTGTCCTTTAACTCCCACGTAAAATAAATCTGAAGGACTGCCTTTGTTCACCTACGTAACATCTCAAAAATCAGGCACATCTTGTCCCAAAATTAGTTCACGCATGTGTTACTTCTAGACTGGATTACTGTGACTCCTTACTATCAGGCTGCTCTAATAAGTCTCTTAAATCTCTCCAGTTGATCCAGAATGCTGCAGCTCGTGTACTAATATAAACTAAGGAAAGAGATCACATTACTCCTGTATTAGCTGCTCTGCACTGGCTTCCTGTAAGACCAATAATCACATTTAAAATCCTTCTCCTCACCTACAAAGCCTTAGCAAGGCAAATGTGTGATTTTGGGCTAAACAAAATACATTGAATTGAATTGAAAACCTGTCACACTAAAAGATAACACTTGACAAATGAAGCGCTAGCCTAAGTTCAGTCAGGAAGACTTTACCTATACATGCTCAGACTTGAAGTTTATTTCTCATACATCTTTCAATCACTCATAGTACACATGCTCACTCATAATTTCCTTTTACATTTCCTTTTACAGCCTCCACCACCAGTGTCTGGACCCCACAGGAGGATGTATCTTGCTGCTGCTCAGGGCGGATGCCCATTACAAATCTTTGTCTCGAGTTCGAGGAACAAAACCTCTGTCAAGAATTTGTCATCACACATCATCTGTTTATAAGAGAGGATTGTCTTTTATTCATTTAGTTGTCTCCTGATTGAACTGATGACGGATACTGAAAAGTAATACATCAGGTTATAGGAACAGTTCTGGCCTCAGGCTTAGTTTGTTCAACAATGAACAATCATGCCACAAATAGTTCATTGATAAAAGCAGTAAAAGAGCCAATTTGCTTTAAGATACTTTAGAAACAGGAAGTCTTAAAAATCTTCATTTGAGTGAATATTTTGCAGCCAAAACCAATTGTTTACAGGATATTAAACGTTTGTTTCTTTATAATGCATGTAATACATGAAGTGTTTCTCTAAAGAGCTGGTATGAAGGTCTGTGGATATGACACTACAGATCACAGCACAATCCCTCCTCGGCTTGTGTAGGTTAGTTACAGTCTGTGAGCATATCTCTGGGTTACACTCGTTGTCTTTTGGATTCCTCACAGTTCATTTTGTTTGTTCGCCCTCTGACGTTTACGAGAATGATGCAACGACCAGCACATAGAACATCCTCTTCTGTGCCGGCTCACGCCACTGTGCCAGGCACATAAACAGTATAAACAAAACTTTAGACAGTTATACATATAGTTCATTTCATAACTAACAAATACAATGAATAATAGTGATGAACACTGGAGGAAAGACCTGCTCCATGAATACCGTTAGCTAAAAAGCAACGGGCTCCAGCATGTGGAGCTGCTGGGTGTTGGTGCACCACAGGAAGTTATGCTGTTAAACCAACTGATCTGAACTTGTTTTCAAACTTGGCTCTTTGCTAAGGTCATTCTTATGTTATGTGTGGCATGGTTTAGGCTCCCAGGCCTGATTTGAGTCTTAATCCACAAAACAAACATGCTGAGCCCAAAGACATACACACACAGAACAGGCCGGCATGCTGCCAGCGCTAAAAACGATGAGACGGCTGCTCTGTCCTCGCAGGCTGGGAGACTGTTGGCTTTGATTAGCGACAATCCCATTTACACACAGGTAACTGAATCAAGCGGTAAGAAATACTGACCAGGCCTCTTGTCGTCCACGTAACTCTATTCACATCAGTAACACTCAGAGATCAACAGAAGGCTTACTTGTGCTTTTGACTTTGACTCAGTAGCATGCCACCACTTACTAATACCGTCTGTCATGTAGCTGCCAGACCCTTTAGACCAGACCCTTTAGACCAGACCCTTCAGATCAGTCCCTTTAGACCAGACCCTTTAGATCAGTCCCTTTAGATCAGTCCCTTTAGACCAGACCCTTTAGACCAGACCCTTTAGATCAGTCCCTTTAGACCAGACCCTTTAGATCAGTCCCTTTAGACCAGACCCTTTAGATCAGTCCCTTTAGATCAGTCCCTTTAGATCAGTCCCTTTAGACCAGACCCTTTAGATCAGTCCCTTTAGATCAGTCCCTTTAGACCAGACCCTTTAGATCAGTCCCTTTAGATCAGTCCCTTTAGACCAGACCCTTTAGATCAGTCCCTTTAGACCAGACCCTTTAGATCAGTCCCTTTAGACCAGACCCTTTAGACCAGACCCTTTAGGCCAGACCCTTTAGGCCAGACCCTTTAGACCAGACCCTTTAGATCAGTCCCTTTAGACCAGACCCTTTAGACCAGACCCTTTAGATCAGTCCCTTTAGACCAGACCCTCTAGACCAGACCCTCTAGACCAGACCCTTTAGACCAGACCCTCTAGACCAGACCCTCTAGACCAGACCCTCTAGACCAGACCCTTTAGACCAGACCCTTTAGACCAGACCCTCTAGACCAGACCCTCTAGACCAGACCCTTTAGACCAGACCCTCTAGATCAGACCCTCTAGACCAGACCCTTTAGACCAGACCCTCTAGACCAGACCCTCTAGACTAGACCCTTTAGGCCAGACCCTTTAGACCAGACCCTCTAGACCAGACCCTTTAGACCAGACCCTCTAGACCAGACTCTTTAGACCAGACCCTCTAGACCAGACCCTTTAGACCAGACCCTCTAGACCAGACCCTTTAGGCCAGACCCTTTAGACCAGACCCTCTAGACCAGACCCTCTAGACTAGACCCTTTAGGCCAGACCCTTTAGACCAGACCCAATGCAACGTATCCTCATACAGCAGTTTGATATCTTTCATTAAATTATGTGAAAAATGATTTCTCTTCATTTGTGCGTTCTTCTACGTTGAGGCAACAACACTTTGGGGTTCGGTTTAGGAAAAACAAATATAGTTTGGCTAACATGTTTGTTATTCCTGGTTCACCATTACATGGGTTACCATGGTGCAAGTCTTTCCATAAGCACAATACATCTTTAACACGTTCACATTTGCAGCTCAGGATGTTGTCACGATTGTTAGGAAGCTCTCTGTGAATGTGAACATGCAATCTATCCTTTTGGATATGATATCATGAAACAAATGAATGTACTCATTATTATGTTAACACGCATCATAAGTAGTTCATCTGTGATTAACTGTGATTAACTACTCCCATTCTTTGCAAGTTATGACATTAAAATGTGATACTGACCATATAACTACTGAATGAAATCCCCCAAAAATATTTCATTTCCTTTCTATATCGAGCAGTTCATTCTCAACTGAAGGAATATAGGAGAAGGTTTTCCAGGGCATTCCCTCTTTTAACTTCTATTTTCACATGGTCGGCGACCTCATTCCATTACTCTATAAAACATAATAATTGAGGCTCATGTCAGCCTTTTTTTAATCTTCACACCACCTCATACTTTTAGTTTGACACAGGAGACCCATCTCATAGTGGTGAGAGTGTACCTCATAGACGTAGTATGACAATTGGCCTGTGACTGTTATGTGTTGTTGTGATAAATGCGGCAGCGGAGGTATCAAAACTGAACACACACACACACACACACACACACACACACACACACTAGATGCTGTTGTGTAACAGTCAGGCCTATTTTGCTTCCGGCATGCTATGTAAACTCACACACTGAGGCAGCACTCTGAGCTGCAGTTACTGTTACTGTGACACACTGCGTCTGGCACACACACTGTGTCACAGTCGGCTTATTGCATATTTCTAGAATTACAGATGGAGATGGAGCAATTCGCCGAATAATTGATTTATTGATCATCAGAAAATGAGTCGAACACAGTTTTGAGAGCCAGACATGTTCTGGTTCCAGCCTAACAAATGGGTGGATTGGTTGCTTTTTTATTTGTCTTTAAAGTAGACAGAATATCTTTAGATCTGGGCTGTTGGTCGGACAAAACAAGACACCTGAAGATGTCACAATAAATTTAAATGGGCACAATTTCACTATTTTTATTTTACTTGTAGAACAATGATTCAATGACATCATTGGCATATTGCATCCTTAAACACAATAGGACATGTGAACTCTGACTGCTTAAAGCTGTTACTTTGACTTTTCTGATGAACTTTGCAGGAAAATGTGTATGCATCTTAATACTGGTATTTGGGGTTTCTAGTAGAACATGTTTACATGGTTTAATGTTCAAAAAACTCTGTTTGCCTGTCTCTTTAAGCCCCCTCCCTATGAAGACCAGTCTCCTCTGGTTGGCTTGTGAGAAAAACATGATGCACCTCTGCAAAGGCAGTTCTCAATCTGTGGGCGGCATATTCTCATGAACTCGCATGTGATCTAGGCAGCCCACAAAAACACTGACTTGGTATTTCACAAGATGTGGGCTGGGAGGCGCTCCAGATACCCACATGGATGTGCACAAGCACTTTCATCATATGTCCTCTTAAAATAGACAAATCGTATCGTAAAATGAATACTCCCCCTCCATGAGCTCTAGATTAAGTCTATTACATGAGTCATATTTTTGGCTGATGAGATACGCCTTCTGGTAGAGGCATTCAGAAACAGTTGGTCTGACTGAGGACATGAATCAGCATTCTTTCCCGTTCAGATCAGGCCTGTCCAAACCACTGGCTAGTGTCTGACTGCTGGGAATCTATTCTGAGCTCCATCCAGTGAGTCAACCCAAGAGAGAGGGAGGCGACAGGAGGCCGCAGGTCCTGCTGCCCTCAGCTTGGTTCATCCACCAGTGCAGCACAGCACAATATCTTCACCATCAGTCAACACAGAGGAGGTACGAGTGTGAGCTGACATGTTGTCTAACACCACAAACACACTTTCCTTTCTTTCAATCCATCCGCACCACAAACCTGAAGCTTGTTTCATTATAAAAGGGCTGGTGTCTGTGGGCATCGCTCCATCGGATGGGGATTAAAAAACTGTCCGCTTACCACAGCGTCACATTTACAACTAAACCTAATCCAAAGATATATCAAACTCAATGAGTTGACTTAAAGACATTGATATGAAACTCCATAACCCAACTGCTACTTTGACAGAAACACATTGTATTACTCACATACTTTATGTATATCACCAGTCAGTCAAACAGACAAATGAGCAGAACGCTTAACAATCAACAGCTTTACTGGACTTCCTGTTGACAACAACCCAGAACAGGGATTGTACCACTGGTCCATGTTCATGATTGGATGTCAAAATATTCTGTCAACCCGGCTTCATCAAACTGAAGCAGTTGCTGTTAACCAATCAGAGGCTGGAGCAACCCAGCAGGCAGCCAATCATACTTTTCTTTTTGTTAGATAATAGCAAAACAAATCAATCAAGAAGCATGAAGTCAATCTAACTCACCTTTTCTCTATTTTTTACATCTATACATTTTTTTTAACAATAAATGTATTGAAAGAGTACTTAATTTTGTTGTATTAAAGCAAATACATCTACGAGTATGCCACAGACATCTTTTTAATTCAAATGCATCTATAGTCAAGCTGAAGTTACATAGAAATGAGACACATGATTAATTGTAAATCAAAATATACTCAGTCTGCAAAAGAAGCTTTGTGCATTTAATACTGGAAACTGCATCAAAGTTGGATATAAGATTGCAGGGCAGTTATGTTGCATTTCATTAGATTGTCCCATTCTTGTATTTATGCATTTTCACATTTTCATATAGTTTTGTGGTGATTATAATGGCTAATATTATTACAATGAATTCTCTCTGCAGTTCTGTAATGTAGATGTGGATGTATGTATGATATTCTGCTGGGGTTGTTTTTGTATTAACACAAAATGATTTCATATGTTTGTGATCTGGCAATTTAGCAACAATGTGAAAGAGTCATGTTTGTGCAAACTGTAATTTATTTTTATCTGAAAATAATTCAAGTATCCACTGCTTCTGTGATAGTTTTCTTTCCTGCCTTGATTGTGTTTCGTCTTTTTTTTGCACAAACAAAATATATAACAGAAATGGTTTGAGGGGTTTCTAGGGAAACTTTCCTGCCGTGAAAAACAAACCACATGGAAGTGCATTGTAGCCGCCATGCAGCCGCCCGCTCACTACAAACACAACTAACTTTCATAGCTGCGTTCGGCTCACGGGGCGCGACGGGAATACGCTTCTGTTGCAGGAGGACATGCATTCACACACACTCTGACAAATGTGTAGAAGGTGTTCACTTACGGTTCATCTGGGGTGTGAGTGGGCATCTGTCCTGTGAGTCCAAAATAAAAACATGAATAAAACATTAAAAACTAAAGAGAGACCATTTAGCTTCATGATTCTGCATTCAAAAGATCTCATTGGCTTCTTGGTAACTGAAAAATATCAATATGTTAAAGGTATTAGTATACATCATGCATAGACTACAGCATATGTATCTATGTTTGCACTATGTTTATAGTTTTTATTATATTTGTATTGTTCTATTGTTTTATTCTGTGTTTATTGTTATGCACCTTTCTCCGAGTCAAAGTTCCCGCAAATGCCTCTCTCTCTCTCTCTCTCTCTCTCTCTCTCTCTCTCTCAAGAGAGAAGTAGAGTCATTTTCTCATAGACTTCTACAACCAGAGGAGTCGCCCCCTGGTGGACATTAGAGAGAATGCAAGTTTAAGACACTTCCGTATTGGGTTCACTTTTCGTAACCGGGTCTGTCGCCTGCTCATTACTGACAGCACCATTAAAGGAAATAACCAAACTCTCTGCACACGCTGTGATCTGATTGGACCTCGTGTGAACTGATGCAGATCATAAAACATTCAACCATGAGAAGATGTGTTTATATTTGAGTCATACATGTGAACCGTACCTAGTTTGACGTACAGGACGCCTGTGGCAGAGATGACCTTGAGTGAGTTGGAGGCCACACACTGATAATAGCCGGTGTCCGTCGTGTCCAGGTCCTGGATGCGCAGCTTGGATCCCACCTCTGTTTTACGGATGGTTATGCGACCCTGCTCCTGGACCACGGGGGCGTCGTTTTTCAGCCAGCGGATGGAGGGCCGTGGGTTCCCTGTCACCTTGCAGTGCAGCGTGGCCGTCTGGCCCTGGAAGTGGGTGATGTTGTTGACCCGCTCCTGGAACTCCAGGAAATAACCTTGAGGAGCAGAAACAAGATGCGTTAAACTAAAGGAAGCATTCAAACTGAGGAACCGGCTTCATGCGGCCGGTGGGGGCCTGGCAGTCATGCAGCACAGCGTAGTTTCAGGCAGCACATTAACAATCATGCTTCACAAATAATCGGCTCATTCTTCAGCAAAGTCTAATCATATCTATGCAGGTGTACAGCACAGCCATTATAACCTGGCCCTTTGCTGATGTGCTCATGCCAACTCTGCCAATGCCTTCACCACCTTCCACTCCGACATCGTTGCTTCTCCAGCAGAATCTTTGGTTCTGCTTTGAAAAATGTTGTATTTCTGCCAGTGACAGTTGTAAGACATTTTAATATGTTTTCAATTGCTTTGGTTGAATACAGTTCTTTGAATATCATTGAAATCAAACTATTTATATTTGGCGACCGTGGCGCAGTGGTGAGCAGGGTCGTCCCCCAATCAGAGGATCGGCGGCTCGATCCCCAGCTCCGCCAGCCTGTGTCGATGTGTCCTTGAGCAAGACACTTAACCCTAAATTGCTCCCGTAGTTGCGCCTACAGTGTATGAATGTTAGATAGTCCTGATGTGGCACCTTGCATGGTAGCTCCTCTCATCAGTGGGTGAATGATTCCTATGTAAAGCATCTTTGAGTATTCAGAAAAGCGCTATATAAATCAAAGAATTATTGTTTAGGCTCTTCGGTGGGAACAGTGAGCGCCACAGACCGGGTTTGTTGATCGTTAAACAAACAAAATAGAACAATGTCAACCGCACAGTTGCTCACTGTTGCTCTCCAACAAACCATAAGGCTCCAGGTTCATGGACACTAACTTGTCTTTTTGTGAGCTGAAAAACAACATGGCGGCTTGAGATGCCTCGTCCAAACTAATCGTGTCAGCACATTGGCTCAAACGTTATGAATCACATACTTTAAAAGGCAGCGTCAATATAATATCTGCCGTCGGGTCAGCTGTTGTGTGCCACATCATATTTGGGTGTGTATGGTGGGCCGACTTGTAGCAACAAACAAATAGAGGCCCAGATATGCTCCAATGTAAACAGTGACAGCAGACGAGCATGCGGCTCCGTTTACACTACACAGGGTGTCTGTGTAAGCAGACCTGGTCACCCAGTGTGTGGTCATGCTGTCACAGATGATGTAGTGTACATGTGTACATGTAGATGTACTCACTAGTGGAGAAAGCTTAAAGTTAGCTCCTTTTGTAGCATGCTGTGATTGCAAGGGATTGTGGGTGGAAATCTCTCCCCCAAATACTTGCAATTGACCAGACATGTCATCAGATCCTCCGAAAGCTGAAAGAAAACCAATTTGATCTTTGCAGTAATCCGTGTTCCACCGACTCCAAAGAGCACTGTGGATGGTTTGTATCACTGAGTGCCAACAGCTGTGCGGCTCAGGAGCGTGCCGACATGTTCTGTATCACAACGAGCTCAAAACTGGGACCTGCAGGACAACTGTGTGCACACAGTAGAGTACGGCGGGACGGGTTCGTGTTCCTGAGACCTGAACTTCCATGAAGCCTGCTTGTGAAGGCTTAAGATTGACTTGGACCCTTAGACCCTTAGACCCTTAGACTCTGTGAAACAAAAGACTTAAAGCGGGCCTGGCATCAGCCACACTTAATATCTGAGTTCCCGGTGTTGACTAACAAAAAAAGAATCTAATGCAGAAGTCTCAGATTCAGTCTCGCTCTTCAGCCAGTCTGAGTGTTTTCATAGGACTTCGGCACAGCAGAGCTGCCGCCAGGACGGATTTAGGAGATTTTTGGCCAGCCCTATTAGGGCAAAAGTCTGTCTCTGATTTACTGAGTGAGTGAGTGAAATAATGAGTGGCCCAATCCCAATGTCCCCCCAAAGGCCTTAAACCCAGGACCCTCAGAGAGTTATGCTTGAGTGTGAGAGACTGTAAACGGTGGAAATATGAATGGGACAGCATTTTGCTGCAACATATCACGTTACTGTCATAACATGTTACGCAATTGTAGATTTTTGCCTCACAAGACGAGCGGTCATGATCAAATAATCTATTTATTCGTTTTTTGTCAAACAAAGCTTCAATGACAAAATGAAATGAAATGTTTGATGATGAAACCAGGTGGGTAATATTGTCTCTGCTTCCAAATGTCTGCGAGAGAGCGCTCCAACACTCAAGGATTTGACAGCGGGACAGAACTAAACCCTCACGGGCCCTTTGGGAACGCGCCTCAAAGTCTGAGTCCCTGAGTGTGTAGGTTGGGATTGGGCCAGCGAGTGAGTGATGGAGTTACACAATCGGTCGGTCGAGAGCTTCCCCATTGGGCCGTGCTCTTTAAAAATGAAAGGAAATGGTAATAAATCGAACACTAGAGGAAAGGAGAGAGGAGGCGAGGAGAGGAGAATGTGCAAACGAGGAGAGGGCAGAGAAAAGAGAACGTGAGACAAGCTCCCCAAAAAAAGACATTGGAAGTCTAAAAGGGGCTGGCCTAGATAATATACAAAAAAACACAACAGAAAATGAGTAGAAAATCCTGGAAATCATAGCATGGAAACTACCACTCACTATCCATGTATCAATTTAGCCACAATTTAGAACATTAAACATTAAACATACACATCTCAGTGATCTAGTAGGCTCAAACCTAGACTTCTCTTCCAGTGCTCTGGCTGCTCTGCTAGTTCTGTTTTGCAGATTACTGAACAAGGAATGCACACACACACACACACACACACACACACACACACACACACACACACACACACACACACACACACACACACACACACACACACACACACTCAGAAGTCCTCAGGCTCTTGATACCATCTGCATCTGGAGCAGCGGGGTTTACGCAATGGAAAAACAGCTTCCCATGCTGGCGACAGCAGAGCTCTCCGCAGAGCGGCTGCAGATGAGCGAGGCCACCGCGCAGCTCTTTAATTATAACGTCTTCATCCTTCACCCTTCATTTAAGGATGGACTGGATCTCTGCAGGAAAGGAAAGATGAAGCGTGCAAATCCAAAACAGCTTGAATGTTTCTGACAGTAGTCATTAAAGGACTCAGAACAAACCCGAAGGACCCTTTTGGGCCCTGTTGCTCTGCATTCTGGGTATATCATGACGATAATATGCCCACTAGTGGTCTAAAGATTGAAGTGCATCATATGATGCACAGATTGTAATAGCCTCTGAGGCACATTTGAATTATGAAGATAATTGACTTGATAGATAAGCAGCAGACGGTTTGATTGGTTGAAGGTGTAACGTTAGTACACGTTGGGTAAAGCGGACTTCTCACGACTTACAGTTCACATATGAGCTAAATATACAGGAATGTGTTATTTCACACACTCATCCTTATTTAAGTGTGATTATGTTGACGCTGTTTTTAGTCACGTGAGAACCCGGCACAGCTAGGTAGCATCAGGCTACTGAATCTCCTTCACTCCTTCCTGTTAGCAGAGGATCAGCATTGGTCAGTTGTTTGGTATATGATCACTTTGAACAATGCATTATGAAAAATAACACAACTTTTTTTTAAAGTAAATAACTGTATTTTGCCCCGAAAAATGGATATAGACTAACATTACTCAGGGTAACAGGAACGTATTGCTTACATTATTAAACATGCAATAATGTATCTATTATTTACAATAGTAGAACAATAGTATTATTTATAATATTATTATTAATTCCTGTTCTAATCTCACAAGTGATATTATGTTGAAGTCAAGTCTTAAATCACTGCGTTAAACTTAGTCCAAGTCAAAAGACCAAGACCCGTCTCTGGTGGACGAGGAATCTGAATCTGAAGCACAAACAACACCTCAGCAGAACATTGCAAGACAAAGACGAAAAAGACCTTCAGCCAGGTGTAGACAGGAGCCCCGTCCAGATGGGAATCCTATACTTACATTTATTACTACAGAAATCCATGTTGTTTTATTGTGAATCAGTACTTCCAGCTCTCTTATCAACCAGAGAAATGTAATGCGCTCCAGCTGAAGTATGCCTGCAGCACGCTGGGCCCACTTTCCATGATCCACATCCTCGTTTCGGCTCCAAAGCTACTTTATCTCTATTAAGGTTCTTCTTTCGGCGGCACGAGCAAATATTAAGGCCAAAGTGCTTGATGGATTAGTCCTATCCCGGTGAGATAGAGGCAATGCAAAGCTGCTTCCTCCCACAGCAGCGCTCTGGAAAGCTTCCAAAGCCTGAGTCGGTTTATCTAAGAAATGACTACCCAGGACACCAAATGACACCAAAAGCGGTTGAGTCAGAGTCAACCTAACATCATATGGGGGAAAATCTAGCCTAAAACAGCTGCTGAAATATCAATCTGATGAGATGTTGTGTAATCTGAGATCTGTAGAAGGAAAAGTAAACCCACAGCGAGCTCAGAGGAGCTGCATCATGTGAACGGCAGCAGAGCAGCAGGAGGCGGTTCTGTGCCGGGAGCTCTGTGCCGGGAGCTCTGTGCCGGAGCTCTGTGCCGGGAGCTCTGTGCCGGAGCTCTGTGCCGGGAGCTGAGTCGGATTCTCTGGTGGTGGAGTCAGAGAGGACTCTGACTCTCTGTCACGTAGAGCAGCGCTCCAGCAGGAGGCCGACACCACAGAGCGCCACAGGAATCCCTTCCTCCTTTCAGATTCTTCAACATATTCAAAAATGTTTGAGCTCTTTCATCTCATCTTATTTTATGTGCTCGTATAATTTGTCCTCCATCTACTGGTGTTTTAGACAAACATTGGACATTTGAGAACTTTAGCTATTTTTTCTAAAGCAAATAAAAATGAAGGTTGAATAAACTATCAGAAGAAAAGTATTGTTTTGGAATATGCACCGTCACGTTGTACATATTCTACATGCTAATAACAATCCAAAGAATGAGAGCTGGCTGACTAAATAACAATAAGTGACCTCTGTGGACTCTCTTACAGTACTACCTTTAAACAAATGTCTCCTTTAGGTAATAGAACATGTCTCCATCAGGTAATAGAACATGTCTCCATCAGGTATTAGAACATGTCTCCATCAGGTATTAGAACATGTCTCCATCAGGTATTAGAACATGTCTCCATCAGGTATTAGAACATGTCTCCATCAGGTAATAGAACATGTCTCCATCAGGTATTAGAACAAGTCTCCATCAGGTAATAGAACATGTCTCCATCAGGTATTAGAACATGTCTCCATCAGGTAATAGAACATGTCTCCATCAGGTAATAGAACATGTCTCCATCAGGTATTAGAACATGTCTCCATCAGGTAATAGAACATGTCTCCATCAGGTATTAGAACATGTCTCCATCAGGTATTAGAACAAGTCTCCATCAGGTATTAGAACATGTCTCCATCAGGTATTAGAACATGTCTCCATCAGGTATTAGAACATGTCTCCATCAGATAATAGAACATGTCTCCATCAGGTAATAGAACATGTCTCCATCAGGTAATAGAACATGTCTCCATCAGGTATTAGAACATGTCTCCATCAGGTAATAGAACATGTCTCCATCAGGTATTAGAACATGTCTCCATCAGGTATTAGAACATGTCTCCATCAGGTATTAGAACATGTCTCCATCAGGTATTAGAACATGTATCCATCAGGTAATAGAACGTGTCTCCATCAGGTATTAGAACATGTCTCCATCAGGTAATAGAACATGTCTCCATCAGGTATTAGAACATGTCTCCATCAGGTAATAAAACATGTCTCCATCAGGTATTAGAACATGTCTCCATCAGGTAATAAAACATGTCTCCATCAGGTATTAGAACATGTCTCCATCAGGTATTAGAACATGTCTCCATCAGGTATTAGAACAAGTCTCCATCAGGTATTAGAACATGTCTCCATCAGGTATTAGAACAAGTCTCCATCAGGTATTAGAACATGTCTCCATCAGGTATTAGAACATGTCTCCATCAGGTATTAGAACATGTCTCCATCAGGTATTAGAACATGTATCCATCAGGTAATAGAACGTGTCTCCATCAGGTATTAGAACATGTCTCCATCAGGTAATAGAACATGTCTCCATCAGGTATTAGAACATGTCTCCATCAGGTAATAAAACATGTCTCCATCAGGTATTAGAACATGTCTCCATCAGGTAATAAAACATGTCTCCATCAGGTATTAGAACATGTCTCCATCAGGTATTAGAACATGTCTCCATCAGGTATTAGAACAAGTCTCCATCAGGTATTAGAACATGTCTCCATCAGGTATTAGAACAAGCCTCCATCAGGTAATAGAACATGTCTCCATCAGGTAATAGAACATGTCTCCATCAGGTATTAGAACATGTCTCCATCAGGTAATAAAACATGTCTCCATCAGGTATTAGAACATGTCTCCATCAGGTAATAAAACATGTCTCCATCAGGTATTAGAACATGTCTCCATCAGGTATTAGAACATGTCTCCATCAGGTATTAGAACAAGTCTCCATCAGGTATTAGAACATGTCTCCATCAGGTATTAGAACATGTCTCCATCAGGTATTAGAACATGTCTCCATCAGATAATAGAACATGTCTCCATCAGGTAATAGAACAAGTCTCCATCAGGTAATAGAACATGTCTCCATCAGGTATTAGAACATGTCTCCATCAGGTAATAGAACATGTCTCCATCAGGTATTAGAACATGTCTCCATCAGGTATTAGAACATGTCTCCATCAGGTATTAGAACATGTCTCCATCAGGTATTAGAACATGTATCCATCAGGTAATAGAACGTGTCTCCATCAGGTATTAGAACATGTCTCCATCAGGTAATAGAACATGTCTCCATCAGGTATTAGAACATGTCTCCATCAGGTAATAAAACATGTCTCCATCAGGTATTAGAACATGTCTCCATCAGGTAATAAAACATGTCTCCATCAGGTATTAGAACATGTCTCCATCAGGTATTAGAACATGTCTCCATCAGGTATTAGAACAAGTCTCCATCAGGTATTAGAACATGTCTCCATCAGGTATTAGAACAAGTCTCCATCAGGTATTAGAACATGTCTCCATCAGGTATTAGAACATGTCTCCATCAGGTATTAGAACATGTCTCCATCAGGTATTAGAACATGTATCCATCAGGTAATAGAACGTGTCTCCATCAGGTATTAGAACATGTCTCCATCAGGTAATAGAACATGTCTCCATCAGGTATTAGAACATGTCTCCATCAGGTAATAAAACATGTCTCCATCAGGTATTAGAACATGTCTCCATCAGGTAATAAAACATGTCTCCATCAGGTATTAGAACATGTCTCCATCAGGTATTAGAACATGTCTCCATCAGGTATTAGAACAAGTCTCCATCAGGTATTAGAACATGTCTCCATCAGGTATTAGAACAAGCCTCCATCAGGTAATAGAACATGTCTCCATCAGGTATTAGAACATGTCTCCATCAGGTATTAGAACATGTCTCCATCAGGTATTAGAACATGTCTCCATCAGGTATTAGAACAAGTCTCCATCAGGTATTAGAACATGTCTCCATCAGGTATTAGAACATGTCTCCATCAGGTATTAGAACATGTCTCCATCAGGTATTAGAACATGTCTCCATCAGGTATTAGAACATGTATCCATCAGGTAATAGAACGTGTCTCCATCAGGTATTAGAACATGTCTCCATCAGGTAATAGAACATGTCTCCATCAGGTATTAGAACATGTCTCCATCAGGTAATAAAACATGTCTCCATCAGGTATTAGAACATGTCTCCATCAGGTAATAAAACATGTCTCCATCAGGTATTAGAACATGTCTCCATCAGGTATTAGAACATGTCTCCATCAGGTATTAGAACAAGTCTCCATCAGGTATTAGAACATGTCTCCATCAGGTATTAGAACAAGCCTCCATCAGGTAATAAAACATGTCTCCATCAGGTATTAGAACATGTCTCCATCAGGTAATAAAACATGTCTCCATCAGGTATTAGAACATGTCTCCATCAGGTATTAGAACATGTCTCCATCAGGTATTAGAACAAGTCTCCATCAGGTATTAGAACATGTCTCCATCAGGTATTAGAACAAGCCTCCATCAGGTAATAGAACATGTCTCCATCAGGTATTAGAACATGTCTCCATCAGGTATTAGAACAGGGTTAAACAAATGCACAGAATTGTGCATTTAAAGTAAATCTAAATCCATGATTACAACAAGCAGGCATAAGTACACAGAGCTCTGTGAAGACGGCCTCTCTGTTCTAAACACGTTTCCAAAATGAAAACTATTACTGCTCCGCGCTCACTTCAGTCCCTGGAGAGCTGACAGTCGGAGCAAACAGGCCTCACATTGTGCCGTTCCATTTCTCTACCCTGGTATTAAGCAGACCCTGCTGCAGCAGCATTGAAGCGTCCCCTTAAATTACAACATGATTGATGCTCTCAGGCCGGGAGGCTGCATGAACACCCACCAAGCTGCAGGGCGCAGCTGAGCGGGGAGGCGGGGCTTAAACCCCAGAGGGCCTAAACATTAACATACCTGTTTCAAATCATTAATAAACTCTTTATTGCAGCTGATGGGTCTGAGTGTTGCCATGAATTCACTGACACAGACTTGGAGAAAAGTTCAACTGAGGGATGTTAGTTCGAAAATAAAACTGAAACATGTCACGGTGGTTCTGCGGTTAGCACTGCACAGCGAGAGGGTCTGGGGTCTGAACCCGGGGTCCGGCGTCTGAACCTGGGTTTCCGGGGTCTGGGGTCTGAACCCGGGGTCCGGGGTCTGAACCCGGGGTCCGGGCCCTTCTGGAGGAGTTTTACATGCAGAGTTTGCTTGTTGAGGTTGATCCGGTTACTTGCTGACTCTGAGCCCGGTGTGAACGTGAACATGAATGCTTGTCTGTCTCTGTGATGCCTGGAGACCTGTCCAGG
Source organism: Taurulus bubalis (assembly GCF_910589615.1). Lineage (NCBI taxonomy): Eukaryota > Metazoa > Chordata > Actinopteri > Perciformes > Cottidae > Taurulus > Taurulus bubalis. Next base: position 2,229,190 of record NC_136607.1, on the reverse strand, counting down.
GCACTGAATTAGGAATCCTATGACCCACCCTGCTCTGCTTCTGATTGGCTAGAGCTCATCAGAGAAACTGTGACTGAACTCGATGTTCACCACAGTGGAAGAACAGAGCATCTAGGAGAGTACCAATTATTGATTTTAACTGACAGGACATATACACAAACACATTATTTACAATTATAAAAAACGCCATAATGCAGCTGGTTAAAACTGTTAAACAACAGTGAACATCAAGTGGCCCTTGCCACCATATACACAGAATATTGACACCAACCTTCATTTAATTACCAGAAAATACAAAGATTTAAATAATGCCACACAACTGTTCACACTATTAAGATGTGGGAAGTTATTTCTGGGAATTGTTAAGGATCCAAATATGGGCCGACGCAAATGGCGACGTCTGGTCCAATCGGCACAAATGTCGACCTTGGTGAACACGATATTTCATTCAATGGATGACGAGGCCGAAGGTCATCGAGACCCTTCGTCTCACTCCCTGGCTTCCTCCACGTCACTGACCTCCAGTCACCCTCCAGTCATTCCCTCCTACTTGACCCATCGTCGCTCCAAACGACCCTCATGGGCCTACAGCCACTCATCAGCCCTCAAGGGGGCGATGCAGAGCTAATCAGAACATCTCCATGACCATGATGCATTTTCAATTGCATTCCTGTGGTGATGAAGTGTCATAAATATGGCCTGAAGATGTTTCAGGGGGGTTTTGCATGGATTACACAAATGACATACAACATATACACGATTGAGCTCTAACCACTAAGTAAACAAAATGAGAAATATTGATCTTACCGTCAGCTGTGGGTGCAGCTCCACTCTGCGCTTCAGCCAGACCATCTGTATCCACTGACAGACCTGGATCAGCTGCAGAAAAAGCCAAAAAGAGGATACAAGAGTTAAAACTAAAGCCCAAATGAAACAAGTCGACCATGGAGGTGGTCCCTCGAGGCAGCAAAGTTTATTCTAAAAATACAAAAGTGTTGGACGAGAGGATCTACACATGGAATCATTTCTAGAGGCTTGGCAGCATCTGCAGTTTGTTCTGAGGGTGGTGCTTGAACATGTCATGGAGCCATGAAATAAGAGTTCATCCTCTTGGTAGAAGCAGTGTGATCAGTAACGCTCAGACCGATCTGTCAGCTGGGGCGACCGGCGGCTCGCAGAGGTTACGGATTCAACCGAGTGCCAAGCGTGGAGGAGAACTAGGGAGGCTGACGTTAAAACACTGGCGGTCTACGGTGTATGGACTCCAGGAAGAGACCCGCTCCTTATGGAGACATAGACGGATCATTTTAAGCTAACGAAAAAACAACGATTCTAAGTTATCGGTAAAGTAAACATACTTCAAAATGAATAATGTTTCATTCCATCTCTCCCAATAGATCCTCCTAACCACTAAGTGAGCGGTGCCTGACTCCCCATCCCCCAACTCGGGGCTGCATTGCATCAGGGGCTCAGTTGGGCCCTCCAGAGCTAAAGTCCACCTCTAAAGTGACCCATCCGAAGTACAGCGCCTCAAAGGCAAAGCACAACATCAAGCTACTGTGTCACTCCTTCATGAAAGTATAGTTTTAATGTGAGTTATCAATAGATGAGTCTGGCTAGTGATTCTGTTTGATGTGTCAGTTACCCACAATTATGTGTAGAAGTTATGCTCCTTTCCTTTCATTCAGTGGGTTAAATACCCAGCCGAGTCACAGCAGCAGCACGACTGATTGATGTGTCTCCAGACAAAGAGAGGTGGTGTGCATATGTTACGCACATGGCTCAGCATTGTTGACTTTATTGATTATTTAAACGTCCCAACACAGCGACATCCGACCGTTAAACTGTGGCACGGGGCGGATACACATTATAACTTTACTTTCATTGACAGCGTGAGATCTCGGACTGCCTCTATGTAGTATTTGTAGTGATATTGTAGTGATATTGCTCCACGCATTAAAGTATTCTTTAAATAAGGGGATATTAAGGTAAATGTAGAAAATGTATACGATTAAATCCCATTTTATTGTACTATAAGTCAAGATATCGTCTTCTATTGTCAACATATTAGGTAGGGAACATTTTAGATGTTGTATTATTATGCTTTGAGACGTCAAGGTGCTTCATGGAGAACTTTCCTTTCCTAAACTAAACTAAATCTATAGTCTTTTTAAAGTTTTTTTTTAAAGGTTAAATGACCAGATAAACTTAGTTTATTGGAAGTGTACTGAGACCTTTAGGCCAAACTTCTCTCAGTTCGGCTGTGAGGCCAACTGGCTTTTTGTTCTGATATACACAATACATATCTATAGTTTTTCATGCGTAATGCGTGTAATGGATACTCTGGCTGCTCTGTTTGATTGTGCCTGGCTCTCCCAGGGAGCTAATCACGATCAGGCGCAGTGAGCAGACACAACGTACGGCTCGGCTCGGCTTGGCATCGGCTCCTGCCTTCCCTGTGATGCAGACCATGTGCTTGACAGATGTGGCCGGTTGAAGGAAATTGGTGGTGCTGAGGACTTGCAGTGAACAAAACCATACAGCATTCCTTTCAGGAGCCACACTTCCCCGCTAAAGATCGGCATTTAATCCAGCCATCCACACAGAGAGGGACGGATCTGTGCATCAGATGCAAATGCTGGAGTCATATTCACCCAGGAAGTGTTGAGCAACGTCCTCTGAGATATTAAGCAGCTCTAACTTTTAAACATCCTCACCAATGTCTTCTAAACATCCGACTAGTTCTGATCACACTGCCAGCATGAAGTATGCGAGCATCAAAACACAACACTCGTCTTTGTTTGATCTTCTCCCACTCGGCCCAGTGCTCACATCTGTTCCAGATATAAAAACTTAATGGAAACAACAAGGAGTGATCTTTTCCTGTATGAGCATGTCAGAAGAGCTAAATGTTCTCAATACACCGGCTGTTTAATTGATTAGGTGATTTACTGTCATTTCCATAAAGCAGGGGGATCACCAGAGACCGGCTTGAATCCTGTTTTTGTTTTGGATCCGGTTCCAGGTTCATAAAATACTCAGATCCGTTAAGCTCCGAGACTAAAGAGCCTCTCCCCAGAGCTAAAGTTACTCCTCAGACTTTTGTTATTAGCAATAGGCAGAACATTGTGGGGAGCAGGCTCCTCATATGAAGTCACCGTTGGTACTTATTACTCTCGTTCGTTACAAATTATGAATGAATCCAACGAGATTTGAAAAGAGTGAGGTTTAAATAAGTGGGGTTGAAGCTAGATTTAGGTTTAATAAAAAATCATTGCCATCCACCAACACTTCTGATAGCATCCTGACAACACTTCTCCAGGGACTGAGCAACGGCTCCCAGTTCATCATGACCAGACGGAAATCTGACGATGTAAGTCAATGCTTCATGTGTTAAAGCTGCATTCTCTCTACTGACCAGCAGGGGGCGACTCCTCTGGTTGTATAGAAGTACATGCTTCATGTGTTAAAGCTGCATTCTCTCTACTGACCAGCAGGGTCGACTCCTCTGGTTGTATAGAAGTATATGCTTCATGTGTTAAAGCTGCATTCTCTTTACTGTCCACCAGGGGGTGACTCCTCTGGTTGTATAGAAGTATATGCTTCATGTGTTAAAGCTGCATGCTCTCTCCTGACCACCAGGGGGTGACTCCTCTGGTTGTATAGAAGTATATGCTTCATGTGTTAAAGCTGCATTCTCTCTCCTGACTCCTCTGGTTGTATAGAAGTCTATATACATGACTCTACTTCTCTCTTCATTTATTCCCTCAGTAAACATTATAAACATGAGTTTTTGTCTCAATCTCTAGTTTCAATACAGCATGATATTCATTTAATAAATGATGGTCATTTAGAGTCAAACAGACCATAAAGCAGGGGACGCTTTAGGGCGGGGCTTACTGTGATTGACAGGTCGACACCAGGGATAGTTGATTGATGGATGGATTTCAAAATATTACTGGTTTAAATTGAAAAAATAGATGATTTGTATGTAAAAATATGAAGAAGTTGATTGTTTTTTGTAATTTCTTTGCATATATAGTTAAATAGGTGAGCAATAAAAACAGGAATGTGATCTAAAAGGGCATTTAGCATATTATCTTGACTTTAAATGGACAAAACTAATGTCTTAAGTGACACTTAAAATCATATCATTAATATCATAATATCATACATTATACTCAAAACATATCACTAACAATAGAAAGCACATGTGTTGAAATACATCCTGTTGTATGTCATGGTTCAACAGTATTATCCTACATGTAGGCCTTTGTAACTTCAAACGTCTAAAACACAGATTAGTCAACACAGTAACCACTAATCCCGTTACTTTCGCAGTCAAACACGGGATGACAGATTTAACATCTAAGCCAGGGTTGTGGAGCCCTCAGCCTAGCGGTTCTGTTTCTGGACTCGAGACTCTTACAGCATCCATCAGCCTTTGGACTTTCTCTGTCCTGCAGCCACAGCCGCTGATGGCCAAGGGCTTGTGGGATCTTCTGGCTTCTCATGCTGGACATTTGGCCAGAAAAGCCACGTTCGCAGCAGCGATGTCGAGGCAGCGACGTAATTATGTGAGGTTCCCCCATCGGCCCTAACTTCTCCTGGGACAAGATGTTGACCGCTGTCCCGCTCAGAGTTCTCTAAGCTAGCCTCAACGTTCTTGTGCCCCAGTTCTGCTTTAAAATGATCTGATTCATAAAAGGCACAGAAACTAATTCCTCATCATCGGTAGCCTCCAGTACTTCATGTCCAGGGCCGTTGTTAACAAAAGGAAATGCTGCTCTGTATTGTCCAGGTGCCGCACAATCATGGTCATGTGACCTGAACTCACGTAAACAACCCTTTTCAACAAAGTCTGTTTCTATTCACAGTAACATTGAGACAACAGCCCCACCATGAGGCCAGACAGGGAAACACAGCCCGCTATCACTTGCATCCAAAATAATATAACTATCTAAAACAATACTCATCATTTCAGAACATTGTTATGGACCAATCGTTTGAGGAATACCAGGGAGTTGAGAGCTTAATTGAATGATTTAAACGAGGCGTAATACAGCCTCTGGGTCGCTAAAGACGTATAATAATAAAGCTACGCCTCTAAGGGTTAAAATGATGATTACACCTAACTTTCTCCTGCTGCCACACTCAATTAAAATAAGGATCACTATGACGTTTGTTTCCTCAAACACTTTGCTGAGGGTTGCATGAACTAGCCTTCCATCTTGCTACGTCGCTGCGACCACATATATACCCAGCACCCCACAAAGCAGTAAAGTACAGTCTTTTGTCGTAAAGTAAACGCTGTTTTGTCACTCTGTTGACAGTAAGACACACAAGAACTGAGCTGAGCTCCTTAAAGCCTGGTTACAGGCGTCACATCCAGACAGAGGCTGTGATGGAGTGCATGTATCCACAGCCTTGGAAAATAAGGGATTGGGGGCAATGGGATGCTTTTCCATCTGAGGCTGAATACGACCGCTGGCCGCTGCATTCCTCCAGCCTGCTGCCTCCACCATGAAAGGGCCCTTTGAGAGCCGAGAGGCCCGGCCACGACTCCATCTACTGGGGTTTTGACAGAGGGCCCTCTGGCACACCTCAACACTTTCCTTCCCTCTCCTGTTCAAACTGCGTGTCTGTGTGTGTGTGTGTGTGTGTGTGTGTGTGTGTGTGTGTGTGTGTGTGTGTGTGTCCTCTCAGTCCTCTAACCTTTGTCTCTGTTACTCCCCATCCTCCACCACTCTACATTTTCTGCCCCCACTTCCAACCTTTTCCTTGAGTTTTCTGCGAGTGTTGATTCAACCGCTCACGGAGAGCCGGCTGGACTTTTACAAACATCTCCTAAAGGAAGGGTTACTTTCGAGGCAGACGTGATGCTGCTGGCTGAGTTTAAACCTCAATGCGTGGAAGCAAATCCTGACACGAGTGTCAAAGGAGGAAAACATTGAGTGAAAAGCCAACCAGTGCTTTCCTTCTCCTCCAGAACGTGATTAATGGTTAATGACGTGTTATAAAGCTGCGAGCGGCCATGATGGGTTCAATGTGGTCAATGAAGCACATCCTGCTGAGCAACTGAGTTGTTGAGGAACTTGTACGCTGTCGTCCCTCCTGGTTAACAGTGCTAATACATATTCATGGTGCAGTTATCTCTGGTAGACAGCTGGTTGTCATGTTAACGAGGCGACACGAGGGCCGTGTATTGGCAAGAATCTGGTGATACGGACATACGGAGTCCTTCATCCGATACCGGTCATGTGAATGGTAGCTGTGAGTCTGCTGCTGACGATGGTGCTCCTCCACGACCCGCGTTGTTGTGGAGGTGTAGCGTCCACCCTGAGATTTCCCCACCAGGTTTAAACTGTCAGCACCGTTGTCGTTGTTAGCGATGTTCGCGCTGTTAGCAATGTTAGCTTCTAGCTGCTAGCTCCTGTCTCCGACGTCTCCATGTGGGAAAGCCGTGTGCAGGCGATCACCGGTAGCACGGATTATAGTAGGAGTGGGCCAACATAAGTCTGGGTACAACATGTTTTATGCATTTAACTGAAGAAGCTGCGATGCTACTTTGTACAGGTTACGTCCATCGATGGTACAGGAGTTACAATTCAGTATATTGCGATACTATAAGTAACATTCTGTAAATCTTAGTTCAGGAAAACTGTATGAAGAAAAGTCTTGGGTAAAAAGTGGGATTTGTATTTTCCTTTAACTTCCAACTGTATGGCACTACTTTTTGACACTGTGTGCCGTCAATCTTTGCATGTAAACTTTAAATGAAAAAACAATTGTGTTTTTGAGAATTGATACAGTATCACAAAACATAAATGTATATACATATTTTCTGATATGGTGACAACGTGTACTAAGTGCTGACATTAGTGGTTGGTCAAGCAGATGTGTGACATCGTATCACGAGGTCAGAACCAATGCAACGAAAGTCATCAACATTTTACGACTGCATGTGTAAGGAGAATCCAGGACCACCAAAACTTTAAAAGAGAAGAGAAGAGAGAGTGGAGAACGCTTCTTCAACCCGTTGGTATTTGATGAGGAGGCCGTTCAGAAGGAGCAGCAGTCAATACAAACCAAAAGCTTTACCAGAACATTGACAGCAGTGGGAATACAACGCAGCCAAACCGTGCCGGGATGAAGGTAGGTGCATGCAGTGGATATGACACGACATAGTCCCGCTGCAGTCGGTAGAAACAGTGGAAACACAGGGAGTAACATTGTAATACGTCCTCACAGAGTTACTGGTTGGACACATCTTGTTAAATACGACAGTGGAAACAAACCATTTGTGTGAACAGAGGCCAACAGTCAGAGAAAGGATGCGTTTTCACCTCGAGACACATCAAAGTGCTCCGGCTTTGTGACGTTGATGTTTAGTGATACAGAGGACACGGTTCTCCACGAAGCAGCCTCTACAGCGCTCACTCGTGTTGCGTGAAAGACTGTCTTCATTCACTTTCAATTGCCCTCACTTTGCTTCCTGATCTAAAAGTATCGGCACAATCAACTGCATTCTATCTGCTGATCTGGCACTTGACCTGATGCCGTTCAGGCTCCGTATGCATTGCTCTGGTCTCAGTGTGGCTGGGGAGGGGTGCACATTATCTCCCCAGTCTAAACAAGTCAAGTCCTGGTCAACCTCTCTCTTCTAGATATCCAATTCAGAGACGCTGTGTGCCTCCTCTGTCTCTCTCACCCTTGTCAGCCTCTCAGTTTTCTGCCATGGGAGTTATTCAGGGCCTCCTCGGTTACACAGATAAGTGCTGTCTTAGAAAGGAAGAAACACACCACTGTTTTGAACTTTTATAATAACGCTATCGGTACCCCTGGGTTCTCCTCCAAGTACTTCTTTTCATACATGTTTTGTTTCACATTCAGTTTGGTTCTACAATATAAAATTCCAAACATTTTGGCCCAAGATGGCGCTAACTGGTGTGAGTGGTGCAGTCTGAATGAAAAGCGATTCCACAGATGAGCTGACCCGTCCTGTCCAGCTCACAGCTCCTCTTCAATGTGAAAGAAGAGACGGACGGGGCCCGGAAATTATGACCCTCATAAAGAAGTAGGGGTCAGAGTATCTGATGGTGACCTCCGGTGAAAACAACCCAGACTGCCCTGAAGCTGCATACCATGCACTCACTGGCTTTGTGGCTCCAACATAAAACGGGTCAGATAAAAGATATGCGTCATAAATTATCTCCTACTTTGAGGATGAAGTCATCTCTCGGATACTCCTTAACTTTAACACACTGACTGTTCATGAGTCTCAGAGACATTATCTGCTATTAGGCATGTTTGGGAGAGATATTCTAAACTGACTCAATGAAAAATAGAAAGCTTTAATAATTTCCTGACCACAAGAAGGCAGAAAAACATCAAAACAAGCTGACAGATAGACAGATAGAGAGCCCTTTCACCCTTTCATTTAGCGTCTAATACTGAAGCGTGTCGGTAGTTTGAAACTATGAGGCTCTAGATCTCCTTCCAGCTTCCCTCTATGGCGGGTCAGGGGCGCCGTGTCAGTTTACACCTCTGAGTGAGGTTTAGGAAAAGACTTCTGAGCCCTTCATGATGAAGCGTGGGATGAAGCGCTGAGGAGCTTTAGGGCGGGGCTACTGTGATTGACAGGTAGGATTGAACCAGGGATGGTTGATTGATGGATGGATTTCAAAATATTACTGGTTAAAATTGAAAAAATAGATGATTTCGATGTAAAAATATTAAGAAGTTGATTGTTTTTGTAATTTCTTTGCATACATAGTTAAATAGGTGACATAAAAGGGCATTTAGCATATTATCTTGACTTTAAATGCATATATATGAATTTGCCTAAAAGACTGAACCCAGATTCTGCAGAACTCAGCTTTTGTTTAGTCTACAGACACCAGTAACACCAGTGACACTATCAATGCTGTTCTCTCTCTAAAATCGTTTTTTTTTTTTTGGTTGAGTACCTCTAATCAGGTTGGAAGCGGTCGGTGCTTTAGCTGCATTGCATCAGCGTGTTAGCAACGTAGCGTTAGCAGTGCTGACCTTCTGTGACCTTGTTAAATAGTCAGACGAGTCCCCAGCCCAACCATTTTAGAGCTCCACTAGTCACTATTTTAAGAGTGCAAAGAGAAAGGATCGGCACACTGTACAGTTCAGGTTTAGTCTCTTCCAGCTTTTTACTTTGGGTTCAGTCAGAACTTTCCTCTTTGGTTCAGTCTCAGCGCTTCTCTTTCAGCTGATGAGTCAACCAGGTGATCAGCTGCTGCAGGGCGACCCAACCAGGGCTAAATGAAGAGTGTATATAAGAATACAGATTTCCCTCATTTTTCAAATATAATTTTGTTAACAACTCTCAATTGTACAATAACCTAACAACCATGATGTGGCAGGCGGAGAGCCTTCATCTTCTGTGTATAAAACATCCCCTGGTCAGAGTTATCTTGTATTTATGTAGTTATCTTAAATGTATATTTAATGTTCCTCTATGTCACTCTCTGTGTACAGAGAGAGAAATCTTCTGCTGAACATTTTTCATACAAATGGTTTTTCATGCTGTAAATATGCAATCTTTCCTGCTTCTCTGCATGTCTTTGTTTGAACTAAACTCCGACACTTATTTATATGGGACATTTTGAAAGGCTAATATTTAAAATGTACTGGGGATTTTTGGATGGTAATATATTACCTATTGTATATTTTATTCGGGTTTTCTTTATATATTAGACATTATAGGTTTCTACCGCCCCCTCACACATATTTTTAAATGTCTTTCATGTGACTTTGTATTTAAGATGACCAAAAAACTAAACAATACAATATTGAACTTACATTCAACAAGTGGACCCAAACATGGATTAATGTGGCCTCTCTGTGAGGTGTAAAGTGGACTAAAGCCCGCTGAGGAACACATTGAATGCAATACATTTCGACCACTGGGACCCGGGTCAACAGCCCCCCAAAGAAAAAGGGCCCCGGTCGGGGGGAGTACTTTCTGAAAGCCCAGGAACCTTCGGGGTGAGGATTCCTGGGATGACCGTCAGTGAAGCTCGAGTGAAGCGTTTCTCTTTGTTTGATCACATGAAACGTTCAGTTGGGCCGCGATGCCACTTTGTGACTCGCTGAAAAAAAGACGGAGAGAAAAAGAGAGGGAGAAGGAAGCTGAGAGGGCGAGCTGCAAAGAGAGAGAGACAGAGAGAGCGAGAGAGAGAGAGAGAGAGAGAGAGAGAGAGAAAGAGAGAGCGACGGTGCTGTTAAGGAAAGTTATAGCAGTTTCAAGGCAGTTATGTTCATAGTTGCTGTTTCCTTACTTCAGTGGATCATTTGTTTGCAGCTCTTTTTGGGATTGTCAAAACATCTTCTGAAGCCCCTCCCTCAACACCTTTTCAACGTCGGAGAGGCACGCCCACATTCTTTCTAAGCATACCCAAGTCTTAAGTTCTCTGTTATTCTCCATGTCGAATGTGAACCCAGAGAAATGCTTAATCTTCCCGAGAACGTTCTTTTTCTGCGGCTGCACAGAGAGCTGCATGGAGAAGTGTGACGGCGGTGAAGTTCCTCTCAAACACAAAGCACTTCCAGATGGGACCATTTCTGTCACGCGGCTCCATCGCTGCTATCATCTAGACACAAACACGCGAGTGTGCAGCCCTTCAGACGTAATGACTGTATCATGGCGCTCTAGATGCTATCGGGTCCTGCCTGCTACAGAATTCCTTCTCCACTGGCTCTGAAGCGGTTTTCCCACCTCGCGGGCCCTCATCCCGGCGGCCCTTACACAGGAGTAACTCCATCCCCGTGACTGAGTTACAACAACAATAGCTATCTCGTAAAAGAGGGAGGCACTTCCCCTCAAATATTTGGCCATTTGGAGGCTCAAAGACTAGACAATAAATGAGACTGAAGGTTGAGACGGGGGAAGAGTCATTTGCATTTTATTGGCTCTCTGATAAGCTGTGCATACCAGGTCCTGTGGAAAACCAGGGTCAGCCATGAAGAAAGAAAGCTTTTGGATGCATGTAAAACAAAGCTGTAGTGTCAACTGTTTATCTTTGTCCAAAAGCAGCTCTTACTCATTCTTTCCTTCCCCCAAACAGTCTGCGGGAACAGCAGGAATGCGGAGCCAGAATATTACATTTAGAAATTTAGTTGTGAACAAACTGAAAAACTCGGCTCCCATTTTCTTCTGCCCTCTTCCTCCTCGGCCCCCGTGTCTGAGCTATGATTAACAAAGCATCTGCTGCAGGAGGAGGGACGCGCTATTAGTTTGACAACCCTGCTGTTAACATACTTCCACGGACCAATGGCAGACAGCGGAGGCCAACCACCTCTTACTGGAGCATGTTTCCCTCGTCTGTCTCCGTGAAAGAGAATATGCTTCAATTCCAGCGGAATACTCAAAATCACAAAACGTGACCCGTCTCTTTTATCTGCACCACTTTGGATTGTTAGTCTTCTCACTACAGAGCGTCAGATCACACGTCCTTCAGTCTGTAACAAGGATGCTTCACTATGGCCACAAGTGAGACTAATAATACATGAATAGAGTAAATCAACTCAACCCACTGGTGACTCGCTGTGTCCCCTGAACTGACTTCATGGTTATCTCATTATCAGTCACACACCTGGCCGCACGGCCATTAGCATGAATGCCTGAGTGGGAAAGTGTGTAAGTCGTCTGCTGCAGCAACACAAACCCCAATGTGCACGCTCTCGTGCTCGAGAGCGTGCACGCTCTCGTGCGCACGCCTCCGTTTGTTCTCAGCGTCTTCAGCCAGCTGACTCACCTGAGGACGTCACGCGCTCCTCTGGAGACGCTGAGGCTTCTTTTACACGCAGTGATGCTGACCAACACCTGGGGACACGCTTCCATCAACCGCTGATTATTCTACTTGTTTTGTCTCCAAATGAGCAATCCATTTGGAAAAAGATATGGTGCAATATATGTACTCAATCCATTGAGACATAGTTTAATAAAATAACCAGACAGGAATATCAGTTTTTGGTTAAAAAAACAAAAACAATGAATCACAAATCAAAGTATTCATCACATCAATGTAAAAGCCGTATACAATCACAATGTGCCATAAAGCTCATGGTTTAATCCCAACACAGATGTTAAAGTGAGAGCTACCGAGTATAAATGATAAGAGCTCTGATGGTTTATATTGTCATATCGCCCAAAACTCTGTTGATCACGTTTACTCCTGTCTTCTTATTCCACTCAGCATTTTTGTTGCTGTATAGATTGGACAATGTGAATTAAAGGCCACTGGATTTGCTTTGGGCTGTAGAAAATGTCTTTTGCAAACTTAACTTTGTAACTTCCCTTTAAATTCCTTACGATTATGAATTTAAAGGAAAGTTACAAAGTTTGCAAAAGGCATTTTCTACAGTCCAAAGCAAATCCAGTGGCCTTTACCTCCCTTTAAGGACACACGGTATTCATATACAACACACACACACATGCTATACAGATGCAGGGGTTGTGGGGTCACCACATGTTGATGAAAAGATAACTATAAATAAAGATGAAACTCCTTTCTCAATGCTTTCATATGATAACTGCATCACTATGAGTCTGACCACACGGCTGGGTTCTCTGTGTCCTATAAGATGAAAGGCTTCCACCTGACATCAGCAATTTGCTTGAATATGGAATAATCCAGGATCCGGGACACATTGTGCAAAACTGTAATCCTGTTTCAATTAATTGAGTTAAGAAAGAATGTGAGAAGGATCCAGAATCAAATATCACCTACATAAATACAAAACGAGCCGCTCTGAAGACTGTTACACAGGTAGAGAAGAATGCACCATTAAACATGAGAACACATCCTGGGACCTTTAACAGGATAATTATGAACAGACGCTGCCTGTGGCTCCAGATAACTCTGGATCCAACGGGCTCATGTTGGAGAAACACAACCACCACCTCTTCCTCTTCTGGGACACACACGGAGAAACTATGTGACTTTCCATTTTTCCAGAGCAAGATACTCTTGATGAATATCTGTTGTGACAAAACGTCTCACACGTACAAACTAAGACACAAAAGGCCTGGCAGCTTCACGAGGGCTTTCACTGACCTTTGACCCCTGAGTGTGTGTCGAGGGGTTGGAAAGGGGCGGGGCTCTGCCTCACTTAGCAGACTATACAATTTATGTAACACGGTTCAAGAGGTGAACCGGCCGACTTCCTAACCAAACAACCGATACAACCTCCAGCACACTGGAGGGCTGTGATCTATGACGCGTGTTCTGCCTGCTGCAGAACTCGTCTGCACGACCTTCGCAAAGACATCAAATCCCTAAATACTCTTCAGTTTAGTCATAAGATACACGGGTGGAAGATGTACCTTCAGTTTAAAGGTTCCTCCCTCAACAGGCGGGTTGAAGCCTCCATCCAGACTGACCCGTTATCAGACATGGAGCGGACGCTTGAAGTCTCGGTTAGCGGCTTTGAGGAGGGCGATGGTCAAAAGATGGAGGACTTTCCTTTTCTTATTAATGATTGTATTGTTCTGCAACTATTGTGAAGTTCACAAAGAAACTGTAAAGGAAGAAAAGTATAAAAGCTCTCCAGCACGACAGAGACTTCAGCCTCCAGCAGAGCTACGAGTCAGAGAGCAACGAAACGGAGGAGAGAGAGAGCTGTTGGATCAAAGTTAGTGGAGCTAGTAAACAGGGTTTCCTTTAAACGTACATGTAATGTGTGTGTGAGAGAGAGAAAGAGAGAGAGACCTGCAGACCTAAGTTTGGCATTTCTTTCCCACAAAATCTCTGTTTGAGTTTAATGAGGAAGATCTTAAGTATCAAGCCTGACTTTTTATTATTAAAGAGTACAATAATAATCTGTTGTATTTTCTGTAACTAAGCAAACCATCTACCGTCTGTTAAGAGTCCGTTAAAGTGGAAAACCAGTAATTGATTTGAGTTCACCTATTCCTTTAAGTGAATGCACTTGTTATATTCATAATGGATATTATAAAACGTGTACAGTATGGTGAGTATCCCCTCTCATAGGCAGGCTTTTATTGAACTTTTGATTCATTTTATTTTCACTTGCACGTGAATAGTCACGTGATATTCGTTTCAGGCGTGTTAGTCTGGACGGAAACCCTTCCGTGTCACGTTCACTTTCCTGCAGCAATCGCCCCGGTAAGCATGAGCATGAACACAGACAGTGTGTTGGCACACTTCCAATAGGACTGTCCTAAACACACGCAGTCGGCTGTCGGCTGTGGCATCAACATATGAACCAAAAGACCACTGAAGGTATCGCCACTACAATGCAACAATGCAGCAATGCAACAGAAAAGTGCTCGTCGGATGTTGGAAGCGCGTTTGAAGCAAGCTGGATCAGGATCTCCTTTCTATAGCCAACACGCCGGCATCGGATAGATGAAGGGGCGGCATTTATCCATCACTAATTACAGGCCTGATCTTGTAAACAGACAAACGTTTTTTTATTTGAAATATGTTTCCAGTAATACATGGTTCCCTCAAAACGTAATTGAGAATGCAGTTAAGTTTAATGGGAACGCCATTTTCTAGAAGACAGGTTTGGTACCCTGATGGCTGAACAAATGAATGTACATCATTTCTCATAAACCAGTTGCAATGCTGATTTTAATGTAGTCTGTAGCATTTGGAAAACAGCATCTTTGTATGCGGACTTCCTTTTCTGACCTGTCGCTGTGTTTCTTAGCGCATTGCCGCCACCTGAGGATGAGTAGTGATAGTGTGAAGCGTTGGCAGGGATGTGTATTGCGTCTGCCGAGTGCATGCTGCTGCGTCCTCGTTTCCATCAAGCTGCAATCTTAGAAATGGAGCCGATGCGGAATTGCCAACAACTGCAGTTCTTCAAATGGACATTTGAACCTGGCTCCAAACGCGAGTGTTAAAATGCCCAACTTCACAGCAGGAATAAACATGTATGCATCCTCGTACCAAAAGCTGGTTTTGTCTGTATCTTATTTCATCATTCTTGACAACTGCTTTCAAAGACGAAGGATGTAAGTTGCCATCGTTCCATCGCCCGGCTGCCTCAGCTCCACCAGATCCTCCCCTTTGCCCATTGGCTGTGTCATTACTGCCAAGATGGCCATGGCCGGAGCGCCCGCTTTGAGCTTCAAAGCCTCTTTTCAGAAACCTATGAGAGACTACATCCATATTATTATGGTTTTCATTCATGAGACAAACAAACCAGGGACCCACTCATGATGTCAACAACTCCAGTTGTATACGGTACATATTGAGTGTGTACTGTCACATCATGTGAGATGTAACCACATATGCTGTACTAGCGTCTACTTCTTGATGGTTTACCCTGCACTTGGAAGACCAGTTTCTCACCTCGCCTACGCGGACAGGCATTCTAATAAAAAACCTTCCTGACACATGTTATGTTTTTTTCTGACTTTATGGCTCCCTGAAACCTCCTCCCGACCCGTGAGCTGCACATCTACATGAAAGCCGACGGGTTGAAGAATGCATCCTCATCTTCATCTCCTACCTCTCAAACATCATCATCTCCGTCAGAAAAACTGTCTCAACTTCCTGCTGTGCTATTGTTAGTTCTCATCTGTCGGTCGTTCCTCCTTCTCTCTGTTCACCTCTTCAGCTAAATGTGGTCCTGATTCCCCTCCACACATAAACACAGACATCACACCACCGAGCTTCAGAGAAGGCTTCCACAGTCAAAGCAGTCATACAGCTTTCCTCCTCCAAACCAGTGGGCCTCCTCTTCTGTTTCTGCTTAGTCAATCCAGTAATTAGCAGCATATGTTCACAGCATACCCCTTTGGTTTCTTTTCAAAACGCAATCAAGTTGAGGCCATCGATGATATGAATGATATAAATGTACTCTTTGCAGCTGCAGCACTGGCACAGTTACCTTAAAACCCTAGCTCTGATTATTTTAACAGCCGATCACCAAGTAAACAGGCGGTTTGTACCAAAAGCCGGGCGACTAATGTGTCCTAAACACACCGCTTTTGTTCCACCCTGTCAACGAGTGCGTCCACACAGAGCCGGTCCATGGGAATGCCTGGCAGTGCTCTAATTAATCCCAGATCCAGGAATATAACGAGCACCAGACCAAAGACAGCAGCACGCTTCCTGTTAGCTTCTCTCTGCGCTGTCGCCTCACAAATAAAGGAAACTGTGGAAAGAGCTGCTCAGGGTGACTGTGGTTTCTAGGTTATCATTGTCGCGATGCTTTTCATTCAGTTTCATAATGTTATTTATTTATTGGATGCACAAATGAAAAAGAATTATAATCCTACACGCAGTGGCTTTAACTGTGCCGCAGTTTCTTTTGTAATACACATTCTTGTCAAAGTCTTTCTGGGCTGAGCTGTGATGTTCATCCCACATACCATTGAGTCATATTGTCTTTATTGTCAATAAGTGCTTGGTTTACTGGAAGCCAGATGTATTTGAAATGTGTACATGCATACACCAGTTCACACTCAGGTAATTATAAAAGACAGGGTTCACACACATTTCCAATGGATTCCATGACTTTTCCATGATTTTAAACCAAATTTCCATGACCAAACATTTAGTGAAAAAGTGAGTAAATGTAGTATTTAAACTAACAATGAGAATACAAAGCATACAGTAAACCTTAAATGACACAAATGAATGAGACAATAGTTTGATTAAAAGAATAAATATTTATATAGATGCCTGTATGTATGCCTGCTTATATTTTTAGCGTCTTTCTTTTAAAAGCATATTAATTATTTCAAACTCAGCGTAAATGAACGTCATGAACACATGAATACAACACATTTACATGACTTTTACTAAACTTTTGGGATTACATTTTTTCCAAGGACTTTTCCAGGCCTGGAAATAACCATTTTAAAATGCCATGACTTTTCCAGGTTTTCCATGACTGTAAGCGCCCTGAAAAGAGAAATGTGCACCCCTCACGCAGACTTCAGACCAGCAAACACAGTTTTAGCTGACTTCGCTGCTTATGATGAGATATGGTAGTAAAACGTTGTTTGTTAAGGTTGTTTGCCAATTTCCCTGGTGCCATCAGAAGTATTTTTATAAGTTTATAAATCTGACAAAAAGATCTGTACGTACACAGTTTTAGGAGTGGATCTACAAAGTGTTTCCTGCATCCGGCCCCCAGTGATCTAGTCGTGTCAGTCATCACTCAATTACTGCAAATGTACGAATACCAAAGGTGTGGATCTTTGTGTTGTGGTGCAGCTCTGTGTATAGCAACACAATAGCACCCTGCAGGCTTCCTCAAGCTGTTTCACACTCCTTTGAGAGCTTGTCACCAGCCAGCAATTAGCTGCAATGCAACAAAGCCCACTCTGTTGCAGTCGGGGTGACTGAGCACTGGCAGGAGAAGCTCGGGTATGAAACTGTAATATTAAAAGAATGGCAGATGACGTTTGGGGGGAAAAAACAGATAAAATACTGTAATTAATAACCGCAAAGTCAGGCTTCTGTTGGGAGAGGCCGGACACAGTTTAGAGGAGATTATGGGTGGCTTTGAGCAATAGATGGATTTTTTCCCTTCACTTTCCTTGGAGTTGTGCTTGTTGATTGTTGTATTCATAGCCTGTTTCTTCTGGCTACAATCCCCCCCCCCGGGTTCCCTCTCAACCCGGGTCTCGCACACTCAATCGCTGTAACTCTCAACAGACCAACATGTCCAGATATGTATCCTGTTGGATATCTGGACAGTGTCTGCAATGCATCAGTAAACCACTCAGCTTGTCTCTTGCATTCTCACAAAGTGCTCAAGCACTGATATGCGAGTGCAGAGCCACCGCTGATCTGGGGCTTCTACCGGGGAGCTTGTACTCTCTGGTGAGTAATACACAAAGACGGTCCTTCCATGTGGCCCAGAAGACATGTGTGTACATAGTGCTAAAAGAATGTTAGCACCTGGTCCGAACAGGGCCTGGAATAAAGGTTTCTGGGCATTATGGGTATTAAAACAATATGAGAAAGTATCTTTAAAGTTTCCACTCTTATAATCCACTCCAACTGTCTTTATATGAAACATTTTGATAAATGATTACATTAGCTGGTGGAGCGTAACAATACATTTGGGGTTCGGACTGTTGGTTGGACATAATAAGTGATTTGAAGATGTCAATTTGGGCTTTAGAAGATTGTGACAGAGACCGTTCACTAATTTCTGAGATTTTATAGAACATGATTATTTGTGTACATTTCCTTACTTGTGATAATGAAAATAGGGCTGCAACAACGAATCGATAAAATCGATTATCAAAAGTGTTGGCAACAAATTTCATTATCGATTCGTTGTGTCGCGCGATTATTCCGTCGGGCAATAAGTCGCGGAGAAAAAAAAAGAGCGGAGCAGAGCAACTGGCCGGCCAGCGTTTCTGAGATTGGAGTGAGACACGAGAAAAGCTGAGGTTGTGATCTTCTCAAAAATAGAAGATCTTTGACGAGTCGAGTCTTGGCCAATCAGCGTCTTCATGTTCCTCAAACTTGTTTTTAATGGAAGCTAGTCAGCTTGCTATCACGTTAGCTAACGTGTTTGGGTTGTGTATCGTCGTTAAAGTTACGTTATGTTCCGTTACAGTTCAGTCTTGCTTGTAAAAAACCGTAACGTGGTGAAACATGCCGTCACCCCCCGGTCTGGTTCAGTTCACGCTGTCACTCGTTAACGTTAAACCGGCTCACCGGCGGATCTGGCTGCAGGTTTTTTAAATTTTTTTACTCAAAGTAGAATGAAGCAAATCACGTAGTTGGGTTTAGCCAACAACGTGATGTCGTGGTCATAAGAGACCCAGAATGAAAGAGTTTAAGGAAGAGGACGCTCTATATGGAGCAGTACAGCTTCCCTCTGCCCAGTATTTCATACATATTGATAACGCAGGGTATGTAAATGCAGCCTCTGGAGGGATCAATTACAGTAAAAAGGGCTCACATTTGGCAGATGTAAAGCATAGATCTGTATGTTTTTAGTGTTAGCCCATTTTTATTTTGTTGTTTTAATTAACAGCTCAGGGATGTTCAAGGAGCAACCTGTTTGTGCACTTTCTGAAGATGTTTTGCACTGTCACTTCTGTTTTTGAATAAAGGGTTGGAAATGAACGCTTTTTTGATTAAAAAAAACGTTGTATCCGATTCATCGATTAATCGAAAAAATAATCAACCGATTAATCGATTATTAAAATAATCGTTAATTGCAGCCCTAAATGAAAATAACTGTTAGTTGCAGAGTTGTGTTACAAGCCATCTGATGTAAGAAAAGCTAAATGTTCCTTTAAAGGGATACTATGTAAGGGAGTCTGTGGCTCAGTGGCCGTCCTTCAATCAGAGGATCGGCGGTACGATCCCCTTTGCTACTCCATGTCGATGTGTCCTTGGGCACTTAACCCCAAATGACTCCATTGTCATGGAGTCGTGTGTGATGATCTCAATGCAATGTCTATGGGATGGGCCAGTTGAGCCTGAGCAGCTCTTTTATCATGCTAATACTAGTTGTGCATTGGGACCCTCTAGGGTGAAGCCAAGCAGAAAGAGAGGAGAACATTCAACTGGTTTTCTGTGACATGATGCTTAAACATTATGTAACAAAGTAGAAAAGAGTCATACGTGGTGTCTGTTACGCAGCATCAGCTACTTGAGGCCTGTAGAATAAATACATAGCATTTATTCTCTGAGCACCAATGTCTTCTTCTGGTAGTTCCCAATAAGGAAAGTGTGTATGCGGCCGCATGAACACACAGAGACACTATGATAACAAAGAGCTTTCATCCCCTTACACGTTGTCTTTGACATGTCGTCTTTCTTCTTGCATTATAGCTGTCAGATTGAAAAGTGACATCTAAACTCATCCGTACAAAGTATGAGGTCAAGTATGAGGCCTCTACCGGTTATTGCTCGTGGTGCATCAACAAAGTCAAACAAATGAATAGTAGAACAGATAGATAACAAAAGGCAATGCTAGTCTATCATGCAACCTTCACTTCTGAAGAGTGATGCCAACGAGGAAGAGCCTTAAACTTGCATTCTCTCTCCTGACCACCAGGGGGAGACTCCTCTGGTTGTATAGAAGTCTATATAAATGACTCTACTTCTCTTGATGTATTCCCTCAGTAAACATGAGTTTATGTCTCAATCTCTAGTTTCAAGTCTTCTTCAATACAGCATGATGTTCATTTAGTACATTATGGTCATTTACAGTCAAACAGACCATAACGCAGGGGATGCTTTAGGGCGGGGCTGCTGTGATTGACATGTCGCTACCAAAGGCGAATACTGTCACTTCTCCGCATTCCAAATATGGTCACTTCTGTTCACTGGTTGCAAAAAGCCAAAATGGCGACGATCAAAACGCCGAACCTGAGGCTTCAAAACGTCAGTCCACAAACCAATAGGTGACGTCCTGATGACATCATCAGGACGTCACCTATTGGTTTGTGGACTTCCGTCCACTTCTTATAAACAGGCTATGCGTAGAATGGCCGTTAGATATTGTTGTCATAGAACCATAAAAAAGCCGCTATGTGGACACGTTCCCTTAATGTGCCATTAGCCATTAACTATCATACTACTAGTCTGTGGCAGTGTGTTGTATTGCTTATGGATTCATTTGTAGGATGAAAATTATGTTATTTCTTCATTTCTAAAGTTACGTAGTCTTGAAACATGTCATCGTGTTGTCCTCTCTGACTTCATTGCACTGTACATGACTCCAACTCAACTGTCGCGTTGGCCCAAAGGAACGTTTTCACATCTTGGTGTTGAATTAGGTTCCTTGCTCCAAAAGCTGAAGGGAAACCCCCGGGCCCTGAACACTTCCCTCTCATTGCCACAACCTCCAGATGAGCGGCCTGACCTCTGGCTAGCTCCGCTGGCGTGTCCAGTGCCGACTACGCATTGCTTCACTTCACAGCTAAACGCTGATGGGGGACGGGACGTAAAACCACGGAGTAATACAGTAAATGGTGCGGCCAATAAAACGTTTGGGGAAAGCTTGTACTGTGTGAGCCGTGCAACAGTTAACCACCTCTCCGTATGTTTGTGAGCTGCACCGGCACCTGGCCTGTAGCTAAATAACAAAAGCATTAGTTCATACAGTTCTCCAAACCACAGGCCGATGTATTTATTAAGCTGTGTCTAATTTGATTGGAGCGGCACCTGATTACAACCGCATGAGTACTATTTCCTCATACTGAGAATGAGACTCTGCATTAATCACTCTCCCCTGCTGTTTTATGTCTGCTTTCAAACATGTTTCAGGAAAAGACTCCAAAAAAATAAACTGGTGGGAATGCTGCTGCATAAGTCCGTCAGAGCAGAATATACTAATAGGGTTAGAAGTATGTTCACACAGACAGTGTGAGAATAATGAAAGCATGTCAACATTTTCTATCCATCCATCCATCCATTATCAGCCGCTTATCCGGGGTCGGGTCGCGGTGGCAGCAGGTTCAGCAGGCCGACCCAGGCTTCCCTCTCACCCGCAACCCTTTCTAGTAGAAAGCAAAAATGAAATAATTAACCTAAAAATTAGAATGATATGTCCCTTTAAAAGTACTACTCTATTCCCACATTTATTTATCTATTAATAATTTCATTTATTTATAAATATTTTCATTTATTAAATATGTAGTTTGCGGCTAAATAAAAAAATCTGTCAACTTCATCCATCTTGTGGCTCCATGACTTGAAGGACAGGGCTGAACTTCCAGTGGTTTACCGAAGTGACTCAGCATTATTTTGTTGGGAAATTATGTTGTATTTGACTGAAGATGACTGCTGTGCTGCAACTGACTTGAAGAGATTTACAACCCAGCTCCAGTGATGAGACCCTACGCTGAGAACAACGCTGACCTAACAGATCGGACAGAACACTATCGATATATTTCGATCTTAACATTTCCAGGACTTCCAAAACGTCTTCAAAGATTTCAGGACTTTTCCAGGTTCCCCATGACTGCAGCAGGCTTGAGCTATGCAGCTGGTTAAACTGTGATCACAGGGAGGACTAAAGCAACCCCCCAGCAGAGGAAGCCCCCTGGCTCGCTTATCCCACCCCAGCATGGTGAGTCATGGCTGTGAGAGCTCATTAGCAATATGCTTCCACTTCATTCACATCTGCGCCTGGGCTTTCAGCTATTTCTGGTTCTGCTGCATACAATACTCTTTGTGATACAAATGACTCGCTTTTTAAATGCTTAAAAATGCAGTGAGCACAACTGGCACGTTGAACAGGTCTCATTCCAGGAAATCAGTGGTTTCACCCAAAGACTGTTATTAATATGTTCTCCACCTCTGACTTGTGTTGCTCTCCTTCCAGAAGCTGACACCGCCAGCGCAGAGCAAAGGATCACAGGCACATCTCTCAGTCCCTGTTCCTTTGGCCCGGGACAAGAAACATACGGCGTGGTCCGATTCCCAGCGCCTTGAAGACGGAGGGCAGTTGTTCTTCGTATTGGAAGACTATCCACTAGTTGTTTCCACTCGTGCAGATCATACGTGCTTGTGGTTGTCGATGACGTCATCTCGGTCTGTCAGAGCCCTCACGGGTTGGAGTGTATTTCGATGCCTTGCAGGCAGCCGTTGGCTTGCCTTTACTTCACTGTGAAAACTCACTTGCAAAGACTTGAAACAATAAACGCAGACGCGATGTTGCTGCTGTAGATGGCTGAACTCAAGGATGTTTATATTTAGCTTTGTTTAGTTCACTGAATGGAAGCCGACGGCTGCCCTAAAGACAGGAAAACCACGTTTGAAACACCAAACCCAAGCCAGGTGGGCCAGGGTCCAGACGGGCCAGGTCCCATTAAAGATAACAAACGAGTCCTTTGCACACATGAGGAGTTTGTGATGGATAACAGTGAAACAACACAATGTAAACGTGTGATGGTGCCTGTGTTTGCCATTTTGTAACATAGTCAATGTTCCAGAAAAAAAAGCATGTGGATGTGACATGTTTATCACATGTGGAAGACCATTTCACATGGGATGTTTTCCCAAAGGCACACGTGATTACTCCACAGGACATTTGTGATTTTTACGGTATTTTCTATGTGAAATGTACGAAATGGAATTATTAACCTGTGGAATACATTTGGGATAAGTGCATGTGTTGTTTTCATACATTTATTCATACAACTTTTATTCTATTTTTTGCTTTTTGACTGTTTTTTTATGTGAATGTTCTTAATTGAATGTTCTTAATTGTTTTGATGCTTTTAATGGTTTTATGTGAAGCACTTTGAATCGCATTCACACATGTGAAAAACAGTAATTTCCCATGAGCACTGTGATTGGTAGGCAAGTGTGAAATCTATTAATAGCCATTGTTTTCCAATATCAACCATTTTGCCCAGGGCCTTAACCCTCCAGGCGCTGGTCTAAGGCATGTACCGTATATACTGGGGTGTCCCATTGGGACAAATGGTAAGGAAACACTGATGGACACATGTCTATGTAACATGTGTGTGAATATGGAATAAGTTATCATATTCAGGACAAGGACCGCATTGTGTTGAACTGTTTAAAGCCCTGAGGTCAGAGTAACATCATAAATGCTGCTTGCAGAGCCAAGAGGAGTAAAGGGGGAGGGGGGCAAAGGTGCTAATCATTTACCCCCAACACACACACACACACACACACACACACACACACACACACACACACACACACACACACACACACACACCCCTTCACTCCATACCAAATGGCGAGTCCTCAAAGCCAGAGCTGAAAACAGGACCCCCCCCCCCAGTAAATGAATTAGCATGACTGACAAAGACCTGACCCCCCTGAGCTCTGCGTCAATTAGCATGACAACGACACAGCGGCCCTTTGAGGCTGAGCAGCACCTTTTCCTCTGTGAAGAGGAACACATGTCAACAAGCTGCACGAGGACAAAGGCTCTTTAAGTGAGCACACAAACGTGGGGGGAGACCCCACCACACACACACACGCACACACACACACACACACACACACACACACACACACACACACACACACACACACACACACACGCACACACACACTACCTGAAAACTACCATAAACATCTGTTTTTTTACGTTTTGTTCACGTTTTTGTGAAATGCTTTTAGAAGAACGGGACCGTAAAGCACAATGCCCACTGTTCCCCAATGCGCGCATAGTCACTCATGTATGGGGCCGCAGCCCGTGCGCGTGAAGGGAGTATTAATTAAGATGTGAGGGGTGGAAAGAAAGTTTTTTTGTTTTGCAAACGAGACGCGAACTCCCGGCAGCTCCGGACAGGACTCCGTGTCTGACACGAGCCCGGGAAGCCGGAGCTGAAGGAGAAACCTTCAAAGGGGACAGAAAGTTCCGCTCCGCGCGCACAGCGCACGAGACATGTCCACAACTCACAAGTTACTTCATCTCGTCCCGCTGCTGAGGCGCACTATGAGGCGCAGAGAGCCGCACTATGAGGCGCACTATGAGGCGCAGAGAGCCGCACTATGAGGCTCACTATGAGGCGCAGAGAGCCGCACTATGAGGCGCAGAGAGCCGCACTATGAGGCGCAGAGAGCCGCACTATGAGGCTCACTATGAGGCGCAGAGAGCCGCACTATGAGGCGCAGAGAGCCGCACTATGAGGCGCAGAGAGCCGCACTATGAGGCTCACTATGAGGCGCAGAGAGCCGCACTATGAGGCGCAGAGAGCCGCACTATGAGGCTCACTATGAGGCGCAGAGAGCCGCACTATGAGGCTCACTATGAGGCGCAGAGAGCCGCACTATGAGGCTGCTTGAGCCGCACCATGAGGCTCAGAGCGCCGCTACGCATCGCGTGGTGGCCTCGGCCCGCTTACCGTGGCATCCCGGGTCTGGAAACAAGAACAGCATCCAGATCCAGCTCCTCAGGAGGGGGGTCATAGCGCCAGGCTGCTCTCTCAGAAAGTGGGTCGAAAAGATAATCTCATCCAGACTTTAGGAGCTGTGCTTCTTCTTCTTCTTCCTCTTCTTCTTCTTCTTCTTCTTCTTCTTCTTCTTCTTCTTCTTCTTCTTCTTCTTCTTCTTCTTCTTCTTCTTCTGCTGGACCCTTATCCTTCTTTCTGTTGTTCCAAATCCGCAGCCGGGTCCGGAGAGAACGCGCAGCGTCCAGGTCGCGGAGGAGTGGGAGAGCGGCGGAGATGCGCGTTCACAGAGGAGAAGCAGCCCGCGTTCATCTTCCTCCCCCTCCTCCTCGAGCCCCAACACGCACACACGCACGCACACACACACACACACACACACACACACACACACACACACACATACACACACACCCTGTGTATAGTCCGGCAGAACCTTTCCGAGCTGTTGGTCTCCACAGTGGCCTCTGTCCCCCCGGCGCGGAAGAGTTTGGAAAAACTGGAGTGGACGCACGCGCGCACTTACGCGCGCACGGTAACGTGTATGTATAGGGCCCCATCTAGAGCCGGGACGGGGGTAGCTAGGAGCTGGGCCGCTGCGGACCCTGGTGTCCAGGACCCAGACCGAACCCTCGAGCTCCACATCTACGGAGACTTGAGACTGAAGGCTTCAGGTTTAGAAGAAGAAAAACATCCAAAACTACTTTGTCTGTTTGCGTCTGTAGATTTATCATAAACTCACCGAAAGTTACTATTAGATAATGCCTCATTTGCATATTTAAACATGACGTTTCTACCAAAAAAACGTGTCATCATCAAGTTGGGGAGTTATGGTGATATATAAATATATATTACTACCTTTTTTGTTTTGGATATATGCTGTACTACAGTATTTATAGAGTGAACCAAAGTCAATCAAAAAGCAACTTCAGGTACGTTCAGGTACACAAATAAGAATCAAAATAGTTTTTAATAATTTTGTTCCATTCCTTTTCCAAGCCACCAGCAGCTACTCCGTTTGCTCTGTGCATTGCATTGTGGGAGAATTATGTGCACCAGACACATTAGTATGCACACCGACACGTTTAGTATTCTTCATGTTGTCACTTTTCCAGTGTGAACACAGACATGTGGATGAAGACCTGAGTGTAGTTAGTGGTGGGCAACACACAGACTTGCATTGTGGGAAATGCAGTATCCGGTGTTTTGGGACTAATAATAGTTCAACCATTCCTTATTTATTTGGTCTCTTGTGAGTTCCAACTTGATGGAAGTGAAACACTAGATTAGTAGAATAGCTATTTGTTCTTGCAGAATGGAATATGATATTTAGTTTTCTTCGGCGTGTAATCACCTGAAAATAAGAATCGTGGGTGTCTTCGTTTCCTTAGAATGAGCCATTTGTATCCACACAGGGATAATGTTGGATTTGATAATTAGCTCCTCATTACAGAGCCGGCCGCCACGCTGCTACGGAAGCCCAGAACGGACAAACCGGAAACTGACTGGTGTTTTTGTGTAGTATCAGTTGATTGAAATCTGCAACCTCACCGCTAGACACCATCAGATCCCACACACTGCACCTTTAAGTAGATCCGTAATGCACTTATCTCAAATATTTTAAAACGTATCAACTAAATAAATGTCTACAGGCAATTACCATTTCCTTGTTCTAAATGAATAGAACATTGTTAACTTATATGCATAAAAAAATAATGTTATTTTACTGCAGACACATTGGGATTCTATTCCTGTAATCAGCATAACATTAGCAGCACATTTAGCAGAATAAGTAAGTTATACGTTTGGACCCAGCATGAACATTCCACACTCACAAAAACACCACACACCAGAAGTACTTTTAAATCAGATATATTTACATTTCATACAAGTGAAGTTGTCTGAATGCAATGACCTCTAACAAAAGAAGTAACATTGACAAAAAAATCAAAAGGACAAAACAACAAAAAACAACCTCAGGTTTAAAACCGTCTATTTGTGGTAAAACAACCAGTGGCATTAAAAACAAACAATCACAAACCTGGAGTACATTTCATGTACGAGTCGAGTGCAAACACATGAAATGAAACAATGAGATAAATGTCTCCTCTTTGGTCAGGACAGAAAAAGAAACGAGTCATTTGGTCAGTCGACATGAAGTCTAATTCTCACTGTAGTAGTTTTTTCTCTCCCAGCAGGAAGTCCACTGCAAAGCCTCCTGCTGAAGACCCGCCCTCACATTCATAACATTATGTACATGTAGTAGGATTACGACGCATGGCGACTGAGTACACGGAGAGAGGCAAAGAATTAGGAGACGAACTAAGGCCAGAGAGGCGAGAAGACATGCGGTGTGTTTATCGGTGAAGACCTTGGGCTCTCGGTCTGGTCAGGAGCTCACAGTGATGCCGGTCCACTGGACTCCTGCTGTGTCAGCAGTGAGCAGCGCTGCGTCGTCATTGGAGGACGGCCGCAGCCGCCTTCTGGATGCACGACACGGCCTTCTGCACGTCGTCCTCCGTCTGCTCCACGGTGACCACCACCCGGATGCTGAGGACGCACAGGAGGAGTCAGACAGGGGCGAGGCCGACGGGCCAGTAACCACGACAACGCAGAAAGCTGCTCTGCTTTAACAGGTTGACTAAAGTAAGACTTGGCTCTCATGTTTCCCATTTATTATTTTACTGGAGAATCACCACCATCTCTTCCTTGGGTTATACAAACTAAATTAGATAAATAAATTGAATTGTGACGGCATGACACATTATGCCAGAAAGTAGTATACATCAGGGTTCATACACATTCTGACCAATGGTTTTCATGACTTTTCCATGACTTTAAATCAAATTTCCATTACAAACATTTAGTGAAATCTGGGTGTCAACAGTAAAAAGTGAGTAAATGTAGTATTTAAACTAACAATGAGAATACAAAGCATACAGTAAACCTTAAATGACTCAAATGAATGAGACAATAGTTTGATTAAAAGAATAAACATTTATATAGATGCCTGTATGTATGCCTGCTTATATTTTTAGTCTTTCTTTTAAAAGCATATTAATTATTTCAAACTCAGCGTAAATGAACACATGAATATAACACATTTACATGACTTTTACTAAACTTTGGGGATTTTATTTTTTCAAGGGCTTTTCCAGGCCTGGAAATAACCATTTTAAACTCCCTGACTGTTCCAGGTCCTCCATGAGCGTGAGAACCCTGAACATGAGGCTGCGCTGCAGCAGAGAGCCTCACCTGGGTGAGGGGAGGAAGCGCTCCTCTTTCTCCAGGTAGCGGGCGAGAGTCAGAGCCACGCCTCTATCCAGACACTGATGGGGAAAATATGGAAGCGCCTGTGAGCCACTACATGATTTTGGGCTGTACAAAATAAATTGAACAGAAGCGGACTTACAAATTCTACAATGGAGCGCAGGAGCTGCATGTCGGAGTCTCTGGAGCCGGAACTTCTCTCCAGCTGCAAGTGAAGAGCCGGGGAAGACTGCACTCCAACCAACTTCAGACCTGGAATCCTGTCACACATCAGGAAAAACACAATGACATCATGGACCGCTGGTTAGACTATAACATGCATCTAGTCAGCAAGACTGAAACCTTGAAGGCCATTAAGGCTCCAGATAAGCTCCATATGTAACCCCGTCTCCACAAAGGTACGGTCCCATAAAACTAAACTGCACTCAATTAAGTTTAGTTCCCAATCTACTTGCTTCGGTTAAGTGGAAACATCATCATTTGGCTTAACGTGTGTGTCTGTGTGTGTGTGTGTGTGTGTGTGTGTGTGTGTGTGTGTGTGTGTGTGTGTGTGTGTCCTGAAACACAGAAGGCTGCTGTGAAGGCACGTTCCACAGCCTCTTTTCATTTCGACTCCATTTCAGGTAATTTCCATATTTTGCACAGGTTATTTTTTCGACAGAGAGTCCTGCTGAGTCAGGTGCACGGCACTTTGTATTAGCTTGCATTCCCTCCTCCCATGTTGCCCCTCTGGGCAGGAATGCCTCAAATACATATTGCATGAGACCAAACACATAATATTCAGCGGTGCCACATTTCTCTCTGCTGACTTTTTTAGCAGCTGCAGAAGGGCACAACACTTCAGTAAATACCCTTCAGTCTTAGTTTGAGGGATGCACCATCCCACCTGTTCAGCCCAGACACAGATTCTTGGGTTTTAGATGAGATCAGATATTCCTTGCAGTGGGGACATTTGCAGGATTACAGCAGCAAACGGGTAAAGTGCACACAAGAGTATTTGGGTGTGGAAGAAACTGTTGTGCAAGGATCGTTACTTAAACATTGCTCTTCTAACCAAGTAAACCAACACGTAACAGACACACACACACACACACGTGAAATGTACAGCATTGGTAGTTATTACAATAATAGATCCAATAGATCCACACATAAATAGAAGTCTTAACTCCGCCCACAGTGACAGGCCTGGTGATGTGAACTTACCTCTGTAAAGCCTTGTGCACGTGTTTGCACTTTTCCCTCAGGACGGTGAAAATGTCTGCAACACATGAAGAGGGGATGAGTGGACAGATCGGCCTCTCGCTCAAAACTACTTCTGATCAGCGGGCGATGGAAACGAAACGCCGTCTCTCACGAGAGCCAGAGGAAAATAAATGAAAAGGACGTAAAACTGCATTTATATGGTATCCTTTTCTCTAACCCAAAGGGCTTCACAGTAACATCAGCAGAGAAATCACAAATGGAGAAGGTGGAGAGAGCAGTTGAAGGCGGAGCCTGTACCTGGATCTTCCTCCATGATGTTGAGGGCCTCGATGGCGGCGGCGGCCAGCATGGGAGGCAGTGAGGCCGAGAAGCAGTAGCCCTGACCCGACAGACGCTGCAACAAGAGAGACTTGACTTCTGACACGGAAACCAAATACTTCAATGTCAGAGTAAAACACAATACCATCATGGACCTAAAGTCAAAGTAGGAAATAGAAAATAAGTGACTGCGTTTTACTTCAGTTCATATTTGGTAGATTAAAACCCCGTGAAGGTCTCAGATCAGCTTTACTTCATGAGCCCAGTGACCTGGACCTCGCTCACTGACAGAGTCCAGACATTGCTGCCCGGCTCTGACTCTACAAGAGGAGCTGCTGTCTGCTGGAAACCGGTCACACCTCATTAAAATCTATTCTCAGAGACTTCATAAAGGCCTCGGAGCACTCCCTCAATGGGACTGCTTTAACTGTGTATTAAAAACCAATAGAACAGAAATCCAGACGCCATCTGGGGAAAATCAGAGGAACTCGCACACACATGTATGATTACAGATGAGCAGCCATGCAGTGCTTCAGAACAGCAGCTGGGATGACTTCATGGAGCAGAGCCACCCGACATGGACAGTGTTACACTGAAGACGCTGCTCGGTAACTCGCCCTGGAACTTAAACGAGCGCAAACTGCAACAGAGGGTCCATGACTGGATCACCTGCCGGGGTTCCTACCTGGTGGTCGATGACGAAGGAGCGGCCGCAGCAGAAGCCCCCGATGGAGGCCACGGCGTTCTCCATGTTGGCGCTGATCAGGTCGATGTCATCGATCTGCATGTGAGGACATAGCAACGCGTCGTCGTCACACGCATGAAGCACAACATCTTCTCAGGGCTCAACACTGAGGGCGGCCCGCTGGCAGGGCAATGCCAAGCTGGAAACTCATTAGAGGCAAAAAACAGAATTACAACACATCATTGTTTGATGTGGGAATAGCTGAAGGATCCCGCTTTCTTTACACTTCACATTTCCTACCTCATATGTGCAATAATGTGTATCCAACCACTCAATCTGATTATATTGTATTTTAGTTCTTGTTGTTATTTATGGTTTACTTAATTATTATAACTTCACTGTTAGATTATTTATTGTACTCGTTGTTTTGTTGTCTACTGATGTCTCTAGTTGCTCTTATTGTATTGTTGTTTTACAACTGTACAGCAACTTTTTGTTGTTTTGAAACGTTCTCTTTAAATAAACTAAACTTCTCACCGTCTCAGTGCGGTTGGGAGTTGCACATGAACGGCACAGATTGGGCAAAGACAAAGTTTTTGAGCTGAAGTGCAGTGGAGAATTTCAACTCTCCTGGAAACAGGAGTCTAGTTTGTTAGAGAGGATGTGGGCGAAATGGGACAATTAACTTTAGTCTTTGTTTTTTTTTTGATGAACAAATAATACAACTTTTAAAAAAGGGAAAGTAGATTTCTGATAAAAAACATTAAACGTTGAACCCCCTGGATCCCAACGGCATGTTAGTCCTCTCCTTTTTGTTTATTTAAATTAAATCTATTATTTATAGTAATATAATTCCAACAATATATCCTCATTGGAAACAATGAATTTGATGAGCACAGCAGAGGCCGGCAGCTGTGAGGCGTCAAACTAACATGTTATAATAATATATGTGAGGCGTCAAACTAACATGTTATAATAATATATGTGAGGCATCAAACTAACATGTTATAATAATATATGTGAGGCATCAAACTAACATGTTATAATAATATATGTGAGGCGTCAAACTAACATGTTTTAATAATATATGTGAGGCATCAAACTAACATGTTATAATAATATAAGTGAGGCATCAAACTAACATGTTATAATAATATAAGTGAGGCATCAAACAAACATGTTATAATAATATATGTGAGGCGTCAAACGAACATGTTATAATAATATATGTGAGGCGTCAAACTAACATGTTATAATAATATATGTGAGGCATCAAACTAACATGTTATAATAATATATGTGAGGCATCAAACTAACATGTTATAATAATATAAGTGAGGCATCAAACTAACATGTTATAATAATATATGTGAGGCATCAAACTAACATGTTATAATATATGTGAGGCATCAAACTAACATGTTATAATAATATATGTGAGGCGTCAAACTAACATGTTATAATAATATATGTGAGGCATCAAACTAACATGTTATAATAATATATGTGAGGCATCAAACTAACATGTTATAATAATATATGTGAGGTGTCAAACTAACATGTTATAATAATATATGTGAGGCATCAAACTACATGTTATAATAATATATGTGAGGGATCAAACGACATGTTATAATAATATATGTGAGGCATCAAACTACATGTTATAATAATATATGTGAGGCGTCAAACTAACATGTTATAATAATATATGTGAGGCATCAAACTAACATGTTATAATAATATATGTGAGGCATCAAACTACATGTTATAATAACATATGTGAGGCATCAAACAACATGTTATAATAATATATGTGAGGCATCAAACTAACATGTTATAATAATATAAGTGAGGCATCAAACTAACATGTTATAATAATATAAGTGAGGCATCAAACTAACATGTTATAATAATATAAGTGAGGCATCAAACTAACATGTTATAATAATATATGTGAGGCGTCAAACTAACATGTTATAATAATATATGTGAGGCGTCAAACTAACATGTTATAATAATATATGTGAGGCATCAAACTAACATGTTATAATAATATATGTGAGGCGTCAAACTAACATGTTATAATAATATATGTGAGGCGTCAAACTAACATGTTATAATAATATATGTGAGGCATCAAACTAACATGTTATAATAATATATGTGAGGCATCAAACTAACATGTTATAATAATATAAGTGAGGCATCAAACTAACATGTTATAATAATATATGTGAGGCATCAAACTAACATGTTATAATATATGTGAGGCATCAAACTAACATGTTATAATAATATATGTGAGGCGTCAAACTAACATGTTATAATAATATATGTGAGGCATCAAACTAACATGTTATAATAATATATGTGAGGCATCAAACTAACATGTTATAATAATATATGTGAGGCATCAAACTAACATGTTATAATAATATATGTGAGGCATCAAACTACATGTTATAATAATATATGTGAGGGATCAAACGACATGTTATAATAATATATGTGAGGCATCAAACTACATGTTATAATAACATATGTGAGGCATCAAACAACATGTTATAATAATATATGTGAGGCATCAAACTAACATGTTATAATAATATATGTGAGGCATCAAACTAAAATGTTATAGGAATATGTGAGGCATCAAACTAACATGTTATAATAATATATGTGAGGCATCAAACTAACATGTTATAATAATATATGTGAGGCATCAAACGACATGTTATAATAATATATGTGAGGCGTCAAACTAACATGTTATAATAATATATGTGAGGTGTCAAACTAACATGTTATAATAATATATGTGAGGCATCAAACTAACATGTTATAATAATATATGTGGGGCATCAAACTACATGTTATAATAATATATGTGAGGGATCAAACGACATGTTATAATAATATATGTGAGGCATCAAACTACATGTTATAATAATATATGTGAGGCGTCAAACTAACATGTTATAATAATATATGTGAGGCATCAAACTAACATGTTATAATAATATATGTGAGGCATCAAACTACATGTTATAATAACATATGTGAGGCATCAAACAACATGTTATAATAATATATGTGAGGCATCAAACTAACATGTTATAATAATATATGTGAGGCATCAAACTAAAATGTTATAGGAATATGTGAGGCATCAAACTAACATGTTATAATAATATATGTGAGGCATCAAACGACATGTTATAATAATATATGTGAGGCGTCAAACTAACATGTTATAATATGTGAGGCATCAAACTAACATGTTATAATAATATATGTGAGGCATCAAACGACATGTTATAATAATATATGTGAGGCATCAAACTAACATGTTATAATAATATATGTGAGGCGTCAAACTAACATGTTATAATAATATATGTGAGGCGTCAAACTAACATGTTATAATATGTGAGGCATCAAACTAACATGTTATAATAATATATGTGAGGCGTCAAACGACATGTTATAATAATATATGTGAGGCATCAAACTAACATGTTATAATATTACATGTGAGGCATCAAACTAACATGTCATAATATATATGTGAAGCATCAAACTAACATGTTATAATAATATATGTGAGGCGTCAAACTAACATGTTATAATAATACATGTGAGGCATCAAACTAACATGTTATAATATATATGTGAGGCATCAAACTAACATGTTATAATATATATGTGAAGCATCAAACTAACATGTTATAATATATATGTGAGGCATCAAACTAACATGTTATAATATATATGTGAGGCATCAAGCAGAACAAAGTCAGAGACAGAAAGCTGAGTGACTCACGTTGACCCCGAAGTGTTCCGTGACTCCTCGGCCGTGTTCTCCCAGCACCCCAAAGGACATGCTCTCTTCCAGGAAGATCCGCACCTTGTACTTGTACTTCAGCTTCACCTGGAGGTTCCACAACACAGTCAGTGAGCAGCAGAGCTGAGGCCTGTAGGAATACTGACTGATCGCCCAACATCAGATACACATGCTGTGTTTAGGAGGAACGCAGCAGCAGCTCAGGCACCGACACTCTGGGTCTGGACTGTGTGTCGGACATCTTCTGTCTTGAACGCTCACTGTTGACAGGCCGGCTTTTAGACCTCCATCCAGCTGACACTTAGGCCCAATCTCAATCTCCCCCTAAACCCTCAAGCCCTGAACCCTCAGGGATTTATTGACATCAGCTGCTAAGTGGCTGAGTGTGAGAGGCTGTGAGGGCTTGAACTGGTGTGAATATGAATGGGACAGCACTTTGCTGCAACATATCACGTGACTACATAAACAAAATATTGTGATTGTCACGAGACTTTTTTCCTTTACTCGTTTTTGTCAAAACAAAATGTTTGATGAATGTAAAAATAAATATTATTATATATATGTTCTGCTTGCATTCCTCTGATTTCATGTGTTTTTATGTCACATCTTTAATCCATAATGTTGTAGTGTAAATGTATTTTATCGGGCTGAACGCCCACGTGTCTCTTTGTTTACCTTTTTTTTGACCTGTCTGTCTCCTTCCATACTACCTACCTGCCTGTCTGTCTCCTTCCATACTATCTACATGTCTGCCTCCTTACATACTATCTACCTGTCTGTCTCCTTACATACTGTCTACCTGTCTGCCTCCTTACATACTGTCTACCTGTCTGTCTCCTTACATACTGTCTACCTGTCTGCCTCCTTACATACTATCTACATGTCTGCCTCCTTACATACTATCTACCTGTCTGTCTCCTTACATACTGTCTACCTGTCTGCCTCCTTACATACTATCTACCTGTCTGTCTCCTTACATACTGTCTACCTGTCTGTCTCCTTACATACTGTCTACCTGTCTGCCTCCTTACATACTATCTACCTGTCTGCCTCCTTACATACTGTCTACCTGTCTGTCTCCTTACATACTATCTATCTACATGTCTGCCTCCTTACATACTATCTACCTGTCTGCCTCCTTACATACTATCTACCTGTCTGTCTCCTTACATATTACCTACCTGTCTGTCTCCCTGCCTGTCCGACTCTCCCTACCTACACGTCCTTGTCTGTCTCTTTTCGGCCTGTCATCCGTCTGGTCGATCAGCTGAAAAACTTCTGGTTTCCATCAGCATCCGATCAATCGGTGCATTTCTATTTATCAGTTGGATAATTGTTTTAATCCAGCATACTCTCGCTCTGCCCTATAATGGCGTTTTTACACTAATTAAGCATTTTATCACGGCATATCTAAGTAAAGAATACAAAAAGAGAGCGGCCAGCGGTTTGGGTCCTCTCACTTTGATGTACTTGAAGGCGTCATCTCATGCTGTGCATGTGCCTCTTGATAGTCACTGTTAGGGGAGCAATGACTCAGCTTATGAGTCCATGAGATTGTCATTGTGCAGGATAATAAACAGCCTTTCTATTTACCAGTGCAGGCAGAGGACAGATGTCCGCAGTGTTGATGTACAGACCCTCCACGACAATAAACTTCCGGGTCACTCTGGCTTTACGAGGATTCTGCCACAGAAACAAAATGACTTTATGAGACTCTGACAAGAAAGACAGTGAGACATAAATACAGGGTGGAAACAGGATTATAAAAATACTACCTGCAGAGCAAACACTCTGGGCTACATGTGCTAGAATGAAAATTCAGAATGTACATCTTGACATCCACCCCGCACTAACCTTGTGGTCCTCCAGCTCCTGCTCCTTGAGCATCCTCTCCAGATCCTCTATGTCGTTGTGTTTGAAGTATTTGATGAAGCTGCGGGACGCCTGAAGACCCTTCTGGATGGCGAAGCAGGCGGCTTCGTCCCTGAACACACAGCCGAGGTCACGACACAAGACTAGAGACTCAACAACCAGGCTGACAGAGAAGCATGTGCAGCCTTCAGATGGGCACGTGGGGTTCTTGTGCTGGACCGCAGCCAGTAATTAGTAAAGTAAAAGGTGATTTCTTTCAGAGTCTGAAGTCCCATCACTGAATCCTGGTGTAATATTTCAGAGCGATACTCACACAAAGATGATGTCGCCCCTCTTGGAGTAGGCAGGGATCGCACTGGCGATGGTCGCAAAGCCGTAAGAGTAGATGATGGCTTCTTCTGTCTTCATGAATTTGGCCAGACGACTCTCCAGCTCCAGGTGAACATCTGTGAGCAGTTACACCAGAGTGCATTTACTATGACGGAACATATTCAGACTGGCAGAGAATCACTTTAACCTGGTTCAATGAGGAAAGACTTTGTGTGTCAATAAAAGACCATTATGGCTTAAGAACCACTGTGGTAGGGCCCTCCAGCGCTATGGGGCAATGCTTTTAGAAGCCGACCTCGGTTTTGTTTCTATTTTATGCACGAGCACATTGCAGGGAAGACAAAGACTGCCTAAAAATATATCTAATGCGGAAAACAGTAAGGAAGCTGATTGATCAATCAGCAGCTCTGCTTGCTAACGCCTGTCGTCCCCTTTCAGCTCCCGTCCCGGGTCCTTTTGTGCACCTTCGTCTGATACCTCCATTTAAAAATATGTTCTTCTCTGTTAAACTAAATAGGATGTGTGTTTACAGAAGATAGTACCAACCCATATTTATAGCGACAAAGGAGGTGTGTGTGAGTGTGTGTGTGTGTGTGAGTGAGTGAGTGAGTGAGTGAGTGAGTGAGTGAGTGAGTGAGTGAGTGAGTGAGTGAGTGAGTGAGTGAGAGTGAGTGAGTGTGGAGCCACCGGGACTAGGAACGGATTTACAGTATCAGTATCTTTGTAAAATGTCTTTTCTTGACCCTGCGGGGTCTCAGTCAATCAGTCAGCCTTTGTGGCTCCTCAGGCTGAATATCCACATCCACGCTACTGACTTCCTGGGATATCAGATATGGTAAACGGTCTGTACTCATCATTCACCCGTTCATCCACCCTGATGGGAGGAGCTACCATGCAAGGGACCACCTGCCCACCAGGACTATAACATTCACACACTTCATAAACCACAGGAACAGCCTGCAGGAGCAACCTGGTTAAGTGTCGTGCCCGAGGACACATCCACATGGACGGGCGGAGCTGGGGATCGAACCGCCGACCCACTGATTGCACACTCCCCGTCTACTAACTTACAAATCCTATTGGTCATGTGAGAGATTTACTTCCTGTGGTTTACATTCCAATACAGAGTCTGTTACGCCTCAGCTTTTCTTTCTCTTCCTAAAGACAGACTTCCAATCTGAGTCCATTAACAAAGCCAACGATTAGAGGTCCACCTCTACACGAAGGTTTCCGTCAGGTGTTTGAGGCTACAGGACAAGACGACCCACTCCTCCACGGTCACCCTCAGATACATGATAGAAGATGAAGGGCAGAGAAGAGGTTTTCACTCACCAAAGGTCCCATAGAAGCCCCTGGGACCACATGTTCCCACTCCGTATTTCTTCAGTGACGCCAAAGCTTCTTGCTGTCAGGAGGAGAAAAAACTTAAATAAAGCTCCAGTCACACCGATGCTCACTGGAAATAAAGGTAGTGACGGCTAAAACAATCATTACCAACCTTAACCCGCTCATTGTCCAGGAGACCCAGGAAGTTAAATGAAGCAAAGTTAATGCACTCTTTTCCATTGATTGTGATGTTGTGGCTGGGAGGTCTGTAAAGGAAGAGCAGGGTGTTTATCTTCCTGCAGCTCAGAGCACTGAGGCACTTCAACTAGCAGAAACACACTCAAGCTGGGGAATCCATGACAGATACACCACTTCTTATATTGCCGTCACAGATACATTATTTGGTTTGGATGCATTTGTCAAATTGCACACAGATTGTTGTGCGTTGGCCACAACAAGGTCACTGGTAAGTTTAATGTTGGGAAGAAGAGTAAGTGTCAAACCCGGACACCGGGCACGTCTGAACACATCTAGAATGTGGAGAATCCCTTCCCTCTTTGAGTCTGGGTCCCTGGGCCCGATTAGAGACGTACTATTTAACACAGGTGATAACAGCAGCTTAGGAATTTAGTGAAGTGACCCGGATATGTGGTGAGCAGGACATGTCACAGTGTGAAGATAGAGGGCGCGCTGCTGGAGAGACTATGGAATGGAAACACGGTTTCTAATGGATATGGTCATAAGCAGCTTAGTTTAGGCAACAAAACCACAACACAGAGTAGAACAGCGGTCTTCTGGCTGACATATTCAACATGTCTGCAGCATCATTCTAGACTCAACATTCAGCCTGACTGATTTGGTATCTTTGGGCTGTGCCGACAATCTAAAATGGAGTTCTGTGGATGAAATGCACAGCTTGTGGGAAGGAGCGGGGTGCCGAGTGTCTCACCCGGTGACCACATCGTAGGTGAGGGAGGGATGGTCTTTGGAAACCGAAGGAACGAGAGGCTCCGGCTGCCACTCCTCAATGAGGTCCTCCTTCTCCTGCAACAAGGAACCACAGCACAGCGGTTTAGTGACACACACGCACAAACACAGCGTGTGTTCTGCGGCGCTGCGGACCTTACCTTCTCCGTCAGCTTATAGGTCTCGTGAAGTTTATAGGTCTTAGAGAACAGAAGCCTGATGATCCACAGGATGAGGATCCCCTCCAGGATCAGGTGATACGCAGGAGCCTGAGGGAGGCGGGACATGAGGATTATTTGGGTGTCCGACAGCTGAGTGTGCGTGGACTGTGTTTAAGTCCTGTCACTTTCTGTAACTGAAGGGCACAGTCCCACCGAGGAGATATCCCGCTGGATGTGGGAATATGGAAGTGGGGTCGACCACCACACCCGTCCTGTGCGTCCCAATACCTTTACTGCAGGACTATTTAGTATGCAGCCAGAACACTATTTATTTTATTATTTATGTCCACACATTAAAAGCAGTTTCTGAAGAGGTGAGTTTTGATTTGAGATTTGAATATGGAAAGGTCATATCTTAAACTATCATGTCATACAACTGGTCTTATGCAACTCAAGGTGTGGGGTTTCTAGCTAGACTCCTGAAGTTCATTCTCTGGTATAGTTGAGGAGTTTCTCCTCAGTAGCTCAACACACGAGGACTGTGGTACGACCTAAAGCTATGCTGTTACTACCAAGCAGGACATTTTATTTAAAACAACAATAGTGTCGTCTTTTAGAACAAAAACACATTTAAATATATTTCTGAACACTTACAAAAGTAAGGGACATCGCCCACTAGACACTACAGCACACTCCTAGACGCAGAGGTAAAGAACACCTTCACACACACACACACAGAGAGAGCTTTATGTTCATCTTGGCTCAAACACGCCAGTTAATCGGTTTCACACTTTTGTGGCGAGCTACAGGCGAGGCCAGAGATGTTCAGGGAACAGCAAACTTCCTTGTTCCTTTGCCTCTCGCGCTGATTGGTCGTTGCCACCGGGAGCAGCGAACACGCGACACGTGATTGGCTGAGAGGAAATCCAACGCCCTCCCCGAGCCGCGGACACTTCCTGATACAGAAGTTTACAATAAACAGCCCCTGAACGCCATGAAAATCACCGACGAGTAGCTCAACATACGAGGAATGGACTTGTGAACGCCGGTGTTCACCCAACAGAGCGGCAGAAAGGAGAAACTTGCCTCGTAAAACGCTTGAACCATTTCCACCAACACCCATTGCTGTCCGGACGCCATGTTTATCTTCTCTCCGCTACGTCATCAATGCTGCATTTAAGTTCCAGAAGAAAAATAGTCAACCGGACTTTCCGTTGATAAGAGACACATGAACTCACCTCACTTCACTAATTGATTGCGTTTGAAACTAGCAATACAAAATAAAGTAAGCAAGTACAATTACAAAAATATAATAAATACAAGCGAGGATGAAGAATATGGTCAGCATGAAACATAATTATGTAAATCAATGAAAATATATTAAATTGCGCAATAAATAAAATAGACAAAGAACTAACCAATACATATACTTTTTTTTATCAGATCTATAAATGACTAAATATCTAGTATATTATATTGTCAAATGCTTTTGAATAGCAGAGGACGTGCACCATAACTTCGAATGGGTTTATTAAAGACTATTAAAGATTTTTTGACTAAAAGTTATTACTCTGCTCAAGCGTGTGAATATGTATTTTACCAAAACACCAATTCAGCTTCAGTCAGCATACAAGAACACTGCCCAAATATCTGTGTACAAACATTTATTCAAAGCAATTGTTATAGCAGATGGGGAACAAAACCATAAAGTTACTTTTGACAGAATATATGTAGATGAGTCTCCTTGGTAACATTTGTAGAAGTGCATTGCATTCACCAAAAAAAAAAAATAACAACCGTACCTTGTAATTATGGCTTAGTACCTCAAAATGATGAGAAAACAAACATATCGTTAATAATTAAAGCTGCAGTTCACATCTTCTCTGTGATGTTTTTCTCTGTGTTTGAGTGCCGTGGATCTCTAGAGCCTTTAATTTGTTCTTTTTCTCATTAAAAACTGTCACAGTAAATATTCCGATTATATAATTACCACTTAAATATAATACTATATAAATGTTGAAGCGACAATGTTCACTTTATTATTGATCTTTTTTGTATTGCTGAATAAATAGAGTGAACAACAATTCAGAGGTCTGAAAACAGCAAAAGAAAAAGTATCTGCTCAGTTTCTCATAATAAATGTTTCAACAAGAAGAGTTTCTGTACATTCGCTAGAGGAACATTCTGGTCAGCGATACCTTCCATCGGAACCAGGATCATTCAAGCTGATTTGCCAGTTTGTTCCACATATTATTTGATGATTCCCTTTCACGAAACACACAACAGGCAGTGGGCACCATCTTGGTAAAAGCTGAAGGCTGCAATGC
This sequence comes from Taurulus bubalis, assembly GCF_910589615.1. NCBI lineage: Eukaryota > Metazoa > Chordata > Actinopteri > Perciformes > Cottidae > Taurulus > Taurulus bubalis. Next base: position 2,188,014 of record NC_136607.1, on the reverse strand, counting down.
ACTATATGGTAAGCTGTGGTCCTGAGGCAGTACTGTAAACATAGTAGCTCATGCTAAGCTAATACATTAATGGTGAATTAAAGTCCAGGAGAAAACCTTTTAGATGAAAACATGGAAGATTATGATGCATTTTGGCCTGCAGGCCGCTATGCTGATCCTTTTGGTCAGGCAGAAGATTTACTAATATAAATTGCTTTGTGTCTCTGGGTTCAACCTGATTTTTAGGCCATTTTTGCTTTCCTTAGCCATTAGTGAGCAGTGGTGGAGTCAACATAACTGCTTTATTCAAAGAATAATCCCAGACACCTCGGAGTAAAGCGTGAGCTCCAACGCTCCTCTGCTCATGTCGGCCTCAGTCTCAAACACAGAGACACACAGAACTCAATTGATAATGATACACATGTTTGAGGCCTCTAGCTTACATGATTTAAATACACACAACACAAATAATAGTTATTGAAAACACTTGAGCCCAGTAATGACCTCTACATCTAAACACTGTTTGACCTGCAATCAGTGCTTAGGGTCCGGTAAAAAGACCATCTATAAGGACACAGTCCAAACGAGTAAAGTTACTTTCAGAAATGGGATTTAGCCCCAACCAGGATGAAGTATTTGTTTAATGTTCACATATTAAAGTATTTGCCATTTTCATGGCTACTATGCACACTGTACACATTGTATTGTCTGTCTTCTAGAGCTGCTTTTTGATTCCTGGAAGGACACAGTCCTGACAGCAGTGAGTGGTTTGGCATCGAACTAGAAAGCGATTCTAAAGGAATCGGTCTGTTCTCTGCACATCTGGAGAGCGGCTCATAGGTTCACTTCACACTGCGGCTGAATGGCTGAGGACCCTCTGGAGGGCACGGTACCATTTGGTGCACGTTGGACAAGCTACACATAATAATGAACACACTTTGAATACACTTCTACCATTGATCTTATTCCCATGTGAGCGTAACACCCACATAGTTTGGGGTTTGATTTTGTCCAAGCGTCGGACTCGATCGTCATCGCTCCTTTGAGGGAGGATTTAGTGATTTGGAGGCTCCAAGTAAATGCTGTCCTGCTTTACTTTTCACACATGTTGGTATTGGCAGCGGGAGAAGAAGTACTAAATGTTTCTAAAGTTATACTAGTAATGCCGCACGGTGAAGTCCTGTGTTTAAACGTTTACTTCAACAAGGGTTGTGGCGTGGAAATATGTTGAATGCTGGCCCCTAAAACAACGTTGAGACATTAGCATACTAGCTAATGTTTTGTTATGCTTGTTATAATGAAACACTTCTGTTTGAGGGCCAGATGAACCGCTTCATACTGTCCCTCTATCAGAGACGAGCGTGGACCTCCAAGTTAACGAGCTAAACGGAGGTAAGGGGAGTTTTGGGATCGGGCCGATGCCATGTCAAAAAGGACTACGTCCACTTCTTATATGAAGTCTGTGGTACTGCTCAGGACCGAAGGAAGTGTTGCGTGTGAAGTTGAAGTATGAGCGATCCTCGAGGAAGACCACAGGCCGCTCTGAACAGGTGTGCTTTGAATGGGCTCTGTGTAGTTAAATAAGGTAAAGAAATGATGGCTAGTATAGGTCAGAGAGAAAACAACTAGACTTGAGAGTGGAAAGTATAGAAATGACTAAACAACATGCTTAATAATATTAGTAGAGGAGCTTCTTGGCAGGAGCAGAACCACACATGTGTTGTTTTGGTTAATTATGATCATTTTGGGTGATTGTCTTTGGAAGGAGGTCTGACGAGACGGGCGTCAGTGTTGACTTTCTTTCTAGATTCACTAACTGTTTGAGCTCTCTCTCTCTCTCTCTCTCTCTCTCTCTCTCTCTCTCTCTCTCTGTCTCTCTCTCTGTCTCTCTCTCTGCTTAACTGCATTGCAAGTGTGCGCACTGAGACCAGCAACACACACACACACACACACACACACACACACACACACACACACACACACACACACACACACACACACACACACACACACACACACACACACACACACACACACACACATATATATACCTCTTTTTTTCCGGTGATATAGCTTTTTCTTTGGGTCATTTAGAAAGCTTGGCACTCCCCAAAGTTACCGTTTTATTACATTTAAACATGTAATATAAATGTTAGCATCATTGGCACAGCAAATTAAACATCAATAAATCTATATAATGTATCCAATGTACCAACTAACAGTCAATGTGTGTTTCGTCGGTGGTCTAGAACTCTTTAGGGTAGCAGACACTTGTCCATCGCCGTCTGCATGCAAGCAGAGCTGAGGTGAACCTGTAGGGCGTCCCAGGAGGCCGGAGTGTCAGGATGCCGTTCTGTTGAACCCGGCCTCGACGTGTTTCTCCAGCCACAGCTCTGCTAACTGCATCGTCGATGCGAACGTACTCGCTCTGGACCCGAGGCACATCTTGTGTTGCCTCTGCTCGAGGCTCGTGTTGCACTGGACGGGGTGGTAGACGTGGACGAGACCTGGTTCCTGACTGCGCAACACTTTTAAACCAGAGTTGATCACTTTTGTGAACAAGTCCACGTCTTCCAGTCCCCAGCCTAAGATCGAGGTGTCAAAACCTCCGGCTTTTAGTAAGTCACCCTTGAAAACACAAGTGATTCCAAATCCGTAATCTCGCCAGAAACCACTTTTCTTGGTCAGCACATACTGGCTGTCTCTCGGGGCTTTCTCCGAGTACACTATCTTGGGGTTGTACTGACTAAAGACAACTGGGAAATAGACTTGTCTCCCTTGGACAGCATTTTCTCTGCAGCGCTGCAAGGCATCGCCACTAAAGATGAGATCAACATCGCAGAAGAAGAGGAGGGAGTCGTTATCCAGCTGCGAGGAGCCCAGCTCAAGAGCCAGTCCTCGGGAGAAGTTTCCTGTCATGGGGATGATGGACAGGTCCGCTTTGGGATACTTCCTGTAGTACTCTCGGATTAACTGATTGTGTTTGCCTCGGTTGGGATCGCTCCCACTGTCCACCAGAATGATGGAGAGCTTAACATTCTGTTTGGGTATCAAACACACCTTCTCGAAGTTCTCCATAAAGCGGACGAAGGTGTCATAGCGACCGGACAACGGGACGAGGATGTTGACTTTCCTCTGGCTCTGCTCCCACAGCTCCCTGTTGGATTCGTAGACCTGGAACGGCGACAAGAACTTCAGAGAGTTGGATAGGAAAGAAAGGGATTGGGACTCAGAGTTGATGGCCGCCACGAGCTCAGCCACGTCGAGCTGCTCCGTCTCGGTGAAGAAGGGTCGGCTGAAGGATTGCTGCAGGTAAGCGTGCCGCCGCACAGGCACCGTTATCTTGCGTCCCTTGTGTTTCCTGTACAGAAGCAGTAAGTCGATGATGTATTCCGCGCCATGCATTGGATCCACCCTGTAGTAGCCGTACTGAATCTCTTTGAAGTCAATTACACGGCCGCGGGTTTTGGAATTCTCGTTAATCATCTCCATGACCTGGAGAATGACGCCTTCGAGCGCGGTCCGAAGCGACTTCCCGAGGCTTTGCCTGGCGACCTTGTTCTCAGCAGCGGAGTAAAGATGGCGGCCAGTCAGGAAATCCCACTCGATGACATCGTTCCTCTCATTGGGCTTGTAGCGCATGTAGGAAGGTGGGGAGCCCAGCTGCTGGTCCTCCCACAGGACTTCTGTACCGCTGAGGTAACTCATAAGCAGGCCCTGGCGGTGCAGCAGGATGCTGCGGTAGCAAAGCCTGGAGATCTCTCGGCTCAGCAAGAAGCTGTGGAGCCGGTACTGGTAGGCGGGCTGCTTGTTGGGGTGAAGAGTAATGGCATTGTGGATCTTGCTGCTGTGAAGTTCCTCAATGAAACCTTTCTTGTTGTGTTCGTAGTTCTCGTAGAAAAGCTGCTGCATCTGTGGGGAGAGTTGCAACATCCATAAAACGAGCACAGACCTGGTACCACTACAAACACTACCAACCGTTTTACCATGGATCAAACGAAATATAAGTGAATCGGATAAAAAACAAACATTAGTCAACTAAAACATTAGGAAACAAAAGGATAAAACATCAAAAAAGTAATCCAGATTGAAATGTATGTATATTTAATGTGAATCTGACTATATCTTTATATCATATATAAAGAATATATATATTTATGTTTCTATCGTAGGCCTTTGGTGCCACGATTTGATTATGACACTTGATTGAAGTGCTGTGTACAGCCATTAGAACCAGTAACATAAAACCACTGGTATGTGCTTCCACAGCCATCATCAATGTGCTGCAAACTTGTATTAAATACGCTGAATAAAACAAAAAAGAACGCTTGTTTTGTTCTCACCGTCACTAACGAAGACTTAAACTTAACTTAAACGTCACGTATGTTCATCCTCCCATGCATACATGTACTTTGACCTCTGCAGCCTGGTGACCCAACTTTTCACCTCATTTCTCTTGATATTTTTGTGACAGTTTAGAAAACGAACAAAGAAGCAAGCAATAGCGACTAATACTCTTCCTTGTCCACTTAAACCACTCCACAGGCATCACAACTGCACATTGTTCACTAGACATAGACTCCATGATGTTCCTATAGAACCCTGAAGGAACCAAAGCAGACTCCCCCCGTACCTCGTATGACCACACACACTGCGTCCCTCCAAAGCGCCGCACACAGCGGCCCACCTCCACGTCCTCGTGGGTGGTGTACATCTCCCTCAGACAGGTCCCGATGTGAGGGACCATCCTGCGGAGAACCTCTCTGCTGAAGATCATGCCGGGGCCGCCCATGCAGAAGTTCTCTCCGGGCTCCAGGGCCAGCCGGCCCAGCTCCTCGGCCATGCCCAGGCCCGTCTGGCCCAGGTAGAGCGGCTTGCTGCTGTTCAGCGAGCGCAGGAACAACTCCAGCTTCTCACCTGGCAGAGGGCGGAGGAATTAGATATGCTTTTAAATATAATACAGTCATACTGGGCTATTCCTCTCATAAAGCAAGTATCAACTGAACAAATCCATCAACTAGTTTGAAAAATGGCATGAATAGAAACAACTGTATTAAACTAAGTAAAGAATGATATATTGTTATGTATTTATTATATAGTTATAGATATAAAAGTTCCTAGAATTATAGGACACCCAACTCTTGGATAATGTGTCTTCTGTCCCAGGCTCTACAAATGTCAGCCACACAAAAGCTTCCCTTCTAACACACAGCTCAAGTGTCTTATTCATCTGGAAGACATCATCAGGAAAATTAAGGTTGCTGTATTAAATATGAGTAAGCCATAAATCATCATGTAATGAGCCATAAAACGTGATACGGACTACATCTTCATCACATAAACAAAAGAGACCATAAAGCTGCATGCTTCTACAGCTAATGGTAATATTGTGTAATTATGAAAGCTTGATCTTATTTAAGTAGTAATTACTTTTGGTGAAACGAAGCCAGTTAGATTGTGTTTCCCCCCACTTTGTTTGTATAAACAACAAAACAGAACAAAATCAGGAAATCAACATATGACACATATGTTCAAATTAAATTAAACCACAGAGATTTCCTTGGAATATTGTCCCAGCATTAACACAGATATCCTTGACAAAGACAACAGCACAAAATAATAATATTTAAATAAATAAAATAACGCCAGATGTATCAATTAAGCACAATAACATAAATCTACCTCACAAGTTATGTAAATCATAGGATGCCTGTCCATATGATGTCCTATGATCTTATGACCTAAGAAGAGGTGTGGTGGTCAAGAATATATGGTAAATATGTTCGTTGCACAACGTGAAGTTCTTAAAACTGTGATGAAGTACACCGGACGGTTTGGAAGGAAATGTTCACCTTTTGTTTTACTTTCCACTCAATTCATTTGAACAACTAATAAGTCAGAACATTGTTTTGAATACAAAGTTAATTTTTTCAAAAGATTGAATTTTTGGAGTTTTGCCTTTTTACTGTGTGTGTTTTGGGGATTTGTGTGTAGAGATTATGAGGCCTGCTTTCAGATAACTAATATGTAAAACTACCTCAAATGAGGTTCAGATTTTTGGGAAAGGTTCTTGTTGGTATGTGGAATGTCAATATGTGGATCTTTTTCTCAAAACTGTGGTTCATATTTGATTGAATATCTCCACATAAATATGTATACTTTTTGTTTACATGTGGACACACACACACACACACACACACACACACACACACACACACACACACACACACAAATCACCTCTTATATACGCGTCATCATCCGCGCGCATGAACCACTCGTATTGATCCAGGTAGTGGTCGTGGATGTACTTCAGCATCATGAACGACTTCTTCTGTGGTGGGTAGGAGTCGTCCACGTCCGCCAGCGAGACCACCGGGACGGGCACGGGCACGTGCACGGCGGTCCTGGAGCTGGAGAAGAACTCCACCTTCCCGGGTATGGAGCTCACCCAGGTCTGGTACGCCGCCACGGCGCGGGACCGTACGTACTTCTTCGCTGTCATCACGCCGACGTAGAGGAAACGCGTGGGTTTGCTCGCGGGTCTCCCGGTGTCCCCGCTCCTGTTCCCGGTGCCCGACACCGCGTCCTCCTCCCGGCTGACCTGCGGGCTGTCCCGGGCTTTGACAGCCGCGGTGTTCCCGAGGACGGCCGGACCTTTGCCGCTGTAGCGCGCGCACACGGGAGACTTCTTCCCTTTGCCCTCCAGAACCTGAGGCACGATGAGCCACGAGGACACGGTGAACCCGAGGAACACGCCGAAAACCACGGTGGTCCACGGTCTCCTTGATTTCACAGCCATGGCCGCTTATCCCACGCAGAGTTTCGCCCCTCGGTAGATGGAGTGGAATAAATGTATGAATGCTACCGTTGTCTGGTGGGGGCGCTGACGTGTACGCGCAGCCGGCATCTCCGTGTGAATCATTCCATGTCCTACCTGCTGTGGAAAAACACACTTCCCAGCTTACGACCGCATAAACATGTGCAGAAACGGACACATGGAGTCGTCCGCCACATCCTCAAGGCTCGCCAAAGTTCCGTCCCGTTCGTCCCGACAGCGGGTCGAGTCCCGCTGGCTTCGTATCGTTCCCCGTAGCGTCGTGGCTAAAGGTTGCTAACATTAAACGTCGCCCCCGTTATGTTCCCAGCAGCATTGAGCTAACTAGCTGCTGCAGCAACATCGCGACGGCGGTGTTACGGTGTAATAAGCGACCGTGTTAACTGGCGTCCGTTGTTGTCGTAGTTACGACAGCCGTGTAGAGAATGCCGCTTTATTTTTTTCATGTTTAATACAGTGTCAAACCCTCTCATATACATACTAATATATCATATACAAATTAAATAATCCGGCATTCACGAGGGCAGCTACGTGTTTTCTTCCTATTTTCAAACGGCTGTTCAACAGCGGACGCGTTCGGATGAAAGTCGCCAGTTAACACGGTCGCTTATTGAACCATTACACCGTCCGTTTCAGACCGAAAGGAGACAATAAATGAAGCTATTTTTGTTTTTTTGTGCACTTCCAATTCATAAAACAAATAGACCCACGTGATGCTATGATATCGTTCCAATTCATATAAATCTCACAGCAAGACATTGGTGCTTTTATTTTGAAGGGTAATGATCCAGCAGCAGCCAGAACCATTTGTTATGTTCAAGGTTGCTCTCGGAAAAGGAGACTTCTGGTCAGTGTTTTTTTAATGCAGAATAAAAGCTTCCTCTCTTCAGACTTCAAAGACTCATGCCGTCTTTTCTTTCACAAAAATATTCGACACTCTGCAATAACAATTGTCCTCTTGAGGAGTTGCACATCACTAATCTACCAGCAGGTTGCAGCACAATCAAAGTGAAGTTACTGAATCCAGACTCTTTCATCAGCAGGGCTGTTTTTCAGCACAACGTTATTAGTCTTTTGACACATTTTGCTGAGTCTTTTCTGCCATGCCCTCTCCTCATGGGAGATTATGTAAAATATGGGTTATTCACAGAAATGTTATTCTATTTCCATTTCCATTTGTTAGTTGTTTTCTGGAGCTAGGCGCAAAATAATTCCACTGAATTTGGGTGAATTCTATTTTTACAGTGACACTATTATTGTCTTCACCTTGTGAGTCTATTAGTCACACTTTACGCTCCTGCCCCAGTCTGGCTGAAGGAAACGTTGTAGGTGAGCAGTTGAGATAGAAATAAAGGTGTAGTTCAAAGATGTGTGTGTGTGATGAAGGTCACCAGAAGTGACGGGGCATGAAGGGCCAGAGGGGCCTTTTACGCCCTTGGCCCTGTTATTGCGTCACGTCTGATGTTTTCCATCGCACGATGGTCTCTAGATTGATGTCATTTAGATAATATGTTTTGCTGAAATCATTGTCAGACTTATCTTCACCTGAAAAAAAAAAAATCAGGGTTTTCCCAAACATCTTTTTTTTTTGTATCTCAGACTCCATTACTCTGTGGGGACGGGCTGCAGAGCATCTGGAATAAAACTTTATTAGCAATTTAGTAACACTTACAATGGCAGACTCGATGGATTACACACATTACTACTACTAGTACTACTACTACTACTACTACTACTACTACACATATTGATGTATTTTCCTTTGTATTACTGGAGCACGTATGGCATATGACAGATTCATCAACGGAAAGAAAAGGAAAGTGTCCACCCAACAGAAACACTGCAGAAGTCAAGCCAACCAGCTAGAATATGCATCACGTGAACACAATATAAACTGAGATTATAAAGGTTTTAATAACTGGATGACAACAATAATTACCACAAGTTGTCCTTTTTTTTAGCATGGACCTCAAGTTAGTTATTAAGTACTATTTGTTCAAGGATGAACCTCCACACACACACACACACACACACACACACACACACACACACACACACACACACACACACACACACACACACACACACACACTTCTACACAGGTACAGGTGCATTCGTTGATATTGTTCTTTCAGTGATTTAACTTCAAACAAGTTGCCTGTTTAGTTCCCATGGCAACCTGACCTTGATGTAAACACACAGGAATGCAAATGGGCTGTAAACTGTGTTAATGGGGAAATGGAACACATTACAGATAACATTTCTTCTGCTCTACTACTGACTATTGTGTTGTTGTTGTGTCAAAACTCCAGTCTTATTTATTTTGTAGATATTTAGATTTGTAATAAGTAAGAGAATATGTATGTAGCCTCATAGGAGATGTTTGCTTTCGTGTGGTCGCACATTCGTTAGAAATAATCAGACCTCACCTGGTCCAAAAACATCTCCCATCAGGTGGGGAAGGCCCAGCAGAGGCTCTACTTCCTCAGGAAGCTGAAGCAGGCTCACCTTCCTCAACACCTGCTGATGAACGTCTACCGGGCGACCATTGAGAGCCTCCTGACCTGCTGCTGCCCTGTGTGGTCTGCTAGCTGCACAGTGGAGGACAGGAGGGATCTGCAGCGGGTGGTGAGGATGGCAGAAAGAGTGATTGGGACCACATTACCCATTACCCCCCCTCAGTGACCTATACACTGGCCCGCTCTGTAAAAAAGCCAGCTGTATCTCCAGGCACCCCACCCACCCTGGACATGCACTGTTTGCTCCCCTTCCATCTGGAAGGAGATACAGGACAATTAAAACACACACAAACAGACTACAAAACAGTTTTTACCCACAGGCTGTCAAATGTATATAACCCCCCCCCCCCCCCAAAAAAAGCTGAGGACACTGGCACTAACTGCTGAACAATATTCAATGGCACGTGCACTTTATGATGATCCACTTATTTATCTGTCTACTTGTGTCGTGAATGTTTCTACTGTTGTTTTTAATGTTTGTCTTTACTGTAAGAGCTGCTAAACTGTTTTCCGTTGTTTTTGACAATGACATTAAAGTGTTCTATCTAAATAGTAATCGAGCAGATAGATGCTTCTTCCTGTCAGCTGTTCTTTGATTTGCTCCACCGTGTCATCAGTACACGGCCCTGCTGTTGCTTGTGTCTGTATAATAAACCTCTTATTGAAGACAGGAACTCATTTGAACTTTTTCACACCAGTCGCAGAGAAGAATCCCTTCACGCGGCTGAGAGCGCAGGACCGTCGCAGCCCGTCCATTGGTGGAGATTGGTGGCTGCTGACGTCACGGCCGTGTTTGTAGAGGAGTCCTTGCTGGTCCGTGTGTGGATGAGACTCCGCTCCTCTGACGGAACTCAGCAGCAGACAGTGCGCTCGATGCCTCCAGGCTGCTCTTCTTGTGTTATTGTTTTGCTCTCCACTACTGGATATATATACATATATATATCAGAACCTGCGCCAAGGGAGGATCCATGAGCCAGGACAGGATCCCAGATCTCTCATAAATAAGGTAACGAGACAGGAGCAGACATCCCTCAGGAAGCCAGTGCATCTGTGTGCTCTGACTCCAGAGGAGAGCTGTGCGTCACTGCGCGTATCTCAGTGGATCATCACTGTTTTACTAAAGTTGAGTTCTGGCCTGACATGAAGTGAGAACAACTTTCTGATTGCTGTTTTTCTTTTCCTTTTCCATCGTGAGAAACTGCACATCTTTTGTCAGCAAGAAACAGACAAAGTTCTGTTGTATTGACATCTGTAACAGTCTTCCATCCTGATAGAGGATCCTCCTTGTTGCTCTCCAGAAGGGTTCTTACCTTTTTCTCCCCGTTAAAGTTTTTTGGGGAGTCCGATGTGAGGTCCCGGGACAGAGGATGACATGTGTTCAGACTGTAAAGCCCTCTGAGGACAATTTGTATATATATATATATATATATATATATATATATATATATATATATATATATATATATATATATTTAATATTTTTAGATTATATTATTTTAGATTATATATATTTTATATTTATATATTATTATATATATATTCTTACCAGTGTTTTTTTTACATAAGCTGTCATATAACTGTAATATACATTTAATGTTTTAATGAAAAATATTGGATGGGTGTCATTTTGAAACTATAACTGATCATTTTGTTTTTATGTTATTATTGTTGTATCATTGCGGTCGAGCAATAAGCCGCTGGATATGAAACTCTTATTATGTTTATTACTGAGCAGCTCATTGCTTCATAGCAGTTCCATTCCGACTCATTTATCCAGTGACACGGTCATAGTCAGGAGAGAAGCAGCGTGACTTTGACTTGTAACCGCGTCTCCATGTTTTACTGAAAGGCAAGAATCAAAGCTTTATCACACCGCCCACATGGGATCTAAATGATCCACACGGACAACTTTCTGCTGGAAAATTATAGAATCTCTTTTCTTTTGGGATAATAAGTCAAAAGTATGGAAGCCCGTTTCCACCACAAAACAAAACAAAGTCGAAACTATGAGATAGAAAGTCATAATTATGAGAAAATAAAGTCGAAATGATGAGATAGTAAGTGTGCATATCTTTTATCCTTCCTGTTATCTGCGCTGTCTTCACTGGTCTCTTCATCCCTCGCCGGTCTAACCATGCAAACTATATGCAAGCGTAACTGTTGACGTTTTAGCTCAACAAATAATAGCATTGCTATGAATGTAACGGTTCATGTGTTTCTCAAAGGGGGCTACCGGTAAAAGCAGGAAAGATACGAAATGTTATCTTGCTTATTGTGTGGTTTATTCATAATTTCATATTATCTCATGATTTTTTTTGTTTGTGCGGAAATGGGCTTCCATATTTGGCCTTGAAAATATGAATGTCACTTTTTAAAGAAACGTTACAGTATAACTGTAAATCTAACTATAAACTGCATCCAGCGCTCTGCGTAGCCAGATGGGAATGTAAAACTAGAGGCTGAACGGATTGTATTTTGAGAGAAATTTTATGTGAGTCATAACCAGACCAGATTACATGCAAAGTCAATGCACAGACGCAAACACGTTTGAGGCGGGGCGAACAGAGCGAAGGACGCGGTGCGAATTTGCGCAAGTTGAATTATCCCAACTCCGGCAGAAAAATCGCATGACGCAAAGTTGCGTCAGTCAATCAGCGTTGAGAAGCTCCGCCCCTGTCACCACCGCCGTCTTGCCTTTGCTGAATCTAACTGTTGCTGGTCCTGAAGCAGCGCTGGTAGCGGCTTCAGTCAGACACTGTTGTGGGACTACGGATAATATTATGAACCCAGACAAGATGGAGTTTGATGTTCCCACGTATGTGGAGTTTACACAACAAGCATAAAGCAGAACTAGTGGTTATTTCCATGGTGGATGAAGGGAACAGTATCTGTTTTTTAAGAAAAATAAGCCAGACGCAGTTCTTTAAGAGAAGCGGTCTGCACTGTTATGTGTCAGCCCGGATGTGTGCGTCCAGATGCCACCAAACTATTTGGCTTTCCGATGCTGAAGCATTCGCCCACGAAAACAAGCCCTGCATACGTTGTAATTTTGGGGGGAAGCAGCAGAAAGTGGAAGTGCCAGCAGACAATTTATTTGGCTGCTCCTCCATGTTGTCTTCCAGAGCGCTCTGCCAGTGAGGATTCTGCACTCTTTGAAATCCAGAGCATCCGGACTGAGAAGCAGCTGTTTGTTTTTGATTGCTTTCCAGACTTTCTAAAATCAATATGGATACAAAATATGACAAGATACGGATTTGTACTGGCAGTCTGAACAAGGCCAGATTGTTGTGTGAGAAGACCAGTGCATTGATTTAACCCTCGACATGGTCTTCCTCATGAGATTTTGTTCCGTCTCAGCAACAAAAAGCAGCTTCATTTCCTCCAAATATTAGCGACTATAATTGGTGAAAGAGAAGAGACTCCTTTTCCAGCCAGAATGGCTGAAGATAAAATATCTTCGGGTTGTTTACAAGTTGGTCTGATAGGCTTTATGTGACTTATTGCATAAGATCCCATCCAGACCAGAGCCTACTGTTTTTGCTTTATGTCTGTTAGCTCTCAGGCTAGATTAGCTGCTCTCTTTCCCACACAGCATTGAGAAAGAAGTACATGCCATGCATCGATTGACAGGGTCAGAGAAAAAAGAGAGAATTGTCCAAAATGTTAATAATGTGAATTACATGTAAATTTGCAAAACAACCAGACCAAAACTGGATATAGATTGCAGTTAGCTTCAATAGAGAGTCCAGGGGGCTACTTTTTGTGTTTACATTTGATTGGACTCAAACACGAGCTATTAAGTACTAATATTAACACTTTTACCCAGTGTTCCCCAAAGGTAGATTAAGGGAAAAGTTATCAATAGATGAATGACCACAATGATGAGAACACCTTTACCTCAAGATGTCTTTGTTAAGACCAGAATGTGATATTCTGATTGTTACACTCATGAGCATCCTGTTGGAGGTCTACTTTATCAATGGTGTGGTTTCAATTTCCATAATTTGGAATTAGATTGTGTGCATGGATCCTTGTCGTTTCATTGCAGCGTTTCTGTTACCACCTGTTCCTGTTAAGACCTGTGAGGGAGGCCTGGATAAAGACTGAACCAATAGAGACTTTAATGGGTCTATAACTCGCACCTGCCAAACACACACACACACACACACACACACACACACACACACACACACACACACACACACACACACACACACACACAAACAATGTTACTTTTCTAGACCAACTCCAGTGTTGTGAGAAGTGCTCCCAGGGAATTCATGGAAATTCAGTTCCATATGTTTTTACATTGGTCCATATAGACCACCAACCTGTAGCCAATCAGTAAGGCTGTAGTAGTATGTTGTTTTCAAAATGACATGCAATTGCTTCTGCTGAAAATGTGTTGTTGAAAAGCTTAAAATGATAAAACATATTGCCTAAATCACTGATTTTTTGCAGCTTTTATAGTTGGTTGCACTACCTGAAATGTAACCTCTTAAAAGAAATAACGCAGATTTGAAGTTTCATCTGATTTGAAGCACTGGAAGAAGCTCATGTAGTTTTTCAAATTGGAAATACTGAAAGACGTCAAAGTGGATGTTAAAGGTTTAATTGCTGAAGTAATTGCCTCAGTGAAGTGCCAAATTAAGTTTGAGTCCCACTTGTTGTAAAAGATTTAAATAAAAGCCCTGAAAGCTCAAAGTGTCAGTTAGAGATGCAGAAAGGTGCTGACGTGTCGTGTAGTGTGAGCAGGACGTGTGACTGCTGGAAGGAGGCACTCGTTAGCTTCCATACACTTCGGCCATCCACATCTTTGCTCCCGACTCGTCCATGAAGGCGGCTCTGTCCGGGCCCTTCGGCGTCTGGGACGTCCCGAGGCCCCGTTAGCGACTGCACTGTGTGAGACGCACTGGGCCTTCCACTAAGTCCAATGGAAACCATTCACATCCATTACACAGTCAGGCAGCTGGAGTATAAAGAGTCAGAAGTCCAAATAGGGATCAGGATGGGTGGACGGTTCTGTGAGACGAAAATAGGACTTTCACCCTGGAGACTGTTGTTTGCATCCTGTGCAAGTCAACATTGACTTATTTTACCATACTTTTGTTGTTTAATTTACATACTTACTCTGAGGCTTCGGTACGTAACAAGTGTAGTTATTTAAAAAAAAACAAATATACCGACATAACAAAACCATGATCTTTTGCTAAAGAGAACCTTTTTGTTGCATAAGTAAATGTAAAACCTGGATAGAGGTGACATCGGATTTGCTACGGATGATTCCCTGATGATAAAACATGCATTTGTTAATCGAGCAACAAACCCCAAAAAACAAACAAACACAAATGCAGTGAAGTTCCCGAGTGAAATGTGTGTGCATCAGACATGTATTTGTGAATCGTGTTTTTTATATATATAGAAAATGTATATAGAAATCACAAAATACACAGAAGGATTCTTCTGTGTGCATTAAATAATGAATTGAGTTGAATCATGGGCAATGCTAATGAACAAAATAACTAAACATAACTGAAACTGACAAACATCTTTGTGTGAACACCTTCACTACTGTCTGAATCTGCAATCTGCTCTAACGATGACGTGGAGAAACAAGCTGATGACGTACAGTCAGTTGGGTTCTGAATCAAACGCTGTTCATAGAACCTTACTGGTTGGACATGAACCCGATGACCTGCAGTGTTGGTTTACATGGAAACATTCTGCGTGGTGTTTCCCCATGAAAGTGAGTGAGGGAAAGTCCACTCACACTGCAGGAGATGCACAGCTGACTGTGTAAGATGAAAGTGAAAACACACACACACACACACACACACACACACACACACAGTTAGCCAACCAGAGGTGATGGTTATGTCCTACTATGTCTTCCAGTTCAGACTGTTATCACCCATTGTGTGCTCACTAACACAGGAGGAGAGTTTCCTCCATGTGGAGAGTTTATTTGTGTAAAATAATACTTTTCATTCTGCATCACCTCTATTCCAAAGCGTCTTTTAGGATCTCAGTATGTGAATCATTTTGGGATGATGGGATCATCTCCGTCAGAGTCGCCTCTCGGTGCTCAGAGTTGTATACTATAATCAGGATAAGCTGTACTCTGTCAGGCCTGCTCAACACCATTAGAGTCAGCTGTGAGCCGACCTCATCGGCTTCAGCTGTTGTTTTGCTGCAGTGGGAGAGGGCTGCGTCTGCCCACCTCTTCCCCGAAGAGCCTTCAGACTAACGGCACAGTATGGGGAACGGGGCATTTGAAGAGAGTCATTCTTTGAATATCAAAAATGCAAAATATATAGACATATACACTCACCTAAAGGATTATCAGAAACACCTGTTCAATTTCTCATTAATGCAATTATCTAATCAACCAATCACATGGCAGTTGCTTCAATGCATTTAGGGGTGTGGTCCTGGTCAAGACAATCTCCTGAACTCCAAACTGAATGTCAGAATGAGAAAGAAAGGTGATTTAAGCAATTTTGAGCGTGGCATGGTTGTTGGTGCCAGACGGGCCGGTCTGAGTATTTCACAATCTGCTCAGTTACTGGGATTTTCACGCACAACCATTTCTAGGGTTTACAAAGAATGGTGTGAAAAGGGAAAGACATCCAGTATGCGGCAGTCCTGTGGGCGAAAGTGCCTTGTTGATGCTAGAGGTCAGAGGAGAATGGGCCGACTGATTCAAGCTGATAGAAGAGCAACTTTGACTGAAATAACCACTCGTTACAACCGAGGTATGCAGCAAAGCATTTGTGAAGCCACAACACGCACAACCTTGAGGCGGATGGGCTACAACAGCAGAAGACCCCACCGGGTACCACTCATCTCCACTACAAATAGGAACAAGAGGCTACAATTTGCAAGAGCTGACCAAAATTGGACAGTTGAAGACTGGAAAAATGTTGCCTGGTCTGATCAGTCTCGATTTCTGTTGGGACGTTCAGATGGTAGAGTCCGAATTTGGCGTGAACAGAATGAGAACATGGATCCATCATGCCTTGTTACCACTGTGTGGGCTGGTGGTGGTGGTGTAATGTTGTGGGGGATGTTTTCTTGGCACACTTTAGGCCCCTTAGTGCCAATTGGGCCTCGTTTAAATGCCACGGCCTACCTGAGCATTGTTTCTGACCATGTCCATCCCTTTATGGCCACCATGTACCCATCCTCTGATGGCTACTTCCAGCAGGATAATGCACCATGTCACAAAGCTCCAATCATTTCTAATTGGTTTCTTGACCATGACAATGAGTTCACTGTACTAAAATGGCCCCCACAGTCACCAGATCTCAACCCAATAGTGCATCTTTGGGATGTGGTGGAACGGAAGCTTCGTTCCCTGGATGTGCATCCCACAAATCTGCAAGATGCTATCCTATCAATATGGGCCAACATTTCTAAAGAATGCTTTCAGCACCTTGTTGAATCAATGCCACGTAGAATTAAGGCAGTTCTGAAGGCGAAAGGGGGTCAAACACAGTATTAGTATGGTGTTCCTAATAATCCTTTAGGTGAGTGTATGTAGATGCTTTAGGTCATTTCCTGGGATGTTTTGCTTTATTTTTGTTTTGGATGGTTGGAATTTTTCCATGGGGATACCAGCTGGTATAGAGATGTACAACCCACTGGTTTCACAGCCTGACACCTTTAGTCCCCGCCACTGTCATACATGTAGCCACTGCCATACATGTAGCCACTGTCATACATGTAGCCACTGCCATACATGTAGCCACTGTCATACATGTAGCCACTGCCATACATGTAGCCACTGTCATACATGTAACCACTGTCATACATGTTGCCACTGTCATACATGTAACCACTGTCATACATGTTGCCACAGTCATACATGTAGCCACTGTTATGCATGTAGCCACTGTCATACATGTAACCACTGTCATACATGTTGCCACTGTCATACATGTAACCACTGTCATACATGTTGCCACAGTCATACATGTAGCCACTGTTATGCATGTTGCCACTGTTATACATGTAGCCACTGTCATACATGTAACCACTGTCATACATGTTGCCACTGTCATACATGTAGCCACTGCCATATATGTAGCCACTGTCATACATGTAGCCACTGTCATACATGTAACCACTGTCATACATGTTGCCACTGTCATACATGTAACCACTGTCATACATGTTGCCACAGTCATACATGTAGCCACTGTTATGCATGTAGCCACTGTCATACATGTTGCCACTGTCATACATGTTGCCACTGTTATGCATGTAACCACTGTCATACATGTTGCCACAGTCATACATGTAGCCACTGTTATGCATGTAGCCACTGTCATACATGTTGCCACTGTCATACATGTTGCCACTGTCATACATGTAACCACTGTCATACATGTTGCCACAGTCATACATGTAGCCACTGTTATGCATGTAGCCACTGTCATACATGTTGCCACTGTCATACATGTTGCCACTGTTATGCATGTAGCCACTGTCATACATGTTGCCACTGTCATACATGTTGCCACTGTTATGCATGTAGCCACTGTCATACATGTTGCCACAGTCATACATGTTGCCACAGTCATGCATGTAGCCACTGTCATACATGTTGCCACTGTCATACATGTTGCCACTGTCATACATGTAACCACTGTCATACATGTTGCCACAGTCATACATGTAGCCACTGTTATGCATGTAGCCACTGTCATACATGTTGCCACTGTCATACATGTTGCCACTGTTATGCATGTAGCCACTGTCATACATGTTGCCACAGTCATACATGTTGCCACAGTCATGCATGTAGCCACTGTCATACATGTTGCCACAGTCATGCATGTAGCCACTGTCATACATGTAACCACTGTCATACATGTTGCCACTGTCATACATGTAACCACTGTCATACATGTTGCCACAGTCATACATGTTGCCACTGTTATACATGTTGCCACAGTCATACATGTTGCCACTGTTATACATGTTGCCACTGTCATACATGTTGCAAGAGCACACGGCTTTGAAACCACAGGACACTGTGTTGTTATTTTAATTTTTTTTCTTGACTCAAGTAGCTACAACAACCTAAAATATTGTACAGATTAAAATGTCAACAATATTCAGTTGCAATGTTTTGTTTATGTATGTTCGACAAACCAAAACACCGGTAAGGCAGGAGATGCTCGGTAGCCTGAGGCGCCAGGTGGTTTGTTACACAGAACCATCTGAGAAACTGTCATTGGAAACTGTTGGGAAAAAGGACTTGCATTTTCAAAAAATACTTGTCAGGTGATTGGATTTGAGTCGGAGAAGAGAAAAACATCTTTTCCATTGATGAAAGCCTTCAGGGCCGTTCTTTGCTCCTCTTTGGATGAACAAACACTCTCCAGTTCTAATATAACTGATGGACACAAACGCATTAACGAGATGGCTTTTCGGGTAATCTTGTCAGCCTTTAGATCTGCTGTGGCCTTGTGATCCTGCAAGAATCCAGCTGCGGTGCAAAGTACACACCTTACTGACAACGTGGTCCTGTTTGCACGGCCCGGTGAGAGGACAAACAACGCTCTGATCATCGGTAGCTGTGAGAAAATGAGTATTGAGTCTCATTTGAGCTACATTTTGGATGCTTCCTGTCTGCAATTACATATTGGTCCATGCACTGAGTGCAGCCTTTGTCAGGCTCTGGAAGGACTTCAGACAGCAGGTCTTGGTTCCTTGCAGTCCTTTGAGAGTGGACAGAGAGGCGTCGATACTCTGCCTAGAACAGTGTATCAAAGTTGCGCGGCCCCAGCCTAATCCGACCCATTAGGGCTGTGAGTCTGGAACCTTTTCACGCACACAGCATGGCCCTTGTTTGTGCAGCAGTGCAGTTGTCTTGGGGTGGGGAGGGTTTCAGCGCTGGCTGCTGCAGCTGTGCCCTCTCTTTGCTCAGTGAAACCAGAGAGGACGGGCCCTGCTGGCCCATAAAGGGTCCGCACAGACACACTGTCAGCAGCCACTGGAGACGTCTTGCCGTCTCACTCCGTCGGCCGGCGCTTTGGACGGGACGGAGGCTCGCCAGAAGACAGAGGGCTAACCTTGTTGGCCTCCAGAAGTTCAGCCCGCTCATCAAGCAGCTGGACTAATAAAGTCGCCAGCTGCTTCTGTCCCATTAAGGAAGAAGAGCAGACATATGTATTGTAGACACACTGACAAATCCACAGATCTAAGTGCTACTTTTTCACTTGATACTTTGGATTAGATGTTAGCACCTTTTTTTAGTACGCAAGTCTTTCTTACATTATGTCAAGTGAACATGGAGTTTGGTTTCTTTTATTGTATCAAGACCGCACCAGCATCCTTGTTTCAGCCAATTTATTCCTATTAAACTTAAAGAGTAGGTTTGGATTTTTTTTCTTGTCTATACCTTAAAACTATGCTCACATGTTATATGTATATTGAAAGAGTTATTGGTGGCTTTCGTCATTCCTCTGGTCCATACGGACAGGGAATTAGTATCTTTTACGCTTGACTCAAGCTTGAAGTGCCAAAAGTTGATGCCTGGACTTCCCAAAAAACAGTCTTGTTCTCTAGTTACACTTTTAACACATTACACAATTTAAGGATCTGCAGGATTAACCCAACGTGCCGTAGCAACTGCCAGCAGACAAATGTGCATATCACTCTTTTGGCGGTTAGGCAAACTCCTCGGTGAGCAGAAAGCATCAAAACTCTTTGATTAGTAGGAATTCAGGGGGAGGTGTAACTCTGGCTCCTCCATGTTCATCGTACTCTGGAGTATTGTAACTGGCCATTGACAGCAGTGGAGATGTTTAGAGCGGTGGAATTGATCTATATATGAAAGTATTAATCAGATTTCTAAATGATTAATGCATAGGGTCTCTACAGATCTCAAGGACTGCCTTTGTTCACCTACTTAACATTTAAAAAGTCATTCACATCTTGTCTCAGAGCGATGCAGAAAAGTTGATTCACGAATTTGTTACTTCAAGACTGGATGGGGGGGGGGGGGGGTTGAGGGAGTTATTCCTAATTCGATGTGAGGTCCCGGGAGAGGGATGACATATGAGTACAGATTGTAAAGCCCTCCAAGGCAAATTTTTATTTGGGATATTGAGCTATACAAAATAAACTGAATTGAAATAAGAGGAGTTCATAGAAACAATGCATTGGAAACTATAGCAACTAAAGGAATCTCCATACTGGGAAAATCTCAAAGTATAGGAGTGTTATCTTTGTATACTAGCAATGGGATTTATATATTAAAGTGTATAGTGTATAGTAACATTGGTGTGCATAAGAGATAAAGAGTTTTTTGTCCTGTTTGGCTGCTTGGTACCGTAATACCACAAACACACGCTCATCAAAATCCTGTGTCGACTGGATTTTAGCAAAACGGCGGCTCACTCGACCTCAGTGTTTTATGGTGCTGTTTCGCTGTGCTGCTCATATTTTCTGTCCCGTGATGGGGTCCTGTGATGGGGTCCTGTGATGGGGTCCTGTGATGGGGTCCTGTGATGGGGTCCCGCTGTGATGGGGTCCCGCTGTGATGGGGTCCTGTGATGGGGTCCTGTGATGGGTTCCTGTGATGAGGTCCTGTGATGGGGTCCCGCTGTGATGGGGTCCTGTGATGGGGTCCCGCTGTGATGGGGTCCTGTGATGGGGTCCTGTGATGGGGTCCCGCTGTGATGGGGTCCTGTGATGGGGTCCTCTGATGGGTTCCTGTGATGGGGTCCTGTGATGGGTTCCTGTGATGAGGTCCTGTGATGGGGTCCTGTGATGGGGTCCCGCTGTGATGGGGTCCCGTGATGGGGTCCTGTGATGGGGTCCTGTGATGGGGTCCTGTGATGGGGTCCCGTGATGGGGTCCTGTGATGGGGTCCTGTGATGGGGTCCAGACGAGCTACCAGCAGGTGCAACAGCTTGAATGCTCCATGTGTTGTTCAGCAGCATTCTCTGAAACAGCAGAAAAAGGTTGACTTGATCAAAAGGTAATGCTCATATCAGACCACGGTAAATCCTTGTTTCTACTGGCAGCATCTTCCAGGATATTCCCTTGAATATAAAAACATGGTCAATACCACCTGACATGAAAGAGCAATTCAAACTTCCTCAATTGAAACAAATTCCTGAAGACCTCTCTCCATTTCTCTCTTGACTTGTTTTGTTTCTGCTTCACGGCATCTCTTTCTTCTACTCTGTGTACTGGTGGAACAACCATTATGTACTGGTGGAACAACCATTATGTACTGGTGGAACAAACATTATGTACTGGTGGAACAACCATTATGTACTGGTGGAACAACCATTATGTACTGGTGGAACAAACATTATGTACTGGTGGAACAACCATTATGTAGTGGTAGACATTATGTACTGGTGGAACAGACATTATGTACTGGTAGAACAGACATTATGTACTGGTAGAACAGACATTATGTACTGGTCGAACAGGCATTGTGTACTGGTAGACATTGTCTACTGGTAGAACAGACATTGTGTACTGGTAGACATTGTGTACTGGTAGAACAGACATTGTGTACTGGTACAACAGACATTATGTACTGGTAGAACAGACATTGTGTACTGGTAGAACAGACATTGTGTACTGGTAGACATTGTCTACTGGTAGAACAGACATTGTGTACTGGTAGACATTGTGTACTGGTAGAACAGACATTGTGTACTGGTAGACATTGTGTACTGGTAGAACAGACATTGTGTACTGGTACAACAGACACTATGTACTGGTAGAACAGACATTGTGTACTGGTAGAACAGACATTGTGTACTGGTAGACATTGTGTACTGGTAGAACAGACATTATGTACTGGTCGACATTGTGTACTGGTAGAACAGACATTATGTACTGGTAGAACAGACATTATGTACTGGTAGAACAGACATTGTGTACTGGTAGACATTGTGTACTAGTAGAACAGACATTATGTACTGGTAGAACAGACATTAAGTACTGGTAGAACAGACATTGTGTACTGGTAGAACAGACATTGTTTACTGGTAGAACAGACATTATGTACTGGTAGACATTGTGTACTGGTAGAACAGACATTGTGTACTGGTAGAACAGGCATTGTGTACTGGTAGACATGATGTACTGGTAGAACAGACATGATGTACTGGTGGAACAGACATTGTGTACTGGTGGAACAGACATTATGTACTGGTAGAACAGACATTATGTACTGGTAGACATGATGTATTGGTGGAACAGACATTGTGTACTGGTAGAACAAACATTGTGTACTGGTAGACATGATGTACTGGTCGAACAGACATTATGTACTGGTAGACATGATGTACTGGTGGAACAGACATTGTGTACTGGTGGAACAGACATTATGTACTGGTAGAACAGACATTATGTACTGGTAGACATGATGTACTGGTGGAACAGACATTATGTACTGGTAGACATGATGTACTGGTGGAACAGACATTGTGTACTGGTGGAACAGACATTTTGTACTGGTAGAACAGACATTTTGTACTGGTAGAACAGACATTGTGTACTGGTAGAACAGACATTGTGTACTGGTAGAACAGACATTTTGTACTGGTAGAACAGACATTGTTTTACTGGTGGAACAGACATTGTGTACTGGTAGAACAGACATTGTGTACTGGTAGACATGATGTACTGATAGAACAGACATTGTGTACTGGTAGAACAGACATTATGTACTGGTAGACATGATGTACTGGTAGAACAGACATGATGTACTGGTGGAACAGACATTGTGTACTGGTAGAACAGACATTGTGTACTGGTAGGCATGATGTACTGATAGAACAGACATTGTGTACTGGTAGAACAGACATGATGTACTGGTCGAACAGACATGATGTACTGGTGGAACAGACATTGTGTACTGGTAGAACAGACATTGTGTACTGGTAGAACAGACATTGTGTACTGGTAGACATGATGTACTGGTAGAACAGACATTATGTACTGGTAGACATGATGTACTGGTAGAACAGACATTATGTACTGGTAGAACAGACATTGTGTACTGGTAGAACAGACATTGTGTACTGGTAGAACAGACATTTTGTACTGGTAGAACAGACATTGTGTACTGGTAGACATGATGTACTGATAGAACAGACATTATGTACTGGTAAAACAGACATTTTGTACTGGTAGAACAGACATTGTTTTACTGGTAGAACAGACATTGTGTACTGGTGGAACAGACATTGTGTAATGGTAGAACAGACATTGTTTTACTGGTAGAACAGACATTGTGTACTGGTGGAACAGACATTGTGTAATGGTAGAACAGACATTGTTGTACTGGTAGAACAGACATTGTGTACTGGTAGAACAGACATTATGTACTGGTAGACATGATGTACTGGTAGAACAGACATTGTGTACTGGTAGAACAGACATTGTGTACTGGTAGAACAGGCATTGTGTACTGGTAGACATGATGTACTGGTAGAACAGACATGATGTACTGGTGGAACAGACATTGTGTACTGGTGGAACAGACATTATGTACTGGTAGAACAGACATTATGTACTGGTAGACATGATGTATTGGTGGAACAGACATTGTGTACTGGTAGAACAAACATTGTGTACTGGTAGACATGATGTACTGGTCGAACAGACATTATGTACTGGTAGACATGATGTACTGGTGGAACAGACATTGTGTACTGGTGGAACAGACATTATGTACTGGTAGAACAGACATTATGTACTGGTAGACATGATGTACTGGTGGAACAGACATTATGTACTGGTAGAACAGACATTTTGTACTGGTAGAACAGACATTGTGTACTGGTAGAACAGACATTGTGTACTGGTAGAACAGACATTTTGTACTGGTAGAACAGACATTGTTTTACTGGTGGAACAGACATTGTGTACTGGTAGAACAGACATTGTGTACTGGTAGGCATGATGTACTGATAGAACAGACATTGTGTACTGGTAGAACAGACATTATGTACTGGTAGACATGATGTACTGGTAGAACAGACATGATGTACTGGTGGAACAGACATTGTGTACTGGTAGAACAGACATTGTGTACTGGTAGGCATGATGTACTGATAGAACAGACATTGTGTACTGGTAGAACAGACATGATGTACTGGTCGAACAGACATGATGTACTGGTGGAACAGACATTGTGTACTGGTAGAACAGACATTGTGTACTGGTAGAACAGACATTGTGTACTGGTAGACATGATGTACTGGTAGAACAGACATTATGTACTGGTAGACATGATGTACTGGTAGAACAGACATTATGTACTGGTAGAACAGACATTGTGTACTGGTAGAACAGACATTGTGTACTGGTAGAACAGACATTTTGTACTGGTAGAACAGACATTGTGTACTGGTAGACATGATGTACTGATAGAACAGACATTATGTACTGGTAAAACAGACATTTTGTACTGGTAGAACAGACATTGTTTTACTGGTAGAACAGACATTGTGTACTGGTGGAACAGACATTGTGTACTGGTAGAACAGACATTATGTACTGGTAGACATGATGTACTGGTAGAACAGACATGATGTACTGGTGGAACAGACATTGTGTACTGGTAGAACAGACATTGTGTACTGGTAGGCATGATGTACTGATAGAACAGACATTGTGTACTGGTAGAACAGACATGATGTACTGGTCGAACAGACATGATGTACTGGTGGAACAGACATTGTGTACTGGTAGAACAGACATTGTGTACTGGTAGAACAGACATTGTGTACTGGTAGACATGATGTACTGGTAGAACAGACATTATGTACTGGTAGACATGATGTACTGGTAGAACAGACATTATGTACTGGTAGAACAGACATTGTGTACTGGTAGAACAGACATTGTGTACTGGTAGAACAGACATTTTGTACTGGTAGAACAGACATTGTGTACTGGTAGACATGATGTACTGATAGAACAGACATTATGTACTGGTAAAACAGACATTTTGTACTGGTAGAACAGACATTGTTTTACTGGTAGAACAGACATTGTGTACTGGTGGAACAGACATTGTGTAATGGTAGAACAGACATTGTTTTACTGGTAGAACAGACATTGTGTACTGGTGGAACAGACATTGTGTAATGGTAGAACAGACATTGTTTTACTGGTAGAACAGACATTGTGTACTGGTGGAACAGACATTGTGTACTGGTAGAACAGACATTACAAACATTCATAGCCGATAGCGCCAACATCTGACCAAACCACGCTGAAGCTGTATTAATCGTATTTACTCCAAACCAGGAAATGCGTCTAATTTGCATTTCTTTTCTGCAACCTTTTAAAAGTTTGCAAAAATGTGCTTGCATAAAGTGTCCCAGTGAGCCAGCATGCACAGCAGTAGGCTACCTTAACAAACAACACTGAGGGAAATCACAAAGACCCTTTCTCAAACGTGATTCTGAACACACTGGAATGTGTGAGGTCATTGCAGTTTTGGGTTAGTTCACTCTCTCAGATGAAGTCCACACAGGGGGTGTGACCGGACTACTGATGCTCCGGATATTTTGCTCTGCTGAATGGTGGTGAGAAACACACGGGGGCCGGGGTGAGGACACACACAAAGGGTTTGGGCTTTCTGTGTCCTCCTGCTCCCTGAATACACTTTCGCCCTGAGATGTTGATCACAGTTACTTCTACTCACAGCAACACTGTCAGTGGTAACAGTTTCAGGGTGATTTTTGACAAGAGATAAAAACTGACAAATTTTTGTACACTTAATAGAGATGGGCCTCCCTGGGGTCTGTTGTGCCGTTAGAAGGTCCAAGCAAAAAAAACCTGAAAGCAAGTGCAGGTTAATAGCACAGGAGCACGGACCTTAGAATCATCACAGAACTTGGGCTCCCTTCTTCCTCTGTTATGTTATGAAAACTTGTGAAAACAAAGTAATTGTCTACGTCAGTTAATAAAGTATGATTCCATGTCTATGTGTGACATGTTGCAGAGTGAAAGAGGGTTCATGTGGTAAATAAGAACCGAACACAACAAACTAAGTGAAGTATTCAAGGTGAACTTACATCTAGCAGTGGGCTCTGAGGCCATGCTCCTCTATGTTGCACCGTATAGTGTTCTCTTCTGTGCTGAGGTTGGTGTTTCTTTGTAGGGATGACAAGTTCAGACCCGAGATACCAGATATCACCAGATGGGCTCTCGGAGAGTACAGAAACTCTTTGTGCCTCATGCAGGTCTTACATCCCATTATAGAAGCTTTAAATTACCTCAATAACAAACATACAATTGACTTATTAAAATGTTTTTCTTAGCTAAATTTGACCACTTTGCCGGTGTAATATGTTGATTTGTTGGTTGCAGTTTGGAAACACACAGAAGCTTTGCTCCTGGGACAGACGCTGCCTGTGCCTCATCCAGGCCTGACTTATTATAAGAAGCTTTGAAATACCTAAATAACACCCGAGGACTGCGGAGCCACCAATTGCTTGCTGGAATTCTGTCATTGTGGTCAACGAAAAACCACAGCTGTGTCAAAGAGAACTGAGTATCTTCATGTTTGTGGTTCCTCAACAGCCAGTAAAGATGGCGCTGTGTTGAATACTGTTGATTATATGACCCAGATTAGTTTTATTCAAACATTTATGTTGCTAGACTAAAGGCACCACTTTGGAAATGTTAGGTTCCCATTGCAGTTGTGTGTGACCGATGTGTTTAGTGGGGAAACAACTGCAAAGTGCAGCTCTCCTAGAATTCCATTTGGACCAGACTGTACAATCAAAAGCAAAAGAAAAGACTTATGATGAATCATAAAATCATCACACACACACACACACACACACATACACACACACACACACACACACACACTGACACAGAATCTTGACGAGGAAACATTTCGCTCTTTTATCTTTTGTCTAAAGTTTGATTTCATTGCTTAACGACCTCTTCATTTAAAGGTATAATGCAGGGTATTCAATTAAAATTAAACAAGAATCATTTAGAAAGATTTCCTCATGCAAAGGTTTGGAACATGACAGCAATGTCTCACTTGCACGATGATTTAGTCCTGTTTATATTGAAGTAGCCTAGCAGTTGTGTGTACGTCTGTATGTTGTCAACAATTGATGGGCATTTTATATTATTGTTAATATCTCAACAATATGTATCATCAGTTTTCAAATTGAACTCAATTCATTAAAAATACATATTCTAAAATAAAATAAATGTCCTTTTATTTCAAGTAAAATAAGGGATCCATTTAGGATTCAAATACATAACAGAAAGCTTTTGAAAAATGTACATTTTAAAATAAAGTACGTCATTTTAGAAAAACTACCTGAACTGAATTGTCCTGCAGCTTTAAATTCAGTTCATTCAGGTGTGATGTCACCTAAAACAGTCACGATATTATATTCTTGTCATCTAATAATTAAAAAGATAGATTTGTGTGCAGGGACTTCATGGTTATAAAACCACTTGTTTCAGCTCTATTCTCTCTCCGTTAGCATCCTGGTTGGACAGTGAATTCATTTCATTTTGGATGTTTCCTCTAAAGAGTTGTGCTTTGTCTCCAGGTGGCGCTTCACATTACTGCTTTTAATAATCATCACGTCTCTGAACATATGAGACATTGTGGCTTAAACTGCTCGTAGGAAGAATGAACATATAAGAGTCCGTCCATTCCTGGTGAAAGAGTTGGTCTTGATGTCCACATTCCTCTTTTTGGAGAACGCCATGTGAAATAACTTTCAACGCATGTCCGGCTAGCAAAACTGCCTATTCGTGACCCCTGGTTTAATGTGTTGCATTTGTCGGTTGCAGCATTAAAATCCGTCCAGATAAACACGACCACATCTCCGCTCAACCCTGAGAAGGTGCAGCGGTGCCAGATTTTCATGAAATGCAGCCGAAGGACACACTTCATCCTTTAGATACCACCACACACCTCTCAGGGGCGGTGATGATAAAGAGCGATTCTTTTTGTATGAGTTCATACATTGTTCATACATTGTTTTTTGGGCGGTAAATTCATGCATATGCCTTTAAGCTTCTACTTTGAATGTATTGTGACAGCTAACGTGTCTTTTCCTCCTCCTTCCGTGTCTGAAGGTGCAGCTCTGAGATGGCCATGTCACTGCGCCACCACAGGACGGTCATATTGGCCGTGGCCTTCTGCTTC
The DNA here is from genome assembly GCF_910589615.1 of Taurulus bubalis. Taxonomy (NCBI): domain Eukaryota; kingdom Metazoa; phylum Chordata; class Actinopteri; order Perciformes; family Cottidae; genus Taurulus; species Taurulus bubalis. The sequence goes on along the minus strand of NC_136607.1, from coordinate 2,159,495 downwards.
CTGCCGTGCATCACCTCCTCCCTCAACCTGGAGGATCCCAACGTCTGCAGCCACTGGGAGAGGTCAGTCACAATGCTGCGTCACCTTTGACCTCAAGGCGTGAGACACATTGCTACTTCATACTACACCCTCTTCAGGCAGCGGCCTATGAGTTGCAGGGCCGCCTTGGTACATTTCTTTAATAAACACCCTTTAATGTATTGTATCACATCACTACAGACACAAATCTTTGAGCAATGTCGTTGATAACCGGACTTTAAATGGTATTTATCTTCTCTGTAGGCTGCAGCACAACAAAGTAGGAAATAACAACAATAAACACAATTAAAACAGATCAATGTAACTACACAGTCCATTGGTAGTACGATAAATATGACCAAATCAAAGAAATCTGCATATGGTGCAGTCTGGTGTTGTATGATGCATAACCCCGCATCACTGGAAGGAACAGAATATTAATAATCTAGTTTGCAGGCTTTTAAGAAGTATTGTTCAACCTTTAAAACAGTGTTGAGTATAGGTTCATTAAATAAAGCTTTTGGCTGATTTCCGAATTAAAAGAAAGCTGTTAAATCCGTTAAGTGAGATGTGGAAGAAGAAAGGAGTGGGCAGAGTTCCCAGATAGATTGTCTTTCCCCGACTAATCTGAGGAAGCAGCTGCAGACCAGCAGAGCTCCTCTGTGTGGTTCTGAGACCGAAGGTCCGCTGAAGACACCAGAGAGAGACACGGTGATAACGAAGCTTCTTAACAACGGCTCACTTCCACCAGGTCTTCTTGGGAAGTTTTGGGGAAATTGTGTCACATAGTAAACTTAATATCCTGTGCCCTTTTCAAAACATCAGTAATGTAATATAATAATATGGTGAGAGTATAAACAAAGAAATCCAATGCAGCTTTAAAGGCTCTTTGCTGATGTTATTAGATAACCAGGTTACAAAAGGCTGAGCAAAAACAATGTTTTAGTGCACTCAAGGCCGAGCATGTAAGTATATGGCAACGCTTCAATAAAGGGGTCTTTAATATCTTTATACTGTATTTATAACCTCTTGCTCTGTGCGGTTTAAAGAAATTCTCCAGGAATGTTCTTTCAAGATTGAAACAATTTATTGCAATGAGCTTTAATGGATGTATAAAATACACACTGAACTTACGAAGTCAAATGAAACCAGCCTTCAGGGTTCAATGACCTGACAGACAGATCAGGTGTTAGAGATGCTTTATTACATGTAAATGCTTTTCTTTGATTTGAGCTGCTGAAGTCAGGAGAAGAGAATAAAGTCAGAGGAAAAGGAGTCCTGAGTATTTATTGCCGTCATGGTTGATCTGCTTTGTAACAGTAGTTTTGAATTGAAGGGTTTTTATATAATATGGTGGTGACGGATCAAATTTGCAGAATTCTTTGATCTTTTTTGCAGATTTCTTTTGCAACTTGTTTGCGTCAGAGAAAGTTTTACTTAGTCCTGAAAGCATTAGTTGACGCACAGAACATTTATCTGTGACCGTTCATAATCAATAGTTTAAGTCATTCTTCATGCACAAATGTCAAACATTATCTGCTGTCGGCTTCTTCAATGTGAGGTTTTATTCATCTGTAAACCAGGTGTCCTGGGGTCAGAGCTCATTTGATGGCCATTTTTTCACATCGCCTGATATTTTATTGGCTAAATGATTGACCCTAGTTTTACTGATACTGAGTTCAGTTGATAGACAATGCATCAGGTGATTTGATAATGGATTTGTCTCTTAATTATTTATCATGTACTTAATCAAGATACCAGACAAATTGCTTACAATAAGATGCCTTTTATTCAATGTAAGGATCAATGTACCCCCTTTCTGTTTCATATAATTTAAACTGAATATAATGCATATTTTTGGCCAGGCTAAATAATCTATGTGACGCCAATTCAATAATAAATGACAAAAATATAACTAACAATAAAATCCCAGATTGATATTGAAATATAACTAACAATAGATCCCAGATTGATTTTGATATTGAAAATAATCATGATTAGGGAACAACAACTAAATGAAGAATTCCAATATGTTATTCCTAAGGACAATGAATGGGACACTGATTTTATGTTTTATTGTTTAATACCCAGAATATTGCTGCAGTGTCCTCAGTTATGGAACAGGAAATGTACCATATACTATCAGAACATTCCCGCCAGTGTCATCTTTGAACATCGTTCCTAATTCATGTCAATAGAGCCGCTCCACACTGTGGAATGTTGGTGTAGTTCCCCTTTAAATGCAGCCATAAGTGATACAGTATGTGAAATATGCATCCAGAGCCTGTGGGAAGACCGACGAGGTCACGAGGCAGTCATACGGTAGCTTCAGTCAACGGCCCAACAATACAATATAATAGTGGTACACAGAGCATGGAGGGGGAGGGGTAATCATGCCTTTACACACACACACACACACACACACACACACACACACACACACACACTCTGATTCTGCTCCTCATCATATCTCTCTGGTGTCTCTTCCTGTGTTTTCAGTTACTCGGTGACGGTGCAGGAGTCATACGCTCATCCCTTTGATCAGATTTATTACACCAGCTGCACCGACATCCTCAACTGGTTTAAGTGCACCAGACACAGGTGAGCGCTCCATCGCTGAGGCCAGGTGTGAGTGTGTGAGTGGGGAGAGAGTGGTGGTTATTAAAAGAGCATTCCTTTGTATTTGCATGCTTTAACCTATAAGCTAATTGGACTTGTCTACCGTCCAATCAAAGCGATTTACTCCACATGCCAACGTTCTCCCATCTACACACTCATTCATGTTTCCATGATGAGCAGGTGACACCTTAGGCAGCTCAGGTGAGTTATCAAGTGACAAGTAGTATGATATTCATATAACATTTTACATAAAACCCATAGAATGCAACTACAAGCAGCAATGCTTTTTACAGCAAAATAAGCAATAGTAAAGTAATTTCATAAACAACTAATATGTTAGCTGTATCTGTATGTAGGGGAATTATTGGAACTATTATATCCATCCATGCATCTTTCCATCCCTTATCTACGATGCTTATCCAGAGCTGCTGGGATCATTATTATATTTGTAAAGGCAGGATGTGGGGCTGAGCTGGTGTATTGGATTGCGTTAAGTGGTTATGAATAAAAGAGAAATACAAAAACAAACACAAGATTTATATATATTTTTAATCCTCAAACCTGGGAAAAGTCAGTCATGGTGAACCTTTTGGGTCAATTGAACAACCTGTGCTCAGTCCACTGTGGTGGTTGAGACTGTCAGCTGATGCTTCCACCAAACGGAGGTGAATGAGCTGTAAAGAACCACTAGATGATTAGGGTGATGCACCGTGCAGAGTCGAGAACGCTAATGAGGTACTGTTGATTATTATCTCCACCAGGAGGATCATGTGATTCGGGGGTTGTGTTCATTCAATCACACAACACAGCAGAGGTTGCAAGAGATCTGCATTCTGACCAGTTCACCTTTCTACTTACATGATATAGTCTGTTTTATTTCAAAAAGGTTTTGAAAGCCTTCCCTTAATTCTGCATGATTATGATTCAGCACAGACGGGTTTTTGGCCTCAAAGGGTCTTCATCAGGACAGAGTTAAAAGATCCACTATCCAGACTCCCTCTTCCACTCCACATCTTAGTAGCGTTTCCTTTCTCCGAGTGTGTGATCCCGTCTGTGACCCGTCTGTGTGTAGGGTGAGCTATCGGACCGCCTACCGCAGGGGAGAGAAGACCATGTACCGGAGAAAGTCCCAGTGCTGCCCAGGCTTCCTCGAGAATGGAGAGATCTGTGCTCGTGAGTACCTTCATCATCATCATCATCATCATCATCATCATTATCTAGGATCACTCAAAGTCGAGCATGATTGTCCCTCTGTTGGTGGTTTTGGTCATCTGTGGGTCTTCATTTGGCTGGAGAGGCCAAAGGATCTGGAGGCAGCATCTTCTCAAGTAGGGTTTGATGTAGTCTTTGTAGCGCTTTATCAGCCCTGTGAGTGCGGTACCTCCCTCAGTTGGTCCGTTTGGGTAGGCGGTATTTGGCATGCGTATGTCTGCTGTAGGGGAAGGCAAAACGACCTCTTGATAGATGAGGAGGTTGGTCTGGATGTTCAGATCCTCGAACATAATTTCTCAGCTTTTCTCATCAATGACAGCTCTTGTGGAAAGGAGACTGCTGATGTAGGCAAAGTGATCCACATTCTCCAAGATGTTGTTGTCCACAAAAACATGAGGTGACTTGGGAGGGTTGCTCAGCTGCTGGTTGGTGTCACATCTGAATTCTCTTGATGCTAAGATTAAGTCCCATTCATGATGCCCTGGAGGTCCTTGTCTGATTAAGCATGTCCTTGTGTAAGAGAGGCGAGATCTTGAGATACTTGCTTTGGGGTCCGATCTCAGAGGGCTCACCAGAGGGCAGCCTGGGTCACAGAGCCAAAGGCCGCTGTGAGGTCATGCACCGCGGTGGATGTTGTTCCAGACATTTCTCCTGCAGCTGATGGTCCATACCATGTCGCAAAACCTGGATAAATGAGTTAAGTAATATAAGAAATGACCAATGAAGAACACTGTAAGGTTTGAGTGTGAACATGATATGAATCATGTGATTATGGACATATGTGATTCATATGCTATGGCTGACAGTCAGCACACTGCAGGAGAAGTTGCCTCTGCAGGCTGAGGAAACTGGGAAACATGGTTTGAACAACCATAAGTCAGAAAACAGAACCGTTGTCATCTGCATGTGTTGTCATTACAATGACTTCACTTTCCACTGAGTTCACCGAGCAGCCTCCCCTCCCCTCCCCCCCCCCCCCCCCCCCCCCCCCCCCCCCCCCCCCCCCCCCCGTCAGTAGCCAGCAGTCAGTAACAGGTGTGAACCACAGCGGCCATTGGCAAAAACAACAACTGTTGTTCAGCAGCGACAGTAAGAGAAATCATTATGCTAACACACAGCCTGCTGTTGTGATGGATGAAGTGATTGGTGATAAAAGATGTGCGCTTGGAGACCACAGTTTGATTCATGCGGGCTGTGGAAATGTGTGCCCCGGGAGTTCAGAGGGAATGTATCTTGGAGTGAAAAGGCTCTCTTGTATCAGCAACTATCACATGTTGCTCTGAGAGCCTCACTGAGGGTTTGCCTCCAGATACTCCAGATAGCTTGGCATTTCCAGATGAGTCAGATAGAAAAGGAAGTCAAATTGCATGTCGGGTTGAATGAGTTTGTGCATTTTCTTTGGATGGAGTCTGATTGCCTGCTTACACATTAGAATTAACAAATGTAATGCGAAACCCAGTCGATGAAATAGAGACGCTTTAGTGATGACAGATGAACGGGTTTAGCAACACAATGCTATACAAGTCTGCTGATTCTTCTTCTTCTTCTTCTTCTTCTTCTTCTTCTTCTTGTCAAACAAGGCGTCCCAAATTTAAATAACTACGACGAAAACCCGTAAGCATCATTATTAGATTCTCAATCAATGGAGTGAGAGCATCCACTAGGGAGGTGTGGTGGATGAGTCAAATAAACACAGGACTTTTACTCAGGGGACAGGTGTTCATGTCCTGTGTGAAAGCAAAAGTTGATAGATTTTTTTTACGTCCTTAGTTTAGGAGAATCGGAGAATTACTTATTTTTGGTTTTGATTCAAGGGTTCAAGGACTTTTCATGTACACTTTCATGTAGACTGTATATCATGCTATCACACACAGAGTTACACTCACAGTGATCATGTCAAAACAAGTACACATGAATACAATCATTAAAAATGTAAATAATGAAAATCAATAGACTTAAATAAATAGAAGTCTTTATGATGATTGGTGCATTGATGTTACAATACTTATCCAATGGTCGTTGTGAAAATAAATCATGGCCTGGATGAGTTGTGTCCCTTGTGATGGCGTTTGACATTTCTTTACACTTAGCATCATATAGCACATCTAAGTCTGCTTGTTAAATCAGCTTTGTCTTTTTCTTCTTCTTCTTCTTCTTCTTCTTCTTCTTCTTCTTCTATCACTATCACATCAAGTCGGGTTGTTAAATCAGCTTTGTCTTTTTCTTCTTCTTCTTCTTCTTCTTCTTCTTCTTCTTCTTCTTCTTCTTCTTCTTCTTCTATCACTGTCACATCAAGTCGGGTTGTTAAATCAGCTTTGTCTTTTTCTTCTTCTTCTTCTTCTTCTTCTTCTTCTTCTATCACTATCACATCAAGTCGGGTTGTTAAATCAGCTTTGTCTTTTTCTTCTTCTTCTTCTTCTTCTTCTTCTTCTTCTTCTTCTTCTTCTTCTTCTTCTTCTATCACTGTCACATCAAGTCGGGTTGTTAAATCAGCACCCTTTCTAGTTTAAACCTGGACATCATTGAAGGTGAACTGTTTGGATTAGCGTCTTCATGCAACAGAAATCTCAACGTGTATGTGCATGGGGACATAACAGCTGGTTGAAAATCCGTTCATGTCAAACTTCCCTTTTGTAAACAAGCTGGGTACTTTCCAGTTAAAATTGCTTAGTGCTGAAACCAATGATTAATTATACATTGAGGGACATGCTTCAAAACAAAGTGGTCCAATCCTATTTCAGATGGAGTCAAGTGGAGTCTTCAGATATGGACGTCTCAGCAAATCCAATCTTAAAACATCTTAATTCTACGGCCTCTACAGGGAAATTAGACAATGTAAACTGTAATGATTGTACCTATACATGACTGAATCTTAAAGCAGACATATTTCGAAAAGTCTCTGTGAATGTACTGATGTAATGTTCATGTGTCCATGTCCAGCTCACTGTGCGGCGAGCTGTGTCCACGGCCGCTGCATGGCCCCCAACACCTGCCAGTGTGAGCCCGGCTGGGGCGGCTCCAACTGCTCCAGCGGTAAGTCCTCCAGCTGTTGCTGTCTGTGAGCAGCCATGTCTTTGTGTGTGTGACTGCTTTTCTGTGAAAGCACTCTGAACTCACAAGAGGAAAAACAGACCGTGGTGTCGTCTTACTGACTGCTGCACTGTATCGCACCAACAGTCAGGAGCTAAACACTAGTTGTTCACAGGGCTGTTTTTTAGACATGCATACACACATCTCCTCAAGTACTACACTGAAGTACACATTTGAGATACAAAATGATAATATATGTTATTATATATGTATGTTAATCTTATATATGAGTTTATAAATTGATCAGTTGAAGTCACGCAGGTCAGGAAAAGCTAACTTAAAACACCAGGCTAGTTTCTGTAGTTTCTATCCCTGAGCATGAATCATAAATCTGACCACCATTTCTACAAGTTAACAAAATACCAACATTTCCGTCACTGTGGTCTGGCCAAGCTCCACAGGCACTCGATTGAGGCTGCTATAATTGTTCAGTTAATTTCGGCTGCACAGTAGCTAACTAACAGTTCTGCCTTTCATTGAGGCGTCACATGATCCCTGATGCCCGTCACCCATCTGCTGCCAGGTTTCACTTTTGGCCAGCTGCAAAAAAACTACCTTCATTTCTGTAGCAGAATTGCATTATGGGTATAAATGTATTTTCCAAACATGGTTAGATTTAGTATTTTATGAGCAGTTTGTGACAGCGAACACAACATACTCCTCTGAGAGCATGTCGCCAGTCAGTCTGTCAAATGAGGCAAACGGAGATGAACAATGGTGAGCTCTTCTGTCTATGAATGGCGTGAGTGTTTGTGGAAACACTGTTTATTTACTGGATGTACTCAACCTCATTGAGCCATCTTTAGCACTCGGGCTAATGTGTTAGCCTGGGGACACTGCAATTCCAATAACTAGAACCTTTCAAGCGGCTAGCTTCCAGGAATTTAGCTAATGAAGAAATTGCGAAGAAATAATATAATAAGCTAATTCTGCAAATGTATTCTGCTGTGTGAGTTCCTTGTTCGATAGCCAGTGCTGCCGGTCCACGCATTGTCTGTTACTGCTGCTTTGAATGAACAATGATATATGAATCATACTTCATGCACGAACCTTAATGTTAGCTTTTTACTTATGACGATTGCGTTCATGCCTCAAAACTCCTAAAAGTGGTTTTCCATTTTGAGAATTATCTCGCTGAACAAAACAGAACGATGTTTTGCCAGAGAGCTATTCTGTGGAAATACTAAATCCAATGGAAAGAAATCCCAGTGTGTTTTTGTCGAGGGAACTAGTGGGATGCTAACTTCTGGAGTTAAAATCCGTCATCCCTGCATCACGCTATACACGGTGTTAGGTGACTACAAAGAATATGTGTTCAACAGTTCAACACCGTGAGCATTGGAGCATTGTCTTGAGCCGGTGTTTGACTCATATATTCAGGCCCCCTCTGTATTTATCCCCAATTTTCCTCACGAGAGTATAGTTATATATGCTCACTTCTGCTTCCTCAAATGAGGAGTCCAGGTGAGTAAATATAGATATAGATATATTTAGATTGGCCAATTTGGTTTACTGTGTTTCATGAACTTTGCTTCTCAGACTACATCCAATGTGCCATCTACATTCTAAGCCTCTGTTTGGATTTGTAGCACAACTCACATGCAGAAGTTTGGAGTTCCCCGCTCATCCCAGACTGCAATCAATGTTTGCTTGTTATAACCATAACCACAATCTTTCCTTAAATTGAACTGTCCGGTAGTTTGCACAAATATAGAAGACAGTAGAACATTTTATATAGGCCAATCACATATTTACCTCAAGAGGCTTTACAATCTGTACAGCACACAACACCCTCTGTCATTTGAATTTGAAAATCGTGGCATTGGAATCGTCCAATATTAACGTTCTTGTCAAGAGATACAGTTGTCTCCTGCAATTGTGGCTGCAGCTCACGAGTTCTCAAGACTCATATAGTTATAGAATACAGCTCCAGGAGTGTGTTCCTATGTTGAGGAATCTACAGAGGGGGAATAATACTTCTGGAACAGCAGCTCTTTCCATGCAACTCTTTGAGCCAGAGAAAGGAAGTTGGATTTATTAAAACAGTCAAAAGGCCGTAGCGTCAGCCTGAAGAGACGTCTGCTCCTTCAAACGGTCTCCGTGGATGTAAAGGTGTGCAACCTGGAGATGCAGTATTCATACGTCACGGAGTGGGAACGTGTTCTGGGTCACGGGAGGAGAGAGCATGCGAGGAAGCAAAGTTTGTGTAGTGAAAAGCATTGAGTTTGAATGATGTGGAGGACATGTTGGATCCAGTGTTGTTGCAGTGTGACTCGTAGGGCTGAGATCCTCATGCTGCCTCTGCTTGCCTGGGTCCAGACCTTTGTATCCGCCCACTGCATTGAGTGGATTGACGGCATGTAACGTGTGGACCATTCTCTGCTGCTGCTTTGATGTTGAACATTTGCTTTTCTTCATGGAAGTGCCATACTAAACTCTGGAGAATTCCTATCAGCCATTTCCTCAGTAGAGAAGATATTCCCACGCTGATCGAGTTATCACTGGACACTTGCAGACAGTGTCCATTTGGCGTGCGTGGGAGGTTATTTTTGCTTTTGCTTATGAGCCTGAATATGTGAATGTGTGTCCATGCAGGCCTATAGAGCGATATGCACGAGGAGCCCACAGGGCGTGCCCCTGCTGTCTTCAGTTTCAGCCTGTAATAAAGGGGGCTTATTGTTGTGTCTGGTCCCGGGTTCCCCTGGGCCCCACTAGGCCCGGACTGTCTCCCTCACACACTGTAAAAAAAAAGTGTCTCTTGTTCATAGGGACTCTATGAAAATATGACTTTGGAAATTTGATGCTCCATCATTGAAATAAAAGGGGTGGTTTTGGAACCATGAGGTCATGGCTGTTGCATTCCATCTTGTTGTTGTTGTTGTTGTTGTTGTCCTTTGTAGTGTTTCAGCCACCAGTGGATGATTCTCGATATTGTCCATAAGCTTTGAACCTCGTGTCCCTTTTGGCCTAAATTAACTCTGGGTTTACTGGGTTATTCTAAAGTATTTTGTCCACATGCAGTTTCCCAAAACCATGTTCCCCGAATTTCACAGCTCTGCAGTTGAAGTTTGAGCTCATAAGCAGAGCTTATCCAATCACATTTTACCTCTGTTTCACAATGGTAGAAAAGCGGGTTAAACTACATCGTGATGGCCTGCTAGGAGGGTTCTGTACGTGAGGCCACCTGTTTAACAGCTGATCCACTGAAGGCGCAGGTAGAACATCCACGGCCCGCCACTGGTGAATGATGACATGTAGTGTTAGAGCTTTGAGTGGTCGGAAGACTAGATAAGTGCGATACAAGTACAGTCCATTTACCAATTACAACCAGACAATTTTCTGAGTCTACATCAAAACAGATGACCAGAGAGCGGATCATCCCATATGTTGACTAATACATGCTTCCTGGGCTTTTTCTTCTTCTTAATCTTAATCTCTTCCTTCCCAGTAACCACTGGTATGTGTCTCTGGACAGTAAATCCGCCCATGAGTCCACAGATCAATCAGACCGCCAGAGCTCTGTCACTATCAGGGTGTGATACTGAGAAGCTGCTGGTTCTCCTCCTGACTGAAGTGCTGTTCGGGTCCTGTGGGGGATGATCTCAGTCAGTCATGAGAGAACCGGCTCAATGTCACCGTTATGAATGTATCCAATGTTTCGTTTCTTTAGCAGGAAACATATCGTGTACAGTCACATGGCGTTGCTTTGATCCATGTTTTTACTTGTAATGTTGCATTAAGGGGAAGACTGTCTGTGTTTCTTTGAAAAGCAGCAAATGTACTTCTATTGGGTCCGTCTCTTTATTCAGCCTCTGTTCATTCTCAATCCCCTTCAGGAGCATGTTTTCATTTCCTCAAGAGCCACCGAAGACGTGGATGCATTGACTGTGTTTTACAGGTCAGCGGGCCCCAACAATATGTCTGGGGATCAATTTGGGGGCCAAGAACAGGAAATGGGGGAAGGCTGTGTTCAAGGAGAAGCAGGAATAATAGGAGCAGAAAATTGTGTGGTAGGAAGTGACCCGGGGCGCTAGCGCTTGTGATGTAGTCACATGATAACAACACTAGCTGCTCAGGAGGCTGCTAGTTCAGAATATAGCGAACAAGAAAACAACACGGACCCTATATCGTATAGAGTCTCTGTTTAACATGTCGTAAAACATATTTACATAATTATAAAATTCGTTAAAAGTCTCAAAATGTCCCAAAAGAAAAATCATAAAATGACAATTCGTAAAATATCCGAAGAATCTTCCAAAAGGATTTCATACCAAATGAATCACAGAATGAGGCTCGTTTCTTGCAATTTTTTTATTATTGCCCCCTTTTTCTTAAATATGAATTGTTTTGAGCTAAATAAATACATAATGTATAGACAAATATACAACAGTGAATACTCTATTCCATAGTACACCTATCAAATGTTTTGTAATCTTTATTTTGTATTTTAGAAGTTAAATCATTCACTGACAGTCAGATGAGTTTTGAAAGTGTTATATCAAATAGATCAAACATAACGGAGACCCAAACACCCATGTGTTTTAATCTCCACACCAACAGTTTGTTTCTTTTGATTGTTGTAGAGCCTATAGCTGAGATGCACTGACATCTTGATGACATCATCAGGGTTATTTCCAGGGTTAAACAACGCTCTACAGAGCCACAGGAGGCGTCAGACATCTGTTGTCCATGACAAATAAACTGATCTATAACACAATCAGGGAGTGCATCATAAAGAAGGACATTTACAGTAAAAGCCGTTTCCTCATGGAGACACTGCTCAATGAGATAGTTCATGATCATAATAAAACCCGGAGGAGGACACATTTGGCTTCAGCTGAAAACTGGCGGAACGCTACAGATGTTTTCCCTCCCTGTGAATCCACCGTTTCAGTGTGAAAGCCGTGTTCGGTTCCCATGAGTGCACCGTGCCGTGTAGACGGGGTAATCACCAAATAGAGGGGGAAACATCCCGGCCCCAATCCGTCCCCAGTGAGGACAGTCAGGCCGAGCCAAGTCTCAACAACTGGCGGCTCCAGTTACTGCTCCGGGCCTTGCCCTTCTTTTTCTGCCCCCTGAGATCTCCCTCGGTGTGACGAAGCATCTTTTTTTCCTTCATTTTTATGACTTGTTGTGTCTGCATGGATATAAAAAAAGAATCGCGTATGCAGAAGTGTCCCTGTCGTTGTAGTTATCTTTGGTTGCAGTGAATAACGACACAGCCTTGTGACTGAACCGTGGCACTGTGCCGTCCTTTTTGTCCGCCAATGAGAGAAGAGTCTGTTCTTCAAGCAGATGAGGAGCCCCGAGCTCCTGGAGTTTGGCCCTTCTTCAATCTGGGTCAGGTTTCACAAAGGTACCGGGACGGCAGGCTTTTACGTGTGCATCTTATTATCTGTAATCTCCTCCTCCTCTTTGTCCCCTAACCATCCCCTCGGTCCTCTGTGTGCCACACAGGGCCAGACCGCCAGAGGAAAGGAGGCACTGTATGCTTCTTTTAATCAGGTCACAGTGGAGCTAATGGGGAAGCAGTGAAAGGAGCCTGTTAATCACTTGAACAACTTCGGGATTGTGGACTGGTTGGAGGTGGTTGTGATACTGGGCACATGAAACCAGACGGTGTTAGTGGGTGGAGGAGGACCTTCAGCTCAAAAGAAATGCATTGTTATTTAAACAAAAATATATTCATGGCACTGTTTTGTATGACTGTGGCCTCGATAATGTAGGTGAGCAAAATTATGAAGAAGACTAACTTAAAGCTATAGGCTATTTATTTTGGAAGCATTATAGTAATATTTGGTGAGAGTCTCTTTGCATTCCAACAGTAATCAATGCATCTGATTTGGTTTTGGGGGAGTTGCTTTGGACGGAGGCCTGAAACAAGGGGTGAGTGTCTTTTCGGTTCAGTACTGTCAACATCTAGTCTCACAGGCTCCAGCCACCAAAGCAACGCATTAGCTACCAGGCAACGGCAAAACAAAAGGAAAGGAAAACCTGAGCTTGGGAAGTCAGACACACAGGTGTGTCTCTTTTGTGTGCGTGGGAGAGCAGTTTAGTGTCCAAAGTAGACATGTTGTTTTTGAAAGGCTTATCACCAACAAATGAAAGCAGAATATTTTGTTTGATACCATTTTTTTTTTTGTGAATTATGGAAATGATTTAACTTTGTTCACTGTATTGTGACTTTTCCATCGAAGACTTTACTAGATGTTCAACTGAAAGCGCTCAGAGCGTCCTCACAAAAACATCTGAACGTTCTGAATGAAGATATGGACACTCAGCCTACGTTATTCATAATTGTAATGTGAATGTCAACATCACAAAGTGTTTTCCTCTCTTGGTTGCCCTGCAAACTGCTATTATTCCCCTGGTGTCTCAGCAGCAGCAGGCAGCTGGCTTCAGTGAGAAAGCTTTGATGAATCCTCTTTTGATGCAGTGAGTTAGAGACACAGTTAGAGATGTGAGATAGAGGAGCTGCATGTTCCTCAGGGGCAACAACAAAGCTAAAAGGAGAATATTGGACTTCAGCATTCATCAGGGGGACACCATTATTAGAACAATTGAGAAATATGTTATTTTTATTTGATCAAAAATAAGTTTGTACTATTGTTATGAAATACTATCAATGAGAATGTGATATGAAAATGTGTGATTTTCATTGGTATTTCTTCTGTAATTTACTTAACCCTTTAAAATCCCTGGAACTAATCTTGTCTGTAGACCTCTAGAGTCTTTTCCCTGTGTTTGAGTCGTCGTAGGAACACCCCAAATTAATTCCAATACTTGTGTTTATTGTATGTATTTTTTCAGCAAAGTCTTGGGAAAAAAATGTATATCTGCAAAAAAATCACTTTAAAAGATATTTGGTAGCACTTTATAATAACTACACACGTTTTAGCATTATTAAAATAAAGTATGAAACCCAAGTTTATCAATCAAGAATGAGACATTTATAACTGTGTTCATGAATGAGTTACTAATGAGTATTCATGTTGGATCAATGCTTTATAGATGATGAATTGCAGTGTTTTATTCATGCTTTACTAATGCTAAAAAGTGTGTAGTTATTATAAAGTGCTACCAGATATTGTTATCATGACTATGAACATCCAGCATGATGTGAGCAAGATTTCCCAAAAATGCCTCCTCGAGCGGTCACCACAGCCATCATCGTCGGAGTCCTATCATGTGATTCAGGAAACTGTTCCACTTAACGTAGTTGTAACCCTGCTGCTGTTGCTACGGAAACGACAGTGGATCAGTTTCTTCACACATCCAGAGAGAAAGTCACATCTGTCCATAAAACACATTTAACTGCAATCACTTCCATTTTCCTGCAACTGCTATTTCTGACTGTCCTCGTGGAGAGAGTGGAACCACAATCAGCTGCAGAGGTCAGCCACAGCCTGCAGGAAGCCACACAGCAGTTACTTAGCAGACACTGTCAGGGTCTGACATGAAGCTGAAGCCAGCTGCTGAGTGTGGCTTGAGATGAAGTTAAAGATAAAAGGTTTTGGAGCGAGGGTTGACAAAAGATTCTCGGCAACCCGTTCACATCTGGGTGACAAATGGAAATGATATTTCTCAGATTATCTGCTGTGCAGCAGCAACGTGAACATCGTTGCCCCAGCACACAGGAGGAGTGTGTTGAGAGTGAACTGTGTTCTTGACCTGGGACAACCTTCAAATAAAAGTAATCTAAAAGGAAACAAATATCTTAACTCAAGACCAACGAGCTTTTCCCGGTGCTTTCAAACAAAGTTTGCTATGACGTTTGTTGGTCAACCGAAATTAAAAATAACCCTTTGAATTGGTTTGTCCTATTCTTGATTTGTTAACACAGTGACATCACTAAAATAAGTCTGATGGATCAGAAACATGAGCAGTCAGACAAAGACAACACCGCAGGTTGCTTTAGTAGCGAGAAAGCGTCCCACTATACTACTCACCGGTTCAGTCGGACAAGTCCAACGTGATCCAGATGGTACGTTGGACATACATGTGTGTGCCGTGTGGACATACATGTGTGTGCCGTGTGGACATACATGTGTGTGCCGTGTGGACATACATGTGTGTGCCGTGTGGACATACATGTGTGTGCCGTGTGGACATACATGTGTGTGCCGTGTGGACATACATGTGTGTGCCGTGTGGACATACATGTGTGTGCCGTGTGGACATACATGTGTGTGCCGTGTGGACATACATGTGTGTGCCGTGTGGACATACATGTGTGTGCCGTGTGGACATACATGTGTGTGCCGTGTGGACATACATTAGTGTGCCGTGTGGACATACATGTGTGTGCCGTGTGGACATACATGTGTGTGCCGTGTGGACATACATGTGTGTGCCGTGTGGACATACATGTGTGTGCCGTGTGGACATACATGTGTGTGCCGTGTGGACATACATTAGTGTGCCGTGTGGACATACATGTGTGTGCCGTGTGGACATACATGTGTGTGCCGTGTGGACATACATGTGTGTGCCGTGTGGACATACATGTGTGTGCCGTGTGGACATACATGTGTGTGCCGTGTGGACATACATGTGTGTGCGTGTACAGTAGCGTCTCGCTACACACTCTTTATATACGACACGGACCGCTCAGACAACATGGACACGTCGTAACCCTGTTTATTGGTGCTTTTTACAACTTTTGGGACCAAATGATTAAAATACATTTTAAATTGTCTCCTTCAACAGATGGGTGTCCTTTGTATCTTTTGAACCTTCTTAAAGCGTCTTTATAGTTTGTAGTATAAAGCATAGATCTAGCATTGGAGCAGAAATATGACTGATGTCGGAGGTTGTTGAGTTTGTGCCTTGAAATAAGTCAATCAGATACTTGAGTGCAATGTCATCATAACCAATACAGATGTTGGCCAAAGCCGGTTCACAAAAAATATAATGACCCTTTAGTGGCTAATGACCTGTCAAACCGCTAGCTGACAACTGCGCCACAGTAAAATACGCTGTGTACGTTATGAAGGCCTTATCTAAACCTTCAATTTCTGTCTTTCTCACTTTCCCCTGAACTTAATATAGACTTCCATGACGCAGAGTCCCATAATGAAAGGTCTGGCCGTCACTGTAAACCCTCCTGACTCTCCTATCCAGCCCCCAGCCATCGCCAGGCGCTGATGGCTGGGGGCAGTGGCGAGATGTGACGCGACAAGATGAAAGACGTCTAGAACTAAACAACACGTTCTCAGATTTAGCAGTTTACTGTGGTTACACATGGTGAAGCCTCCATTTGCTGTGATGGGAAGGCCAGACACACGGCAGAGCTCATGTATAGAAGGCGTGGTCTGATTACGGCTGAAATCCAACAGCCGAAGGTTAATGAGGCGGGTTCAGGTCGGAGCCCGCCTGCCACACGGCCATTGGAAGTCATTGACTTTGGCTGCTTGGAGAATCAGATGGTTTCCATGTTAGTGATGAGGGGCAGCTTCAGTTTCAGCCTCAAGAGCCCGGTGATTGATAAAGTGGTGGCCCACGGCTCAGGGCCTAATCTTAGATTTGGTTCAGGCTGCGCTGTTGCTCATAATAGACTAACATGTAAACAATTTACCTTGGAGCTCAGCCAAGGGAAGAATTGAGAATTATCAGCAAAATCTTGATCCAAACGGAGCCAATCCAAGAGAACAAGTGCTTTGCTTTTAGCTGTTGTCCTCAGTTCAAAGAGCATGACTGCACTGCCCCGGATACCTGGTTCAATTAATGTAAGCAGTATAGATTTCACAGAAAATAGCGTGTGTGTTATCCAGCTCTTATATCAGAAAGACAAGTCTACATTAGCGTCGCCACATGGCATATCTTTTAGTAGACAGGCAGGATCGGGAAGGCTTGAGAAGTTTTGAGAGATGGACTAACACATTGTTGGTTTGGGCCTTTTAGTGGGTTTGCTTATAATAAGGAAAACGTAGAACCTATAATCTAGATAAACAACTATTTCCCCTATAAAGTATACCGTCCATAACAGCAGCCGTATCCATCAAGCACGTCCACAGTGGGATTCCTTTGGAAGTGGATCCACCAGCAGTCCTGGACCCTTTTGAGATCATTGTTGCACTTGCTAGGCTAACTAATCTTTATGTTTTGTTTCCTTCATCTGGATGTAGATCATACACTGTTTGTAGTTATACCTACAAAATGTAAAGCGACATCATTCGTAAGCAGTATTATGTAATTGAGATAATCGTAAGCCAGGACTTTTCACAGGACTTTAACCCAGGAAACCGCTATTCATGTCCTTTAATAACGTACCTTAGTAACTTTCAGAGTTGTTTTTTTAACCCAAACCAAGATCTTTTTGCCTAAACACTGCAGCTGGACATTCATAGGAAAAGGCAAAGATGACATTTCGTGAGCTTTCGTGAGCTCTTGAACTTGACAACTATCAGAGCTGATCTGTGCCATGTTACATGAAAATCAAGATGAACTGAATCTTGATTCCTTTCTTCCATCTTCCCCTCAGCTTGTGACAGTAGCCACTGGGGTCCCCACTGCAGTAACCGATGTCAGTGCCAGAACAGCGCTCTGTGTAACCCCATCACCGGAGCCTGCATCTGCCCCCCTGGGTACCGGGGCTGGCGCTGCGAGGCCCAGTGTGAAGTGGGCACCTACGGAAACGGATGCCAGCAGAAATGCCAGTGCCAGAACGGAGCGGCCTGTCACCACGTTACCGGAGAATGCAAGTGCTCCCCGGGATACACTGGAGCTTTGTGAGTCAGAGGCCACGATGTGTGAGAATCTGATCCTAACAACGTCCTTAAAGACTCATTGAGAAACACCTGTTATGCTTCTGAAGCAGTCAGTTTTGCATTATATGTTGCTGGATATAACATGTATAAAAAAATGACAGACACAGACAGAGATGCTCTCTCTCCATATGTGACCTTTAACAGTAGCAGAGAATAACCGGCTGGTGTTTTGGTTTCTTTCTCAGCTGTGAAGACCTGTGTCCTCCAGGTAAACATGGGCAGCAGTGTGAGGAGAGATGTCCGTGTCAGAATGGAGGAGTGTGTCACCATGTGACTGGAGAGTGCTCCTGTCCTGCAGGATGGATGGTAGGCCTCCATTTGTCTTTAAGTAGTGTATTATGGTGATAATAATAATAATATGATGTCCTCTAAATGAGGCCAAAGGTCAACTTACTTTACCGCAGTAAAGTGAGCTGAGGGATTCGTTGCTATCTGTTTGTTCCAATCTGCAACTACCCCCAAGATGCCATCAAATCCTACACACTGTCCCTTTAAATGACTCAGAGATCCAACAATGGCTAAGAAATTATCTTGAGTTCATAATGTGAAAGGAACTCTGAACAGTTTATTATTTAAGTTATAGACTATATTACAGAATACACAAGCTGTGTCCAAAAAGAAAAGAGAAAAAATTAGTTCATTTATTTTCAACATATCCATTCACACAAATCAGCAGTCCTAGAAAGCATAGAGGCACGTGTTCAAAGATGTTAAGGTGTAAAGGACCACATGACCAACAGTCTTGTGTGTTGCTGTTGTGTTTGCTGTGTGCAGGGTACAGTGTGTGGACAGCCATGTCCGAAGGGGAGATTTGGACAAAACTGTTCCCAAGAATGTCAGTGTCACAACGACGGCTTCTGTGTGCTGTCCTCTGGGCAGTGTCTCTGCAGCCCTGGGTACACAGGAGAACGGTAAGAGCAACCGCATATATACATTATACTTATATATATATATATATATATATATATATATATATATATATATATATATATATATATATATATATATATATAATGTACAGTATACAGCAGTTTGTAGTGATATAACTTACTTTCAAAGCAATAATATTACGTATTTTTCACATATATTTCCCACCTCAAGTCCATGGAGGTTTTTGAAAAGCATATAAATGCATATAAATGTCTAAAAATATTTGTGAAGATTTTCTGACACGTGTGCATTGGGTTACATTTGTGTGTGGACTATTTTCACAGTTGCTGACCCACAAATGCATTGTGTTTATATGTGTTGGTGGAAAACTGGGACACCCGGCTTTTCAGCTAATTCATGTGTTATTTCAAAATCGCAAAGGCATTTTCCCCATTTGATTAGATGTTATTTAATGAATAATTTTTCTATTTTGGTTTGAACTTTTACTTCAAACTCAATGGCCAGGTACCGTTAGCAGCTAACGCTAGTGCTGGCTAGTTAGCTTGGTTTGCAATGTGAATCGCAAATTTGTGTTAACTGTAATACTAATTATGATGCTAATTTTGATTCGTGAAAAACAGGCTTAGAACAAAAACAAATTGTACCAGGCTGTAAACATGTTTAGGAGAACTGCAGTTTTGGGCACTTATTCGTGTATTTGTGAAGACTAAAAAAAATCTTTATTTTTCACACACGAGCGGCTGAGCAATATTTAGGAGCTTATTTGAATGGTGCAGTGAGAGGAACTGGTCATGTGCACACATGCGGTTCCGTGTGGGCGTTGTCAATGCTTACAGTGAGGAATGACAACAGTCGATCAAAAAATGGAGAGATCTTCTCTAGGAAATCACACTTCTCTGTCTGAATGGTGCAGAGTGACACAATATGAATAAACAGCACCATCAATCTGCATCCAGAGGCAGATGGTGTGTGTGGTTTTTTTCATTAATAACTAGTACAAAGATGAAAGAAATCAAAAACAGAAACAATCATAATTCCACCGTTTCTCACTGCACAGCATTTGAATCAGAACGCTCTTCCAGAATAAAACAATGAATGCCACTTCTGCTTTTTTTTCTGCGAGCAATCACACACAAGAATAATGGTTCCCTGTCATTCTAGCTAGTTTTCCACCAGCAGTTATATGCCAATTCAAAATACACGCAGCCGCAGAAGCAGCAGCCGCTCATTGTCTGAACGCGCCTTCAAAGTAAAAGCTGCCCTATAAGGATGGGCGAAGGGTGTCGCAACATTTGTCCCTTTAATCTTTCTAGTGGCAGTTTTTATTGATGTTTCACCACCGTGAAGAAATGAGGTGACATTTACATTAACACAGCTTTATGGAACAGAAACAAATGCTGTGCGCAAAACCCCAAATCACCATCTTAAAAACTGATTGGCATAATAATGCAACACACTGTCCAGCACTGGAAGTAGTCAGCCGTCAGCTCTCTGTTTCAAAGAGCTCCACTGTTGTCCAAAAGACTATTAAAACACATCAATGTGCAATGCTGTCGCACTGGATGACATGTTCACACACTGTAGTTCATTTTGACTCAATCACACACACACCGCCCTGCTGTTGGAAATGCTCACCAAAGCGCATGCATTTAACCCGTCAGCTAAAATACTCCATTACAAAAAGATCAAATACATTTTATTTCACCAGTCTTAATCAGCAAAATAAAGTACAAAAGTATATATGTATGGATAAATAACTTTTATATGGAAAACGCTTGCGGACAGTTGTGCGTAGTGGGGATCAAACCCAGGACCAGTTTACTCAGGTACTGTAGGGTACTTCTAATAATTCACTGAAGTATTTACATCTTGTGTTACTTTATAGTTCTACTAACACTCCTCTACATTTCAGAGGCAATTATTGTACTTTCTACTCCATTGCTTTGATCTGACAGCTTTAGACAGTTTAAGATCTTACGTCAAAACCCATTATCAGTGTTGTATTATTATTATCACAGAAGACGATAAACCCTGTGTTGACCTCATTATGACATGCTGAAGAGAGCAGTAAACACACACAAAAAAAATCCAAATCAGATCATCTGTGTTTGCTTAACTCTTCCATATCCTCCAGAGAGCAGAGAGAAAACCAAACCAGGAAGCCCAGTCGCTGTTTTCACAGACAGATCTCAGCAGAGCGCCACGCAGGGCTGCAGGCCCATATAATTAACAATATCAGAGAGCACGCACCATATACTTAGGCTGACCAGTGACGAGACAGGAATAGCCCCTCCATGAGTAAATGAGGGTTTCAGGGAAGCCGGACGTCACAGCATGGCACCGCTCAGAACTGGTTTGGCCGTGCCACACCCGAACCCAATGGAAGGGAGGGGGGCAATATCTATCCCTCAGAACAAGGAACACCACTGTTTTTGGCAAGAATGTGGACAATAAAATGGGCCGTTAAGATAAAACAAAACATAAAAATACAAAATTAACTGCAGTGATGGTTCCGAAAAAAATCTTGAAGTACTTAAAAACACAATGAAGTTTATATCTTTTTCTCTAATTGACGGGGCCAGAGCTGCAGGCCATTTCATTTTCAAACGCAGCTTGATTGCGTGGTTGGACTGATAAATCGGCGCTGTGTAACCATGGGTGAGATAATGAGGACCCGCTGCATTCGTTTCTAACTGTTTGTTTGGCTTAGCTGCCGCCACATTAGCTGAAGCTCTGTGTTCCAGCGATGCCTGTGATCTACAGAGCTGTGGAGCCGCCACAGAGCCTTTTCACTGCAGTCAGTGAGTTTTCTCCACTCACGTTGAACCATGTATGCTAGTTACCATGCGTATGCTAGTTACCATGTGTATGCTAGTTACCATGCGTATGCTAGTTACCATGCGTATGCTAGTTACCATGTGTATGCTAGTTACCATGCGTATGCTAGTTACCATGTGTATGCTAGTTACCATGCGTATGCTAGTTACCATGCGTATGCTAGTTACCATGTGTATGCTAGTTACCATGCATATGCTGGTTACCGAGCGTATGCTAGAAGTTACCATTCGTGTGCTAGTTACCATGCGTATGCTAGTTACCATGCGTATGCTAGTTACCATCCGTATGCTAGTTACCATCCGTATGCTAGTTACCATGCGTATGCTAGTTACCGGGCGTATGATAAAAGGTACCATGCTAGTTACCATGTGTATGCTAGTTACCATATGTATGCTAGTTACCATGCATATGCTAGTTACCATGTGTATGCTAGTTACCATGCGTATGCTAGTTACCATGCGTATGCTAGTTACCATGTGTATGCTAGTTACCATGCATATGCTGGTTACCGAGCGTATGCTAGAAGTTACCATTCGTGTGCTAGTTACCATGCGTATGCTAGTTACCATGCGTATGCTAGTTACCATCCGTATGCTAGTTACCATCCGTATGCTAGTTACCATGCGTATGCTAGTTACCGGGCGTATGATAAAAGGTACCATGCTAGTTACCATGTGTATGCTAGTTACCATGCGTATGCTAGTTACCATGCATATGCTAGTTACCATGTGTATGCTAGTTACCATGCGTATGCTAGTTACCATGTGCATGCTAGTTACCATGCATATGCTGGTTACCGAGCGTATGCTAGAAGTTACCATTCGTGTGCTAGTTACCATGTGTATGCTAGTTACCATCCGTATGCTAGTTACCATGCGTATGCTAGTTACCATGCGTATGCTAGTTACCGGACGTATGATAAAAGGTACCATGCTAGTTACCATGTGTATGCTAGTTACCATGCGTATGCTAGTTACCATGCATATGCTAGTTACCATGTGTATGCTAGTTACCGAGCATATGCTAGTTACCGAGCACATGCTAGAAGTTACCATGCTAGTTACCATGCGCATGCTAGTTGGTTGGTACGTGCATTAAAGTTCTATATCGTATATATCTGGAATGAACAGTGATGTTATTGCGGATAGTTGATGCTATCTATATATGGATATCTATTTAGCGTTGTCATTAGTTGGATATTCATGGCTGCAGAGGTTGATGTCTGGTGAGCCAAGCAGGCAGTTCCTAGTATGGCGTTCATGGGGTGGATGAGCAAGCTTGACTCTGACACTTTGACCCCCTCATGTCCATGTCTACTTTTTACCACATCCTGTTGCTGCCTCCAGAATAAAAGCAGAAGGGAGTTCATACTTCAAATTATATCATCTTTTCATTTAATTGATTATCAGTGTCAGGGAAATAGAATACAGGCAGACTCTGCAAGTACATGTTTTATTCTTTATAGCTGACTTGTAAAAAGGCGTTCATTTTTTTCCGTCATTTCGAGGTTTTTACTTTAGAATTAGTTACAATATTTTCTCAACGCTGACTTCACACAGTCAGCAGTTTGAAACTAAATGCATACAGTGACCACAATCTTTTAAAATGCATGAAGAGTTTTCTCATAAACTCAACCATAAGTCATAACTTGCATAACTGGAATTATTTTAGTTTCATGGTGTACTCCTGGAATGACTCTGTTCCATAATGTAGAGATATATAACTTGAGCTTGAACAACTAAAGAGGGACTGTGTGTGGGCTGTGACTCAGTGTGTCCATGTAGCTGGTATGACTATGACATATGATTATGACATTGCTTTAACCTAAACATTTTAACAGAATTCTTACATTTCATTCAGAATGCCAGATGCACGATGTGGAGGTCCGACTTTAAAATGTTTGCATGCTTTGTACAGTTTATTTAACTGTGTCGGGTTCGTCTGTCTGTTGTAGTTAATTTGTGTGCAGATTGCTAAACCAAGTCCTGCTTAACATCCTTTTTTCCCCATCTTAAAAATACATTGTCAATGAACATTTTTCAGATACTGTTTGTCAACTTAATCTGCGTGACAACAACCCAAAAGCATTTTGCTCTCGTACCAACAAAACATGTTCCATAACCTAATTAAAGGAGAAACAGTTGCAACAAGAGTAAAACACACAGAGGTATTTCATCCTCCAGGAGAACTGTTATTGATCACCTCCACCTTTTCAAATCCCTAACCACGGATACCTCGCCGTCTCTCTCTGTGAACAGGTGCCAGGACGAGTGTCCGGTCGGTACTTACGGTGCCGGCTGTGCGAAGACGTGCCGCTGTGAGAACAAGAGCAAGTGCTCCCACATCAACGGGCTGTGTCTGTGTGAGCCGGGATACACGGGGGAGACATGCGGCGTCCGGCTGTGTCCTGAGAGACACTACGGCCTCCGCTGTGACAGGAAGTGTCCGTGCTACGCCCAGAACACACGCAGGTATGCAAGCAAATAGCGTTCAAACTTCATTCTGCATGTAGTAGACGGGATCAATGGAATGTTCCCGAGTTTTAACATCTGGAAAAAAGAGTCTGGAGTGTGTTTGTAATATTCCAAAACATGGCTCTGAGGGTTCAAAGCTGTATCTGTCAAATTCCAGTGTGAACAGATGTGAGTGAGAGGTATTGCCGTGTTGTCTGTTTATGTTTGTCACTGTGATGGTTGACCCTGGAGACAGCTGACCGCTGTGGGCCAGTACAGTGATCAGTTGGGCCGCCGCAGCTGGCAGCTGCATGTCTGCAGGGACAGCTGTTCCGCTGCTCCTCAATGGGAGTGCTGTGTCAGGTGGGCCAGCTGTCAGTCAAACACAACCACTAACAAGCACAGGCCCGCTCCACCTGTGTCACTGCAGATAACCTCCACCCTGCTGGCACGGAGGCGTCCAGTCCTTCAGTCAGTTACATGCACAATCTAGTTTGTGCTCCAGTTTAAGGAGCAGTCCAGCCTCTCTTAGAGTTCTGCCTCCCAGACGACCTGGATTGTCTTAAGAAAATATTGTGGTCCGGTTTGGATTCGGGACATTTCAATGTGTAAAGCTTTGAGCTCAGATTTGGTCTTTTTTATATGTGTTTATTAAATCAGTCAGTTTATCACAGGGCACATATACACCTACGGGCATTTTTTCTTTTTACAGCATCACTAGCAGGTACAAAATTCCCCTCGACCAACACTTTGGTCCCTGAAAAATACTTTGTCTATGTTGGACACATGGGTGGATTATGAGACGATGGGCCCCTGGGCACAGACATGCAAAAGGCCCCTCCACCTCTTCATCATAGGTGCAAGACCAGCAGGCTTTATAGTGTTCTTGTTGTGTTGTGTCTCTTTGTAGTCATTGTGTGTCTCTTTGCAGTCGTTTCATGTTTCTTTGTGAACACTTTGAATCTCTAACTTGTTGGTCTCTTTGAAGGACATGTTTTAGTCCTTAGTCTTTGGGCCTCTTTGGGCCTCTTTGGGCCCCTGGACCTGAGCCCGGTAGGCATGTTCGGTGCTATGATCTGAACCACAACATCCCCATCCTTCCGGCCTCAGTATGTTTCAGACAGAGCGCTTGTCAGTCTCACAGCATCTGACAACCGCTTCACCCAGTGATCTACTTCATTATCTTTTCTTTTGAAAAACTAAGTGAAACACCACATGTGACTTCAGGCAGAGTTCCATTTGGTCGTGCTGGGCGACAGAAAAGGCTGGAAACCCAATAGAATGGGTGTAGGCGGCATATGAGGCACCAGGTCAGAGCTGATTATCAGCTGGTAGAGAATATGCTGAACTTACATTTCATTTGCAAAGATACTAGTTTAATTAAGCCGCTTCAAGCAGGGAGAGATGTGTTTTTATGAGTCTGTATTGTTTACAATGCTGTTGGAATATGCAATACTCTGTTGATTCAGGCTGCCATAAGACAGCAGGAGTGACTGTGGTTCAGTCCTTCAATCAGAGAGTCGGTGGTTTGGTCCCCGCCTCCGCTTGTCCATGTCGACATGACCTTGGGCAAAACGCTTTACCCCAAGTTGCTCCCGCCTACGCTGTGTGAATGTTAGTTAGTCCTGATGGGCCGATGGCACCTTCATGGTAGCTCCTCCCATCAGTGTATGAATGGGTGAATGATGACATGTAGAGCTTTGAGTGGTCGGAAGACTAGAAAAGATCTGTACAAGTACAGTCTATTGACCATTGTTTTGTGTGCCAAAAGTAGAAAGTAGTGCTTCAAGTATAATGAACTCTTAAAGACACTGCCCCTGGTACTGAAAGGTAGGAATCCCAAATCTGAGAGGCAATAATGGGCCTACAGTCTGAGCACCAACTACAGAAGAAGGAAGAACAATGCCCCTATGTGTTCCTCTCTTTTCCCAGCTGCCACCCGATGTCAGGGGAGTGTACGTGCCGGCCTGGCTGGTCCGGCCTCTACTGCAACGAGACCTGCACCCCGGGGTTCTATGGAGAGTCCTGCCAGCAGGTGTGCCAGTGCCAGAACGGTGCCGACTGCCACGGCGTGACCGGGGAGTGCATCTGCGCTCCAGGCTTCACGGTAAAACCACATTTCTGCAACGCCACAATGTGCTTCAGGTCACCTCTCACGTTCATTCATAGGCATATACGGTGTGTTTGATAAAGCATGTGGTTGTGGCGCAAGGCCTTTGAGGCAAATGTGTGCCAGCAGCCCAAAGCCAGACCAGACACTAACAGCCCACTTTAGGAGCTGAACGTCTTCACTACAGTACACCTTAAAGGTGCTATCGGTAAGAATGCAGCTCTTTAGGGACATCGCGTGGCAGCAGGAGGAACTACAGCGAGGTCAGCAGATGCTGTTTTCTTTTCTGGGTTTCTAGCATAAATTAATGAATAAATCCTTTTATTGTGTCCAGTACACGCTAAGCATGTACTGTAGTGTAAGTTCCTGTGTCCTGTTTTAAAGATTTAGATATGTGGCGGGCTGGTAGATAGCTTAGCATAAAGACTGGAAGCAAGAAAGGGAAACAGCTAGCCTGCTCTGTCCAAAGTTCAGTAATACATCCCGAAAGCTAGAAACAGACATTTCACTCCACAAGTGTGTCATTTTAGGTCGTTTCAGCACGTGACCTTCAGAAAGTATCAACAGTTTATCCATCCAACCAGTACTTCTGTGCAGCTGTAGTCTGAGCTGACTCTGTATAGATATGATGATCCCACCCACACTGTAATGTTAAGACTCCAGAAGGTATAAACAGCCACATCAGCTTTCCAGGAAATTCAGCATGGACCTCACCTAAAGCCACAAATAGTTATTTTATTTTTTAGTAATGGATTAAATAAACGAGGTACAATATAAATATAAAATGTTAATTTTTTATTTTTTTTATATCGTGCCATTTTTATTGATTGAAATAATCTCATCCAACCACATGAGCAGATATCCGGATGATTGTACACATCACACACACAACCATTTCAAAGTGCTGTTCTGAGCAGACAAGTCCCCATTGTTTCCATGTGCATGTATCTGCTTCAAGCACTTTATAGCGTTTGTCATGGAGACATCAGCGCTGCGGGGAAAACCAGACAAAACCAGATGTCTCATCCCGGCTGCTTCATACATGCTCTCGATATCGCTTTTAAATTACCGACCGAATGCAGTTGAACAGGTTGAACTGGTTGATGTGAGCTGGCAAACCGTCCCTGCTGCAGGTAGAGAGACTCAGCAGCTGTGTCACACATCTGCTGAACACATCTGATGCCTGGAGAACTGGTTTCACACAAGGTGCCCAATTATGTGAGGAAGAAAAATAAATATGGGAAGGACGGCTTTGAGGCACTTGTGGGTGTAATACGGCGGATGAACTGATCGTGTTTCTTCAGAGCTCCTGAGCTGTTCGTTTGAAGGAAGTGTGACATCATTGTTCCATCCATTCATCTCCTGTATCTCCTCTCAGGGTCCCAACTGCACAGTGGCCTGTCCAGCAGGGTCACACGGAGTGGACTGCTCCTCCAGATGCAGCTGCAAGAACAGAGCCCAGTGTTCTCCTGTGGACGGATCCTGCTCCTGCACACCAGGTGAGTGAGGAGGAAGACAGGAAACATATTGAAACGCACTTGTGCAATGTATTTCTATATGTAATTATGTCAATACGCTTATTTCATGCTGTGGGATTTTTTTTCTTAAAAGATTTGATCTGAAATGTTTATTCTAGTCTGTTACTATTTCACAACAAGGAAATCATGGAAATTCACCTTTTCCATCTCCTTTAGAGCAAACAAATATGACGTGAAACACTTCAATGGCTTTAAGCATTTATTATATTCCTTTTTATTTATTATATTCCTTTTTATTTCAGACTCATAGGTCCATATAGCAAAAAAAACAAATACAACAACAATATATAAAATACAATGCAATAGAATACAATACAATAAAATACGAGGACACAGGTATAATCATTGCAGTTAAAAAAAGTCACTCGTGGTTAAAAAAATACAGACACTTGTTCCAATGTTTCCAGAAACAGGAAGAATACCTCATATCACTCTGTGTTGCTCAGTTAAGGCTTTTATGATTACATTTGCTGAGTCATTTAATCTACATTTAAATTTGTAAATAAAATTCATATTCCTGCTTATTAAGCAAATACTTGGAATAATTCAATTGAATGGACAGAGCTCTTTCCCCACAGATGGTCTGACCCAGAAGAACAGAGTCTTATATACATTCAATAATGAAAGAAAGTACAGAATAGCAGGACATAGAATAACAAGATATACGTTGTTATTGACGTCATTTCGATAGCGCCTAGCAGACGAGGTCAAGATGAGCTGTCTCTGCTTGCAGAGTTCAGCCATGCGTTTAGGAGAACACTGTAATGTATTTCCACCACAAGAATGCTCTACTAGTACAGAGTGAAGCGACGTGCGTTTGAGATCTCTGACTGTGTCCTCAGGGTGGCATGGAGTGGACTGCTCCATCAACTGCCCCAGTGGCTCCTGGGGTCTGGGCTGTAACCTCACCTGCTTGTGTGGGAACGGAGGAGCGTGCAACGCCCTGGACGGTCATTGTACCTGCGCTCCCGGCTGGAGAGGAGAGAAGTGCAACCTCCACTGCCAGGTGAGAGGACATGGATGCTGCCAGGGAGTCTGATCAATCAATGTGATCAATATTAATACGTGAAGGTGAATGAGGAAAAATCACAGCTTTAGTGCAGCAAAATTAACTTCTACTACTATCCTTCCAAGACAACAATATAATAATAAGGTTAACTTTATTTATATAGCACCTTTAAAAACAAAGACACAGTGTTACAGAGAAGTAAAGCATAGTCATACATAACTTAAATACCGGTAAACAAAAAGAACCATGAAGGCAATGAATACATCAAAATCAAACAAATAACCAAAAAGAGCAAATGGAGTAGAAAACAAACAAATAAATAAATGAAATATACAAACAAAACCAGGGGAACAAAGAAATGCATAATAGATCATAAAAGGACGACATCACTTAAAAGCCATTCTATAAAAATGTGTTTTAAGAAGTGATTTAAAAGAAGTTATTGATTCTGCCAGCCTTATCTCTGATGGCAATGTCTGTTTCAACACTACAAATCACTATTGATAGTATTGATATTTTCACGAGGCTTATCAACATTAAGATTAACATGCAGTTTAAATATGACATGTTGTGGTTGATTTCTTCTGGATCGATGATGATTCATCGTTGTAAAACCTGATGCTGTATAAACTTAGCAGCTATCTCCTGCTTGGTGAGGCGCCACAGGAACTCACCCCAGTCATCGATCAGCCACAGAACACGATCAGAGTTCAATTCACGTAGATGTATTGGTAACACACAGGTCACAACAAATATAAACATAGTAATATAAAACATAGTATTTATAACGTAACATTCAGTTCAGGTCCAATCCCTTATTTCATATTTCTCATCACTCACTTTCCTCACCAGTTCAAGCCGGTTATTTTAAAGTATGCGGCTGCTTTGCACACATCCCCCACCCGGTCCTTCTCTGAACGACTTTTGTCATAACATGAGGTGCCACAGGTTCCCAGTTTAGCCTCCCGGTCCTCGGTCCCTAGCATCTACAGATCTCTTTCTACTGGTCAGTGCTGGAATACAGCAAGGTCCCTGTGACTCTATCTGTGTCCTTCCAACCGATGATCCTTCTCACTACGCGCATCTTCTCAGGCTGGATATGCACTGTGTATTACGGGGCCGCTCCCTGTTCACATGAATGTGACCCGTAACAACATGTCCTGGAATGTGCTCTTTATAACCCGGATCGTGTCTGAGACATTAGTATGTGGGCTGTATATGACTTTTATGACAGTTTTTACTTAAGCATAAGATATGACACCTCTAGATACAAAACATTTTCCTTGCACAGACACAACATCAATAATTGTATTTATCCATGTAGGCAACATTCATTTGTTTTACAAGGACATCTAGCATCTAACCATCCACCCATCCTGCTCATCAGCAATAAACTCCTCAAGTTCTAGGCATCGGATACTAGCCAATCAGAGGCAGAGTCTTCATGGCGGAAAAAAAAAAATCAATCAAACTACCGTGAATAACTAGTCGTTTATCTGCCAATGGCTGTGAAACAGCATGTGTCATGTGGATGAGAGGGACTTTCCCCAAACACTCTTGTTCTTACTGTTTGTCCCGAGGCTATAGATACTGGTACTGGTATCTGATCTCATACTCTACACTTTTAATAATATAAACTGCCCCTAAGAACACGAAAAGCAGAAAAGAGTTTCTGTCTAAAGTCTAAATGTGAATGACCTGGTAATGAAGGTCATCCCTGTGGTTACTGTGTGTCTGCCTCAGGATGGCACCTACGGTCTGGACTGTAGGGAGCGCTGTGACTGCAGTCATGCCGATGGATGTCACCACTCTACTGGTCACTGCCGCTGTCTGGCCGGGTGGACGGGTAAGACCTCATACAGTGTTACTGGCTCATAGTCTGTTGAATATCTTTACAGGACACCAACCACAGCACATACTTCCTGCTCTCTATGGTGCTGATCGTTCATGTGTGTGTGTGTGTGTGTGTGTGTGTGTGTGTTCTTTTACTCACTACATAGTGAGGACCGTACAACTTTTTAACCAACACAGTGAGGACATTTTCTTCAAAGGCCTTTTTGAGGGTTCAGACTTGGTTGTACGGTCCGGGTTAGAATTCGGTTGAGGTTAGGGTTGGAGTCAGTACTCAGTTTACACGTCTGCATGCATTATGTACAAAACACACTGAAAGGTATTTGCATGTGTGTGCGTAGGTATCCACTGTGACAGTGTGTGTGCAGAGGGCCGCTGGGGCCCCAACTGCTCCGTCCCCTGCAACTGCAAGAACGGAGCCTCCTGCTCTCCAGACGAAGGGACCTGTGAGTGCGCTCCAGGATACAGAGGCACCACCTGTCAAAGGAGTGAGTCCCAACACTGCAACCGCAAGATCATCACACAGCTGACACTTGACTTAAAGGAGGATGGAGGTTTTTTTCATAGTTTTGTCCATCATTCCTATTAGAAATAATAACATTGTACTGAATAAATCAGATACATGAGTTGGATGATCAGACAGTTTGGTCAAATGTGTTTGGAAGAGAAGTTGAAGCATACAATGATAACTCAAACAACTTCAACTTTGACCTAAAGGACTGTACTTGTTGTAGTTCATGCCCACTTTCCCATGCACTGAGGGATTGTTGGTGACATTTCACTCAGTCTGACCAACAAATATAGTGCTTGAGATCATATTGTCGTCTGACTGCTCGTGTTTCTGACCCTTTTGGATTTCATTGTACTCATGTCTTCCTGTTCCAGTCTTTGAGTCTCATCTCCAAAACTTCATCAGCGTTAAATCCACAAATATTTTTGCAAAATCTCCAAAACTTGGCAAAGAACAGAATCTTAAAATCCTTTAATAGCCACAGCTGCATGCTTTTCCGCACCAGTCCAGGGCTGGGATAGCTATTGCACAATAGCCTGGATGGGTGTGGCTAAACTTTCCCCTGGTTTGCCCGCAGTCTGCTCTCCCGGTTACTTCGGTCACCGCTGCAGTCAGACCTGTCCTCAGTGTGTCCACAGCAACGGGCCGTGCCACCATGTCTCAGGGCAGTGTGACTGTCTGCCAGGCTTCAAAGGGGCGCTGTGCAACGAGGGTGAGTGTCCGCTGTTTCAAAAGCTTCTGGGCCCAACCTGTGTGGGATTTCAAAGGCTGAGGCTGGTCACAGCTTCCTGCATGAATGTACTGTATTTATATGAATAGGCATTTGCCATCATTACCCATATGCACATTGTATTTCACAGCGGGGCATTAAGGAGTGCCTTAAACCTGTTTTCTTTCTAATGGCCAGCAGGGGGCGCCTCCTCTGGTTGCCAAAAGAAGTCAAATTGTATCGTCTATGAGAAATGACTCTACTTCTCACTTGATTTATTACCTCCGTGAACATTGTAAACAGGACTTCTTCAACACAGCATGATGTACATTCAGTAAATGATGGTCCCATTTAGAGTCAAATATTCATGAATAATAATTCACACGTGTCTTTTGTGTTTAGTGTGTCCCAGCGGTCACTTTGGGAAGAACTGTGCCTGGAGATGCAGCTGCACCAACAACGGCACCTGTAACCCCATCGACGGCTCCTGCCAGTGTTACCCAGGATGGATCGGCAGCGACTGCTCTCAGCGTGCGTTCACTCGATAACACGATCAATGAGATACACGATGGTTATGATGTGTTCCATGTGTTCAAGTTTCTTCTTTAAATCGTATATTTTGTCAAATATGTCATTTAGAAAGGATATTTATCCGGTGTGACTCAAGATGATATGCGCTGACACTGCGTTGTCCTTTGCTGCAGCTTGTCCTCCTAGTCAGTGGGGACCCAACTGCATCCACACCTGTAACTGTCACAACGGAGCCTACTGCAGCGCTTATGATGGAGAATGCAAGTGCACCCCGGGATGGACCGGCCTCTACTGCACACAACGTCAGTAACACACTCACACACACACACACACTCACACACACACACACACACACACACACACACACACACACACACACACACACACACACACTGTCCCGTTTGAGACATTTATATGACTCAGCATTTTCTGTTTGTTTCAGAAATAGAGCATTTTAAAAGTCTATCATGTGACGTATGATTGCGCCCTTACAGGCTGTCCATTAGGGTTCTATGGGAAGGACTGCTCTCTGACCTGCCAGTGCAGGAATGGAGCTGACTGTGATCACATCTCTGGACAGTGCACCTGTCGCACCGGCTTCATGGGACGGCACTGTGAACAAAGTATGTAACGCTGTCTTCATCCTGTCTGTGTTTCTTCTTCTTTAAGCTCCTCTTAGTGCTTGTACTTTACAAATATATATATATATATATATATATATATATATATATATATATATATATATATAGATATATATAGATGTATATATATCGATATATATATGTATACGAATTATAACTTTTTCCCTATTTCCAGGGTGTCCTTCTGGTTCGTATGGTTATGGCTGCCGTCAGGTGTGTGACTGTCTAAATAATTCCACATGTGATCACATGACTGGTACATGCTACTGCAGCCCAGGCTGGAAGGGAGCTCGCTGTGATCAAGGTGAGCTCACACCTCAATGTTACATCCTGGAGTCCGTAGTCCGTTCTCAGACCTGTTTTGGGTCATTGAGAGTCATCTACTTGGACTAATGTCCATTTCAAACAAACTAACTGTGGTAACATTTGCTCCTCCTCCGGTTGCAGCTGGTGTGGTGGTGGGCAGCCTCAACAGTCTGACCAGTGCAGCCATGCACGTGGACACCTACCAGATCGGAGCCATCGCAGGAATCATTGTCCTGGTGCTCCTGGTGCTCTTCCTCCTCCTCCTTTTCATCATCTACAGGAAGAAGCAGAAGGGCAAAGAGCCCACCATGCCGGCCGTGACCTACACTCCTGCCATGAGGGTCCCTGCTGACACCCCATTTGCAGGTGCTTACAGGTTCAGGGACAAGTGCTGTCCCAGGCATGTTGGGTCGGTCTTTCCTGGTTTTGGACCACCAGTTGCTTCCTTGACTGTTGTATTGTTTTTAAACAGTTAAACACTATTTTGAAAAGGATTGCCGGACAATGAAAATACTTACTGCTTTTTCATGCTAAGTTGCTGGAGTCCATGGTCCTGTTTGCCAAAAACAAAATACTTCTATAACAGCACAAGGCTGCTAATCACATAAAGATGATGACTTGATTTTACAGGAACCAGAGGGTTTAATGTTCCTCATATTTAATGTCCTTGCATTGATGATTAATCTGAGTGTCCTTGCCATGGACAAACAAACTGAAGACAGAATGTGTTTTTCTCTCGACCACTCATAAAAATGTATCTCTTACCTTACCAACGAGAAGTGCAAAAATAAGATAACACGAGAAAACTCTCAGAAATGTAAGGGTACGAACAAAATAAGAACAAATCGCGGATGCGAATAAAAGTAAGAGGACATTTGTTCTTATACCACTTCCTGCTTGTTGAATGTAAATATAAGCAGGTGAATCTAGTGCATTTGTACACACACATGAGGATGCAAATGCACACACAGCAACGTCACACACACGTCTAATAATGTTTTCACTAGTGGCGGGTCGTCAGGGCTTGCTAAGCCTTCTCTGCTGGCCTAAACAAAATCACTAAGTTTACATTATAGCATCCAGCTGTTGAACAGCTGACTACGACTGAATGCGCAAGTAGAAAATCCACGGCCCGCCACTGGTTTTCACACCATTCCACCTGCTGAAAGTTGATGATGAACTCAAGGAATGTAGCAATATGCCAACAGAGGCAGGGATGAAGAAGACTATTAAGAAAACCCAATGAACACTTGATTCTTGGTCGGACAGATTGAGATGCTGTTAACGTTGGGTTTCATGATGAACTTCCTGGTAATGGTTCTTGTCACCATCTCCTTCAGACGCTCACCCACCAGCATGCGAGGGCCATCCCAGCAGCTACTTTTCCAATCCCAGCTACCACACTATGACCCAGTGCATCAGCTCTCCACATGTTAACAACGGCCCGTATGGAAAGGTATGGATGTGGACTCTATAGAGGGTCAAAGAGATGGCAAAGTAGGAATGCCATGAGGAATTTGTCTATTAATGATATACATTCTAACTGATGTTTGTTCCTTTCACATTCATTGTTCAGGCCAAGAACAACCAGCTGTTTGTGAACTTGAATCATATGGATCAGAGAAAAAGGGTTCCTCTATCTGAGCACACCAGCACACTGCCTGCAGACTGGAAACAAGAAGACTGCTTCAATGAACTGGGTGAGACATAGAATACATTAAAGTGTAGTCTGAGCTGATAACTTTTGCTTCCACCATTTACTGACCTTCCTCATTTCTATTTTTCCTCCTACCAGGAGCCTACGGAATTGACAGGAGATACATGGGGAAGTCTTTACGAGGTAGGTCAGTACACAGTATACACAAATACATCCTGAACTGCTGGAATTCACCTCTCACTGGCTCCTCTGCCTGTGTCATCCAGATCTGAAGGGCACTCTTTACCATGCCAGCTCCTGCTCCCTCAACAGCTCTGAAAACCCGTACGCTACAATAAAGGACCCTCCTCCGCTCACACCCAAGAACACGGAGTGTGGCTACGTGGAGATGAAGTCACCGGCCAGACGGGACTCCCCGTACGCTGAGATCAGCAACAGCAGCCCCACCAGTAACCGCAATGTCTATGAAGTTGGTGAGTAGTAT
Organism: Taurulus bubalis; assembly: GCF_910589615.1. Classification (NCBI taxonomy): domain Eukaryota; kingdom Metazoa; phylum Chordata; class Actinopteri; order Perciformes; family Cottidae; genus Taurulus; species Taurulus bubalis. Next base: position 2,124,258 of record NC_136607.1, on the reverse strand, counting down.
GTTGACATTGGTTGTTGTCATTGTGAGTGCTTTTTGGAGTGTACGTCAATTGCAGTACCGTAAAAGTCGGGTTACAAGCCGCTCCTACCTTCGGTCAGTGTCCCGCTGTAGCAAGCTAGCAGCAGCGCTAGCTCCCGCTGCTGCTAGCTCCCGCTGCTGCTAGCTCCCGCTGCTGCTAGCTCCCCGCTGCTGCTACTACTGCCTGCGTCCCCTCTGCCCAAGTCGGGTGTCGAGCCGGGGCTGGTCATGCTACCTTTGGTGATTGTCGGGGAGCTAGCAGAAGTTAGCGGGGGAACTAGCATGAGCGCCAGCTGGCTACAGCTCATTCTGGGGGATCCCGAGGCGTTCCAAGGCCAGCCGGGAGATATAATCCCTCCAGCGTGTCCTCGGTCTTCCCCGGGGTCTCCCACCAGTTGGACGTGCCTGGAAAACCTCTAATGGGAGGCGTCCAGGAGGCATCCTGACTAGATGCCCGAACCACCTCAGCTGACTCCTTTCGACACGAAGGAGCAGCGACTCGACTCCAAGCTCCCTCCTGATGTCCGAGCTCCTTACCCTATCTCTAAGGGTGAGCCCGGCCACCCTGCGGAGGAAGCTCATTTCGGCCGCTTGTATTCGAGATCTCGTTCTTTCGGTCACGACCCAGAGTTCGTGACCATAGGTGAGGGTTGGAACATAGACCGACCAGTAAATGGAGAGCTTCGCCTTCCGGCTCAGCTCCCTCTTCACCAGGACGGACCGGTACAGCGCCTGTTTTATTGCTGCAGCCGCACCGATCCGTCTGTCGATCTCCCGCTCCACCTTACCCTCACTCGTGAACAAGACCCCGAGATACTTGAACTCCTTCGCTTGGGGTAGGCAGTTTGTCCCCACCTGGAGGGAGCAATCCACCGGTTTCCGGCAGAGCACCATGGCCTCAGATTTGGAGGCGCTAACTCTCATCCCTGCCGCTTCACACTCGGCTGCAAAACGCCCCAGTGAATGCTGAAGGTCACAATCCGAGGAGGCAAACAGGACCACATCATCCGCGAACAGCAGAGAGGCGATCCCGAGACTCCCGAACCGGATCCTCTCCGCCCCCTGGCTGCGCCTAGATATCCTGTCCATGAAAGTCACGAACAGGACCGGTGATAAAGGGCAGCCCTGGCGGAGGCCAACACCCACCGGGAACGTGTCTGACTTACTACCGAGGATACGAACACAGCTCCTACTGCAGGCGTACAAAGACCGGATAGCCCGTGCCAACGGGTCCGGCACCCCATACTCCCGCAGCACCCCCCACAAAAACCCCCGAGGGACCCGGTCGAAAGCCTTCTCCAAGTCCACAAAGCACATGTAGACTGGTTGGGCAAACTCCCAGGACCCCTCCAGTAGTCTTGCAAGGGTAAAGAGCTGGTCCACTGTTCCACGACCGGGACGGAATCCGCACTGCTCGTCTTGAATCTGAGGTTCGACAAGCGGTCGGAGCCTCCCTTCCAGCACCCTGGCATAAGCTTTTCCCGGGAGGCTGAGCAGTGTGATGCCACGATAGTTTGAGCACACTCTCCGGTCCCCCTTCTTGTAGATGGGAACCACCACCCCGGTCTGCCAGTCCATGGGCACTGTTCCCGACCCCCATGCGACACTGAAAAGGCGTGTCAACCAAGACAGCCCAACAATGTCCAGCGCTTTCAGCATCTCAGGGCGGATCTCATCCACCCCTGGCGCCTTGCCACCAAGGAGCTTTTTGACTACCTTAGCGACCTCTGCCAGGGATATGGGAGAAACCACCCCAAAGTCTTCCGGCGCTGCCCCCTCTCCGGGGGACATGTTAGCCGGGTTTAGGAGTTCCTCAAAGTGCTCTTTCCACCGCCCGACGATGTCCCCAGTCCGGGTCAGCAGTTCCCCCCCCCCTGCTGAGAACAGCCTGGGGTAGGCCCTGCTTTCCCTTCCTGAGCCGTCGGATGGTTTGCCAGAACTTCCTTGAGGCCAACCGAAAGTCCTTCTCCATGGCCTCCCCGAACTCCTCCCATGCCCGAGTTTTAGCATCCGCGACCATCGCAGCTGCAGCCCTTCTGGCCTGCCGGTACCCGTCAGCTGCTTCAGGAGACCCCTGGGCCAGCCAGGCCCGAAAGGCCTCCTTCTTCAGTTTGACGGCTTCCCTCACCCCCGGTGTCCACCACCGGGTTCTCGGGTTGCCGCCACGACAGGCACCGATGACCTTCTGGCCACAGCTCCGAGCAGCCGCGTCCACAATAGAGGCTTTGAACATGGTCCACTCGGGTTCCATGTCCCCAGCCTCCCTCGGGATTTGTGAGAAGTTCTTCCGGAGGTGGGAGTTGAAGACCTCCCGGACAGGGTCCTCCGCCAGACGTTCCCAGTTCACCCTCACTACACGTTTGGGCTTGCCAGGTCTTTCTAGCTGACTCCCCCGCCATCTGATCCAACTCACCACCAGGTGGTGATCAGTTGACAGCTCTGCTCCTCTCTTCACCCGAGTGTCCAAGACATACGGCCGCAGATCAGATGATACGACTACAAAGTCGATCATTGATCTCCGGCCTCAGGTGTTCTGGTACCAGGTACACTTATGAGCCACCTTATGCTCGAACATGGTGTTCGTTATGGACAAACTGTGGCTAGCACAGAAGTCCAACAACAAAACACCATTCGGGTTCAGATCGGGCAAGCCGTTCCTCCCAATCACGCCCCGCCAGGTTTCTCTGTCATTGCCCACGTGAGCGTTGAAGTCTCCCAGGAGAACTATGGAGTCGGCAGGCGGCGCCCTTTCCAGGACCCCTCCCACCGACTCCAAGAAGGCCGGATACTCCGAACTGCTGTTCGGTGCATAAGCACAAACAACAGTCAGAGCTTTACTCCCTGCAACCCGTAGGCGCAGGGAGGCGACCCTCTCGTTCTCCGGGGAAAACTCCAACATAGCGGCGCTCAGCCGGGGGCTCGTGAGTATCCCCACTCCCGCCCGGCGCCTCTCACCCTGGGCAACTCCAGAAAAGGACAAAGTCCAACCCTTCTCCAAGAGCTTGGTTCCAGAGCCCATGCTGTGCGTGGAGGTGAGCCCAACTAAATCTAGCTGGTACCGCTCCACCTCCTGCACCAGCTCCGGCTCTTTCCCCGCTAGCGAGGTGACGTTCCACGTCCCTAGAGCTAGTCTATGCTGCCGGCGATCGGCTCGCCCAGGTCTCCTGCCTGGCCCGCCGCCCGGTCTGCATAGCACCCGACCCCGATAATTCTCCCCGCGGGTGGTGGGTCCACGGGGTGACTGCTGCTCCATGTTGTTTCTTCGGGCTGAGCCCGACCGGGCCCCATGGGCGAAAGCCCGGCCACCAGACGCTCGCCGACGAGCTCCCCTCCTGGGTCTGGCTCCGGGAGGGTGCCCCGGTTTCCCTTGTCCGGGCGAGGTAACTTTAGTCCGTGGGCTGCAATTCATCAGGGTTTTTTGAACCGCTCTTAGTCTGGGCTCTCCCCCGAGACCTGTTTGCCTTGGGAGACCCTACCAGGGGCTGACGCCCCGGACAACATAGCTCCCAGGATCACTGAGCCACTCAAACTCCTCCACCACGTTAAGGTGGCGATTCATTGGAGGAGATTTTTATTTATTATATTATTATATTATATTATATTATATTATTTATATAATTCAATATCTTAAATCACAAATTTGCCTCAAGAAGGTTCAACATCTGTACAGCCGACAACACCGTCTGTCCTTAGATCCTCGATTCAGATCAAACCTCTTTGTTTTAGTCTGTTTCATTTTAATTCATTTCCAGGTTTCAAAATATGAATCCTACATCTGTGTTTAGCATGAATGTTTAAAGATAACCGATACAGCATTGGAGGCGGGGTCCCATTTAATTTCTATGAAAATTTCTATGAAACAAAGAAAGTTCAACTTCTGAGCCTCGGTCTCTGGCTCATGAACCTCTTAGCGTTCCTGTAAAATTTGACGAAAAACTCCTATCCAGGTACACCCAAAGTAAATTGCAAGCTGTACTTGAACTATGTGGAGTAAATGCATGGTCTTGGTCTCTTTTGAAAGGCAACAATCTGAAGCTTTTTTCCCTCAATAGTCAGAATCACTTTAAGTTCTGCTGACACTGAGTTATATGAGTTTGAACACACTAAAGTATAAGGTTTTCATTTCCGCCTGAACATTTCTTTGTAAATAGATGCCTGTAGATGACTATAAATGGGACTTATGGACTGGAAAACACAATGGGACCATAGCCTGAAGCCTTTTCTAGTCTGAGTAAAAAGCAGATAACAATATCACAGAAAATGAATATTTTACACATGTTTTTCTAATGAAATGTCTAGGCGTTTTTCCATTTTAAGACTAACAATATTCATGATATATATACCATATACCTATTAAGTTCACTTTGCTTTGTACTTAATTCTTCCTGCAACTGCCAACCCGCCTGTCTTTGGTTTCAGAGCCTGTCAGTAGCATCCAGCTGACTGGAGACAGCAATGGCGACGCACAGTTTGGTCAAGATCCGTACGATCTACCAAAGAACAGCCACATCCCCTGTCACTACGACCTGCTGCCGGCCAGAGAGAGCCCGTCCCCCGAGCACAAGGAGCTGGACATTGAATGACGGCACAGAGACTCAGTCCAGAGACCAGGTCTCACCTCCAGTCTGCAGCTCCGGCCTGGCTGCTCCACTTCGTACCCACAATGCGCTTCCACTTGTTTTCTCTCTGCTATACTTTGAAACTATCATTGTAATTATGTATCATAGCTTCTTTCTCAACAAAGTGGGTATGTAAGCGTTTGGAGGTTAGTTTTGAGGTATAGCTGTTATTTTTTACAGCAATTTGTGAACTGGGATGAAGTCTTCATCGATCATTCCACGTGCCTGAGAGGTTCAGTCGAGTATGCTCTGAAGGAAGCTGTTCATATGACGTGTCACCACAGAGGTGTCTCTAACTGACGATCTATCTCCACGAACTCAGTTCCTTTTGAGTGTCTTGTCGTCTCTATGCGACATATCATACAAATGTCAATAACATTCAGATGGCGTCGAAGCATTTGTGGTGTTGCACTTGGTTAGACCCTCAAAAAGTGACCTTTTTATACCTCTGCACACCTGGCTACACCGTCCTGCGTAAACGTGGCCTTGGTCGTTGGATTATTCAGTACATTGTCGGACTCAGCTCCACCCAAAGGTGGTTTCAGATGCTGGTAAATAATCAGAGTACTTAGTTTCAAGTATCCTGAAGCCTTAATCATGTTTGTGTATAACATTCAATGCCAATCAAAGCTCTATTTTTGTAACAACAGTATTAGAAAATGTATATGTGATGGAATATTAGCAATTATATCAAAGATTAGACGTTTCTGAAAGTTTTTTTGATGTTGTGATAGTCAGTGTTGGGTTAGCTAACCGAAGGTACAAGTTCTATTTAAATGCTATTTTTATCACCGTAGTTCAAAGCCCTCCAGTTGTTTTATCTAAGAGATCACGAGATGAGCCTCTTCTCATTGTACCAGCATTCGATTTGAGGAAATTTACCACTAATTACAGGTTGTTTCCTCATTAGAAGACAGTTATTTAATTTAATCTTAAACAATAAAAAAACAATTCATGAATGCCATAATTCATGAATATCAAATCAGTCGTGCATCACCACTTGGTGTACCACCCATATTTCTTATTTGTCTTGATTTATCCCTCTTGCTAAGCCATTGCAGTTCATTTAAAATGACCATAAGTGGTTTTATAAATGGCTCGATTGCGATTTGAATTGCCACGTTTTGCTTTTATACTTTCGTCGGACTAAATTGAAAGCAGACACCTGTGGATTGAATCAATGCACAGCTGTCTTGAATATCCATTTAGACAAGCAGGAGTTCAGCTTGCCAACCGGCCAATGGCTGCTTCCGGATCACAGTCCGTCCTCAAAGCATTGTGTATTAACATGTGATCTGTATTTGGATATCTTATCTTTATCAGGTCTTATACATTAATGCAGGTGAAAGTACATCACAATCTAATTGGTTTTGGATTGGCCCACACCTGTAGGTCTGACTCTTTGATCACATCTCAGCCAGGTGGAAAGGCCCAGCCTCCCAACTGGGATGTTATTCGGTATATACACTTAGAGTACTTTTAGGTTTTCTGAAAATAAATGCTTCAAATTGGTACTCATAAAATGAGAATATAGGCTCTGAATGGTTTGGTTATTTGTACCTTGGTACTGTAAAATACTCATCACAATGTTCCTATATTCTGTTATGTTTTATTTTATAATAATACTGACTATAATGCATTATGTTTTGTTTGTTTGCTTGGATCTCATTTTATGCATGAATGGAGTGTTATTACCGAGCCACTAGATGGCAGAAGCTGAGCAGCCCAGTGTCGTTCAGGAGGCGCCTGAAGCTTTTCTATTGCAGGAACCCACAGCCTGGGCTGTACTGACTAACACAAACCTTTAGGAACCCTGTGAGCTTTGTACTCAGTTGTTTTTCTGCACTGCATGTTTCAAGCCAGAATGTTTTGGTTGGATAGTATGAAATGCATCATTAATGTGGGACAGGCAACAATGTGCCATCTTTTACTGTACGTATTGACAACCCCTTAACTGGTGCTTCCTCCAATCTAAACTTTTATGGTTTTTAAAAAAAAGCCAGGCTTACATACAAGGCTCCACTGTTTTTAACAATCTGGGACATTTCAGATACACACTTCTTATAAAGCAAAGAAGTGATCGAATGTGGGACAGACCATGAACAATGGACAGCTTTGGTATCAACGTTCTCTCTTGTTTGAATGAAGATGAACAAGCTGGTTGAAAATAGGTCCAGCACATTGAAGTACTTTTTCTTTTTGCTGTTGTTGCTCCCTGTGCACATTCAACCCTGTATCATTATGAGGACGTTTCCCTGCACTGTTTGGCTGTGTTTGTCTGGACATCATTTTGCTTTCTAGCGGCTGACTCCTGCTCCTTCTAAATTCCATCCTTTCGCCAAACAACACACAAAACCTCTGACAGCGGCTACAATTGAAATCGTGTTACTTTATGTTTATGTCTGCAGTTGAAGAGGGATAACATAACACACAGCTCCCTGGGAACAGCCCCGAGTCTTCAAACACTAATGAGCTTCTGGTTGTCCAACAGGCGTTCTTCACAGTTTCCATCTTTTACGTTAGGTATTGGTTGTCCTGCTCCGTATAGATGCAGAAGTATAATGGTGGTTACTGTTGTTTGTTGCTTGACTAACTACAAGAGACTGAAAAGCAGGGGTGTGTATATAGACAGTGCGGTTGCATTGGGGCCCATGGGGCCCATCGAGAGCTATTCCCAAAAACCTAAGTAACTCATTCGACTATCCAACACATTGTTGGTAAATATATATATTTACATATATATATATATATATATATACGCCCGATGGTGTGTTTGTGTTTGTGTGTGTGGTGTTTGTGTGTGTGTTTCATAACTAACTATAGCATCACTAATGCTGCAATCCATTGTCCTTGAAACTCTTAATAAGTCGCCCTTCAACACTGAAAAGATCAATGGAATTCACAATTAAAAATCAGAAACTCAAGGCAAGATCCATCTCGCCTGAGTTTGCCGACATCAGCACTCCTGACGTCCTAAAGCAACATGGCGGAGCAACTTTTCCTCCATGTTGAATTTGGTGGCATGTTTGTGTCGTGAAGCGTGCTGGAACAACGTTACAGTCACCATTTTCATTCCCTTCAGTTGATTTATGAGTAGGCTACAAGTCTACTTCTCCCCTCTCTTCTAACCTCGGATCCTTAAAAGGTTTTAAATAGATTTTCAGAATTTAAAGTCATACAATGTCTTTAAACAAATCACATTTTTAATAATGATAGATCTTACATTTTGCATTAGTTATCTCCCAACAGGGCTCACTAGTTGTTAATGTTAAGATGGTTTTGTCTTCTGTCCCACACACTAACATTGGGAAGCTGCGGCAAACATGGCCGCACTGGAATGGATTTAATTCTGAAGGCAGGAATACGACGCTGAATAATCAACTTCTGACTTGCGATGCATTGCAGCATGAGCCCGGTCATAACAGCGTGCGCGGGCCCTTTGCATCTATACTACATCACTGACTGACAGTACCTGGAACCTTGTATCACCACCTGAGCAGAGCCCAACATTACTTACATCCTCATCTGGCCTCAGAACCACTTCAGTGGACGTCTCCGTGCCGCCAAATGAACCACTGAACAATACGACTAAACACCGTTGCTGATCTCAATCAATGTGTCATTTAAAGGGCTTCCCGTGTCATGAAATGCAAGCTTAAGCTGGACTTTGGCTTTTTTAAAGGATGATTGCAGCAGGACCAGTTCACGTTATTAATCTCTGATGTCATGCAGAAAACGGTTTCTTTTGAATGATTGTTTCTTTATCTGTCTTTCCTGTATTTTTAATTGCCTAAAATAGCAAACAGGCTTAAGCTATTTGAAATGTTTGTAATATATTGTATATACTTTGATCAGTTCTGTAAAAATATTCCCGTCACCCAGCGTTGTACGTCCGAGATGAAAATGGGAACAAAAGTGGCTTTTGGTTTAGCACTGACTCTTCTCCTCTACGATGCTGCATTTCTTCTGTGATACTTCCTTGTGTAAAGAGTACTGTGTATTTAAATGACCACTAAAGAGATTGCTCTGAAAGGAATGCTTGAGATTTATCCAAGATTATTAAATACATCAGATTGATTTGTTTCTTTACTCTTTAACCTTCAAGTCCGAGAGGAAGAATCATTTACTCACAAGTTCACACGACCACAATAGGATTCTGTTTTGTTATGTTTTTGGGGTTATATTTTTCATTATAGTGCTATTTGTGCAAATGCTTTAGAATAAATTGACATATTATGATGAAATTGTTTGGCGTCTTGTGGAATTTATGAGCACTTTATTTGGCATTTTGAGTTGTGATACTTTTCAGCTCTAAATAGTACTTTGGACTAGTGTGGTTGTCTGTAAAATGGCCTCTCAGGTGTACCTGGGCTACCTGGGTACCTTCTTTTCCTTAAGATGACCATGTTCTTAATCCATTTGTAGGTAGTGATGCAGTTCTTTACTATTCAGTGTACAACAACATAGAGATGTTGACAGCTAATGCGTTATCTACCTCAAAACCTATTCACAACAACAACTAAATGGTGTGTACTAGTATCTCTCTTTTCTAGTCTTTCTAGTCTAACATTCCTTCACACACCGTAGGCACAGCTGTTTTGCCCAAGGACACATCGGCATGGACTAGCGGAGCCGGTGATCGAACCGCCGATCCTCTGATTGAAGGACGACCCTGAATCACCACGGAATCAGTGGTGATCAAAGAATGATGAATTGATGCTGCTTTTCCAAGACATACTTGAGTTAGCATTCATCATTAAGGTTCTTGTGGCCGTATCATCAGATGTGCGGTCACATGTCCTGGACACTGGGGTGAAGGAGGCTGAGAGGCTGAAGTCCTTAAGGCTTGCTGGCTCAGGGGTTTCTGGGAAACAACAGACTCCCAGTTGGGAGAAATGGGAGAGATTCATGGAGACTATGGAGAAGGACTTTCGGTTGGCCTTGAGGAAGTTCTGGCAAACTGTGGCAGGGAATAATAATACAATTAAAATGTGTAAAGTGGCACAATATCAGAATCAGAACCAGCTTTATTGACCATGTGTGTTCACACATACATGGAATTTGACTCTGGTTACACGTTGCTTTTACATACACGATATACAGTATACAATAAGCAAGATAAATATAAAAAAAACACATTGAAGACAACAGTAGTCAAAATAGTGCAAAGTAGTGCAGTAGGGACAAACCAGATTTCAGAATTATAATGAGCATATTTTATATTGTTAAACAACAGGTGTCAAACGTTGAAAGCAGAGTTTCAAAGGCCTTAGAATCTGGTAGGGACATACATAACGAATTACATAAATACATACAATATGTATTTGTTTTATCAGGGTTCATACACATTCTGACCAATGCATTCCAAGACTTTTCCATGACTTTAAACCAAATGTCCATTACAAACATTTAGTGAAGTCTGGGTGTAAACAGTAAAAAGTGAATAAATGCAGTATTTAAACTAACAATGAGAATACAAAGCATACAGTAAACCTCAAATGACACAAATGAATGAGACAATAGTTTGATTAAAAGAATACACATTCATCAAGGTTCCCACAGCAAACCCACCAGCGGGGGGCCGTCCCGGACCGGATGTTTTCTCCCGGCTGACGCGGCGCTCATTGGCTGCCGCCGCGGCCCGTGGAGCTGCATAATGAGGGGCCACAGCCCGGCCGCAGGCTTCCTGGAGCCTCGTCCTCCAGGAGCCTCGTCCTCCAGCGCGTCGGAGCGTCTCCCGTCCCGGTAGGATGTTGTCCGCGGTGCTCGGCAGCGCGCTCGCGGGGCTGCTGGCCCTGCTGCTGTTCCAGAAGCTTTCCTTCCCGTTCCTCTGGAAGGACCTCATGTTCTACTGGAAGCTCCGGAGCCACGGCGCGACGCTGCGGGCTCGCATGCAGCAGGGGATCGTCACGTACCTCGACTGTTTCTTGCACCGGGCGAAGAAGAACCCGAACAAACCCTTCATCGTCTTCGAGGAGCAGACCCTGACGTACCGGGACGTGGACCGGAGGAGCAACCGGTTCGCCAACGCGTTCCGGACGGAGGGCTCTCTGCAACAAGGAGACATTGTTGCGCTGCTGATGTCCAACGAGCCGGACTTTATGTGCGCGTGGTTGGGGCTGTGCAAACTGGGCTGCCAAGTGGCCTTCCTCAACGGCAACGTTAAAGCCAAGTCCCTGCGGCACTGCCTCCACGGCTGCGGGGCCAGGACGCTGGTTGTCGGCGCAGGTAACCCCCCCTCCCGCACGCGCTCACCGGGCACAGCTTCTATTAACACCCCACAAAAGTGGGAGTAGATGCAACACACACACACACACACTCACACACTAAGAGACCTGTTGTCAATATGATAAACACAGGACCCTAAAACCCACACATATGTCTAGCAGGGCCGGACTTAGGGCCTATAGTTAAGGTTCCCAGAATTTAAGTGGTAGGTACCCTGTTCGGGGGTTTTCTTCATATTCAAGTTCATGTGTGCAATGTATTTGAGTATACACTTTTAAAACAAATACATTAAAATATATATAAAACTTCCATACACCTTCTTAAACTTTATCCATGTATAATAAGTACTTACCTTTGGCCCTTTGGTTGCATTCACACATAGTGGTGTCAGTAGAATTATTTTGACTCAGAGAATTTCATTCAGATACATTCAAATCAAAAGGAATAATACCCCTGAAATGAAAATGTGTGTATCACTCACCCTGTCACTTTGTATTCTTGAAGAAAGCTTTGTTGTTCTCTCAAACCTCCACAGTGAACGAAGAATCTAATTACAGAGTAAAAGTCTTGTTGAAAGAAGTAAAAGTAGTAGAATGTAGGTAAATTATTATAAAGTGAATGTGGAACAATATATAGGATGTCATTGTGTAGAATTAAATATAAATACAGCAGGGGAGGAAGAAGTACTAAGAAATACCTCAAAAATGCCACTGTGTAAACATCCTACATTTAATATTTTACTTCAGTTAAAGAACTATTATCAGCAAAGTGCAGTCGATGTATCAGAAGTGAAAGTTATGATGTTTAATGATCTGGTGACTGTTATTGATGCATAAAGTGTTGGCTCAATATGGCAGACAGATGCCGAGGAAATTGTAGCATTTGGATACTTTAATCTATAACAATCTTCATCTTCTTTCAGCAGATCAAAAGTTCCATATGTAAAATATTAACTTCAAAGTAACTGTAGCATGTGTGTTCTCCCGTTCTCTCTATTTCAAAGGTAGTTTTCAGCTCAACTTCTGAGAAATATTAAATTGACTTAGTTTGCCAGGGTTGGCGTGGAGCTGTAACTTTGTTTAATTTGCTAAATGGATAGCATTAGTGTAACGCTGCGTTCACACCAAGCGTGTTGCGAATGTTACTGGTGCCTGAAAGGGGGCGTGGCTTATTTATGTGGCTTATCTCCGTAAAAACAGTTACCGTTTCTTTCATCCACCATGGAAATAACCACTAGTTCTGCTTTATACTTGTTGTGTAAACTCCACATGCGTGGGAACATCAAACTCCATGGTGTCTGGGTTCATAATATATATATATATATATATATATATATATATATATATGTGTATGTATGTATGTATGTATGTGTATATATATATTATTATCCGTAGCCACGCAAATTTTACGCCCGAGTTGAACAATTTTAACTTGTGTGAATGACGGGAATTATTTGCGGCGCGCCATTCGCCATTGGTGTGAACGCAGCATTAGTTAGTGATGAAACAATTTATTAAATTGATGAACAGAAAACCTGTTGTATAAAAACCATTTTGTCAGAACAGTTAACTGTTCCCATCAACAATTGTACAGCTCAACACCAAATGTAATAATTAAAGTAAAGGATGTCGGTCCACAGCTGATAAAGTGAGGGTCCTAAAGTAGAGAACGTATAAACCCCCTGAATGATTAGAGTGGACTTGCTCTCTGTGAGCTCCAATGACCCCATTAACCTGGCATGAGCTCCTATTCCCAGTTCCCTCACCAGTTCCCCTTCCTATTTGAATCTTTCATGAATGTGGCGATTCCAGCGGGATCAAAGGGTTATCTGGAGAGAGCGGCTGTCGCAATGTTGCTATCTGTCCTTTTATTGTATAGTAATTTCAAGTCAGGCCCCTTATGGAAGTCTCCTAACAAGAGCAATGCTATCAGTCGTGCTGATAGTTGGCGGGGAGAGAGCGAAGTTCCATGCCGTGAATTTATCGTCAATAAACACGCCCATTTGACCGAGCACGACGCTCAGGGTTGTGTTGACTCTTAGCCTCCCTCTCTGTGCCGTGGTCTGTGAATGTTCTGGGAAAGCGTTATTGTGTTGACCACAACCTCACACGATCACATCTGTGTAGTAATAATGATTCAGTCCGATGCAACGCCACAAACTGCCTCTAAAACAGAGTGGAGTAAAGTTGTGTCTGATGGACCAGCAGTGAGACCCCCTTGTGTCTGATGGACCAGCACTGAGACCCCCTTGTGTCTGGTGATGGACCAGCAGTGAGACCCCCTTGTGTCTGGTGATGGACCAGCAGTGAGACCCCCTTGTGTCTGATGGACCAGCAGTGAGACCCCCTTGTGTCTGATGGACCAGCAGTGAGACCCCCTTGTGTCTGATGGACCAGCACTGAGACCCCCTTGTGTCTGGTGATGGACCAGCAGTGAGACCCCCTTGTGTCTGGTGATGGACCAGCAGTGAGACCCCCTTGTGTCTGATGGACCAGCAGTGAGACCCCCTTGTGTCTGATGGACCAGCACTGAGACCCCCTTGTGTCTGGTGATGGACCAGCAGTGAGACCCCCTTGTGTCTGGTGATGGACCAGCAGTGAGACCCCCTTGTGTCTGACGGACCAGCAGTGAGACCCCCTTGTGTCTGGTGATGGACCAGCAGTGAGACCCCCTTGTGTCTGGTGATGGACCAGCACTGAGACCCCCTTGTGTCTGGTGATGGACCAGCACTGAGACCCCCTTGTGTCTGGTGATGGACCAGCAGTGAGACCCCCTTGTGTCTGATGGACCAGCACTGAGACCCCCTTGTGTCTGGTGATGGACCAGCACTGAGACCCCCTTGTGTCTGGTGATGGACCAGCAGTGAGACCCCCTTGTGTCTGATGGACCAGCAGTGAGACCCCCTTGTGTCTGATGGACCAGCAGTGAGACCCCCTTGTGTCTGATGGACCAGCAGTGAGACCCCCTTGTGTCTGATGGACCAGCAGTGAGACCCCCTTGTGTCTGATGGACCAGCACTGAGACCCCCTTGTGTCTGGTGATGGACCAGCAGTGAGACCCCCTTGTGTCTGGTGATGGACCAGCAGTGAGACCCCCTTGTGTCTGACGGACCAGCAGTGAGACCCCCTTGTGTCTGGTGATGGACCAGCAGTGAGACCCCCTTGTGTCTGGTGATGGACCAGCAGTGAGACCCCCTTGTGTCTGGTGATGGACCAGCACTGAGACCCCCTTGTGTCTGGTGATGGACCAGCACTGAGACCCCCTTGTGTCTGGTGATGGACCAGCACTGAGACCCCCTTGTGTCTGGTGATGGACCAGCAGTGAGACCCCCTTGTGTCTGATGGACCAGCACTGAGACCCCCTTGTGTCTGGTGATGGACCAGCAGTGAGACCCCCTTGTGTCTGATGGACCAGCACTGAGACCCCCTTGTGTCTGATGGACCAGCAGTGAGACCCCCTTGTGTCTGATGGACCAGCAGTGAGACCCCCTTGTGTCTGATGGACCAGCAGTGAGACCCCTTGTGTCTGATGGACCAGCAGTGAGACCCCCTTGTGTCTGGTGATGGACCAGCAGTGAGACCCCCTTGTGTCTGATGGACCAGCAGTGATCCCTCATGTCTGTTTCCCGTAGATCTGGTGCGCTTGGCGGAGGAGGCGCTGCCTGACCTGAAGGCGGACGCCATGGCCGTGTGGGTGGTGGATCACACGTCACCTTCGGAGGAATTCAGCACTTTACTCGATAAGGTGGATCACATGTCGGGAGAAAACCTCAGTGATCTTCCAAAAGTAGACATCATGTCAAACTTTCTCTTCATCTTTACTTCAGGCACCACAGGTATGCATGAGTGTTATTATATACATATTCATGGTCTGCATGAGTGTTATTAAATACATATTCATGGTCTGCATGAGTGTTATTATATACATATTCATGGTCTGCATGAGTGTTATTATATACATATTCATGGTCTGCATGAGTGTTATTATATACATATTCATGGTCTGCATGAGTGTTATTATATACATATTCATGGTCTGCATGAGTGTTATTATATACATATTCATGGTCTGCATGAGTGTTATTATATACATATGCATGGTCTGCATGAGTGTTATTATATACATATTCATGGTCTGCATGAGTGTTATTATATACATATTCATGGTCTGCATGAGTGTTATTATATACATATTCATGGTCTGCATGAGTGTTATTATATACATATCCATGTACTGCATGAGTGTTATTATATACATATTCATGTATGCATGAGTGTTATTATATACATATTCATGTATGCATGAGTGTTATTATATACATATTCATGTACTGCATGAGTGTTCTTATATACATATTCATGTATGCATGAGTGTTATTATATACATATTTATCGACAGAAGACCTAACCCTACACAGAGGCCTGTCACTCCAATACTCATTTAATTAAGACTATATTGATAATATAACTTATAGTGCTATTGATATACAGTATAAGACATTGGATTGGAATGTGTAAAATATGAAACCAACCACACAGCAAAGAAGTAAAATAGAGTCTTGGGCTCTGTCCCATGTTAAGTCCATATTGTAAAAATGTTCACGTCATGTCCATATATCGGGCAATAAGTCGGTAATGTCAAAATATTTGAGGTCATGTCCATAATTTGTCATAAGATAACGTAAATATCGTGACAGACCAAAATCCCAGCTTTAACTTAACTAGTAGAGCCATTCGAATTGGGGAGGACGTGCTACTTGGATCTCACAAAAGTTGACAAAATGATCTCACCACAAGGTCCAATCAGTACCATGTTCAAAAACTGAGATGAAGCAGCCGATGAGGAAGGTAATGTGCATAGAATGTGTGTGTGTATGTATATATATAATTCAAATTTCTGCAATCTCTACAACCTGTGTGATCAATATCTTCTGCAGACCCTAAAGGCCACCGGCTTGAATCAACAATAGTGAAATAATTAATAAATATTCACAAAGGCAGTAAATTGAGATTCCCTTGATAGTAGAGGCAGACGTATCAATACAAGTGGCCTCACGCTGGTCCACCACTTTGGTCCAGAAGAAAATATCTCAACAAAAATTGGATGGATTTCCATTGAAATTTGGTCCCGACAAACTCATGTTCCCTCAGGATGAAACGTAGTAACGTTGGTGATCCTCTGATGTTTGATCTGGGGCGGTCGTCACCTTTTAATTAGTTTGCTGTTTATTGCAGGTCGGCCGTACTCTGAAGAACAACTGGTATGAAATGCAGTTAGTGCTCTAAATATGATTGTGGTTGACTCCACCGAGTCTCAGAGCAGCAAAGGAATCACAAAACCACTTTAGAGGTTAATTTGTCATAGACGGCCCATCAAGACACAGCTTCAACCGCACACAGAAACACACAGCATGTGTGGCGTGTCCTCGGTGACGGCTGCCTTCTCCTCCAGGTCTCCCCAAGGCCGCCCGGGTCGGTCACATGAAAGCCATCATGAGCATGTCCTTCCTTCATATGTGTGGAGCCACATCTGATGACGTCGTCTACATCACTCTTCCTCTCTACCACATGTCCGCCTCCCTGTTGGGGATCGGAGGATGCATACACCTCGGTGAGAACACTACTTTGTGACACGGGCACAATTCCTGGAAGATTTGTTGCTTCATTTCCAGAAGGTTGTAGGCTCACAAACATACGTCCTTTTTACTGGCCTGTGAGGAATTGTCACTTCCTCCCATACCAGGAGAAAAGGCTGAAACAACAGAGGAAATGTCTCGCTCCAGCTATGAATAGTTTGTTTTGGTATTGTTCGTCCTGTAGTATGTTTGTGGCACTTTATTGTCTTGCCCTGTTTGCCCTGCCATGTCCTCTGCCTCTTCCTGTGGATCACAGGGGCGACGTGTGTGTTGAAGAAGAAGTTTTCCGCCAGTCAGTTCTGGAAGGACTGTGTGAAACACGACGTGACGGTGGTGCAGTACATCGGAGAGCTCTGCCGATACCTGTTCAACCATCCCGCGGTAAGACCGACGCAAGGGAGTCAGGGTTAAACACCGATGCTGCCTCTAGAGGCGGCCGTGCTCATTGCAGCCAATGATAATAATATTCTGATCGCACTGGGTGGTGCAAATCAGCTTTTTTAGCGTGATCAGTAGAGGTGCTGGGTGGGTCTTTTAGAGTCTGGGCAACTAAAGGTAAGGTCTGTGAGCCATCGAAGTGATTCAACTTCAGAGGACCATGAATAGACTGACATACTATCAATGGGACATACAAAACTCTCATCAAGATAGAGCAGCTCTTTCTCTGCCTTAAAGCGTCATATCAGGTGAACATATAATCATATCTTTCTAGTTGACCATTTCTTTTCCCTCTTCTCATCCCAACATATGTCACTTGTCTTCAGCATCAGTTATAGCAATAGTTAAAAAAAATACTTTTAATCCATTGATCTATTGGCACAACGGGGTGGACAGGGTGTTGGTGCCTTGGTGTTGGTGTCCATCACCAATGAATCAAAAACGTTCTGTTAATAGATGGCTTTGGACATGTTGAAAGACATTTTTTACTTTAAAATCTCCTTCCAGTTCCTGTCTTTGTGCGAACTGAAACTAAATGAATCCCAGACCACAGGACACACACAGATCATGTGTTATAAATCTTCTCATGTTTCTCTGGAATAGCCCTCACATTAGCATATTTCCCCCAAACGGTAGGACTGTTTAAAACGTGAAGCGCTGGTTCTTAACTGAAGTCTCGCCCTGCCTGCAGGTCCCCGAGGAGAAGACTCACCGCGTCCGGCTGGCGGCAGGAAGTGGCCTCCGGTCCGACGTCTGGAGGGAGTTTATCCAGCGCTTCGGGCGGATCCAGATCAGAGAGGGTTACGGCTTGACCGAGGCCAGCATCGGCTTCCTCAACTACACCGACGAGGTCGGACCGATCGGAAGGGCGAGCTACTTCAACAAGGTCAGGCATCAGACCGGGAGGGATGTTTCCTCTGGGCCTGGTCACACTGTCTTCATTAGAGAGGCAGCAGAATGTAGATGTATTGTCATATTGGAAACAATTCAACCCATTTTACTCAAACTAGGGTTAGTCCCTTACTACATGCTTTGATAACAATATATTACAGTCCCATCCAGATGTTGTTTGGGCATTAAAAGAGTTTCTTTCTGCTCTGGCATCACACAGCCTGATGAAGGATGCTGTTGGTTGTGAAGGAAGTTGACAGCTAGGAGTCATAAAACCTAAACAATGAGCTTGAAACGGGACGGCCCTGACCTGGTCAGAACTTAGGGGGAGCGCCTACTCCTTAGGCCAGCCGTGTAAGGAGGGCCCGTTTTAGAGCCCTGAGGTTTCCCTCTCAATTTGCTTTTGAATACAATTTATGGAGACAATGACGGATGTTAAAAGCCCCATTCATTCAGTTTTTCCCTGTGGCCTACACAGTCACAACTTTGGTTGTTTCTTCCTCTTCAGCTCTCGATGCCCTTTGAGCTCCTGAGATACGATCCACAAACATACGAGCCGATCCGCACCGACTCTGGGAGATGCATCCGAGCGTCCAAAGGTACGTGAATCACATGGACCTTTATGATATGAACGGCTGTAGCTCATAGCTGCACATACAGAGGAACCGCTCACGCGTCCACTGAAGCTACTTCCTGTTTCCATGCGCAGGAGAGGCCGGGGTCCTGGTCGCTCCTCTGACCGCTATGAACCAGTTCTTGGGTTACGCTGGGAACCAGGTGCAGTCTGAGAAGAAGCTGCTCAGGGGCGTGTTTAAAGCTGGGGATGTCTACTTCAACACGGGGGACCTCCTGCTCCACGACCACCGGGACTTTCTTTACTTCCGGGACCGCATCGGAGACACCTTCAGGTACCGCTATACTCTCTGCAGCATGTAGGACCTTGTACAACTTAGACCGAAGTTGTACTTTGTTTAGAAACATTTAGCCAACATCCGACACGCCGTCGACACCAAACATGCTTCAGCTGCTATCGAGGACTTCGCCAAAGCCGGCAGACTCCATCGGGGAAAACAGTGATTTTTTTTTTTCCCATGTGGAACACGGGTGTAGTGGCCATTTGTCCCGTGAATAAAAGAAGATAAATATATAATCAAAGAAAATAAATCAAAATCAAAAAGCCACTGATGCACCATAGGTTTGTAAATGACGCAGCTAAAAGAATGCAGGGTCCATGCAGGAGTCCGGTTCTGCTGATATCTATTGCAACTTAACAGAAACAAGCAAACAAACAAAAGAACAAAGAACCCCCATGCCGCCTCTCCTGAGCTGACCTGACGCTGGTAAAACATCATTGGCCTACCCAGGTGCATGCTGGTCCTGTACCCGCCTCCTCCTTTAAGTACCCCAGGTTCCCACAGCATTACCCAATTAAAAAAAACAATAACCAATCTTAAGACTAAGTAAACAACTACAAAATTAAACTATCAAAAAGAAAAAACTATCCTAATACATCAAACAAATCTAACCTAAATAAGCAAACAGCTAGAATTAAACAATATTATTTGTGAATACAAATAATAATAATACATTTCATTTTCAAACGCACTTTTCTTTCAGAAGAAACTCAGAGTCCCACAGAGACAATATATAGTAAAACAAAATTAAAACGGTTAAAACATGGTTAAAGCAACCCCTAATAAAAAAGTTTAAAAATAGACAAATTAATAGCTGACAATGAATCAACATAAGGTAAAAAAATGCCTTCCTGAATAAAAAGGTTCAGTGTCAGAGTTAAAAATAACGTATAATTTTCAATAAATAGCTGGTTATCTGCTGCGTTGAGTGTTTGGTTAGTTTGTGTTATTGTGTAGATTTAGTGTTTCAAAGGCTCAGTTCAGATTCACTGTTCAAGTGAAAAAATATTGTTTTTGTCAATGGAGTCTAGTGTCTTTAGCGAGAGCATAGATGATACGATGGCTTCAGTTTGGAAAATATCAGAAATGTATGCACACAAATGATATTGAGTGTTGAGTAAAGCAGCAGCTCCTGTGTTCTGTGAGGTAAAAGATGAAGTCAAAGTAACCCAGCAGGATATACAATGAGAACATGGTGAACCTACAGAGAGCGGTCAGCAGTCCCCTCAGCTTTCCAGAGCTTCATAGTGAGGTCAGCTCGTTGTTTAGCTGCAACTTTCCTGTTCCGGTTCCCTCTTCGCTTATTGTTATTATTGACACATTTCTCTCAGGAGTTGGTAGAGTCCAAAACAGAGAGTTTATATTGTACTTCCATCCGCCGGGTAGCTGGATGACCACATGACCCCTAATCAATGATAATGTTGCTACAGAACTGCTGGATGTGTGAATACGCAACTGGTAAAGGTCACCTGAAAAGTGATGATATGTCAACGTTCATAACTTGTTTCCTATGCCCCACACAAACGGGTTATTGCAGGTTTAACTGCATCTGTGTGTGAAGGGACCGCAAGTCCTTCCTTCCTGCTGCTGTCAGGCTGCACAACCAGCTCGCAGTAGAAAAACATTTCATAACACTTCAATCACTTTGGTCACTTTAACTAGTGCAATATAAATACTTTTTTAAATACTTTTTATTCCATCTGTATATATAATATTGCTATTGTGGATTATTTTATTCTTTACTGTTTTTACTGTTATTTATATTACTAATAAAGGACTATCTTATTTTATCTTATCTGGCCTCTTGTTCCACAGGTGGAAAGGAGAGAACGTGTCCACCACTGAGGTGTCCGAGGTTTTAGGTCTCCTTAATTTTATCCAGGAGGCCAACATCTACGGAGTCACCATCCCAGGTCTGTGTGTCTGTGTGTTCAGGTCTTTGCACACAAAGTCCCTATTTCTGTGGTTTCAGCCACCAGTGAGGTTGTATGAGGTACAACCAGCAGTGTCTTTTCCCCGTGTGTGTGTGTGTGTGTGTGTGTGTGCGCAGGACATGAAGGTCGGGCAGGTATGGCCGCTGTCGTCTTAAAGCCGGATCACAAATTAGATGGAACAAACCTCTACATCCATTTAGTAAAGGCCCTTCCTGCATACGCCTGGCCGTGGTTCCTCAGGCTGCAGGTGGGTCATGTATTCATCACCTGGCGTGTGTGTTTTTAAGCGTAAAGTAAATGTGCTCATGTGTGTCCCTGCCCCGTGTCTCTAGACCTTTCTGGACGTGACGGAGACCTTCAAGCAGCAGAAGGTGAAGCTGGTCCAGGAGGGTTTCAACCCGGAGGTCGCCAAGGACCTGCTGTATTTCTTAGACGTCTCTCAGAAGGACTACGTCCCTCTGACTGCGTGTCTGTATCACGACATTGTGTCTGGAAAGATCAAATTATAAACATTCCCCGTTCATCGCCATTTTCAAAAATCCACGATTTGATTTTTGATGTTACGGTCACAATTTTATTTTTATTTCAAACTGTCAATACTTTGGGTATTTGTTGTGTATACCTGTGTGTAGCAGAGGCTGCTAAACTGCCTACAAACTGCAGGTTATTTTTTCTCTCAACAATGTTTTTGTATTTGTTGTTTCCATAACTCCCAGGGAAGGCAACACTACTTTAGGGAAGCAGACGGGTTTTCCACTTCTGTTGTCTCTTCGTTTTGAGTCCGGAGCGCTATGCTGTTTTTTTGCTTCAAAGCGCGCAAGTAGGCAGGGATGGATGCTTTTATTTTGACCTTGTTTCTACGCCCCAAATAAACCCCACCCACTTTGTAGCCATTTGTCACTTGGAACCCTGGTTTGTGACCAGTGCCACATGAGGAGCTCCCACCTGTTTTAAAAGGCAACCCCTAAAAACAAAGCAGTTTGGAGCTGTGTCCCCCATGACAGATCTTTATAATCCTTTATTACACATTAATCTCTGCATTTTACCCGTCCTTAGTCATTTAGGCTGCAGTGAAGCGCCCGGGGAGCAGCTGGGGCTTCAGTGTCTCGCTCAAGGACACTGAGACATGCACACTATGGGAGACAGGGATCGAACCTGAACCTTGTGGTTTCAGGACGCGCTCTCTCTCTCTCTCTCTCTCTCTCTCTCTCTCTCCCCCTCTCTCCCTCTCTCCCTCTCTCCCTCCATGAGCTACAGCCGCCCAGATCACAGCCTTAAGCACACATGTAGATAACAAGTCAATCTCTTTAGTTTGTGGTTTTATGGGTAATGAAAGAGGATTTAAATGTATTTGGACCAAACCTGCAAAAGTAGATTATTCCTTAGTTACTTGGTCAGTGTGGATTTTTCAAATGGTGGCCAGAGCCTTCATGACCTCTTCAGAGAGAAGAAGGCTTTCTTAGGAACAGCGTTTTATCAGAGACGCATCTTTATTTCTAACATTTTTTCACATTGTGTCAAATGATGTCCCATAAGGGAGTGGGTTTCCCCGACTAGTGACAATGCACTCAGTGTGCAGTTGTGCTTGTGGGCAGTTGTCATATATACGTATGTATAAATGACTGTATTGAACTATACAGTCATTCGAAGTGTTGTGATGAATTCAGAAGCCTTTGTTTTCATGAATAAAAGACCTTTGCAGAGTTCCTGATTTGTCCAAAGGGATGAATGAGTTCCTGATGCAACTGTGAGGCTCACCTCAACCCAGCACTACTCACTATAACATGCACACTAATGTCTTTCTATGGGAACGGTTGAATCGTAATATCTCTGCCTATGTGTTGATAGAACAGTAAACACCGATATTGTAAACACTATATATATATAAAAGAAATTATAATATTTTCCTATGAATCCTAATTGTATCGAACATGTAGATGGATTGCTGTATGATTTTGAAATGTTGATCAAAATAAAATAAACTTCTAACTTCTTTGAATATCTCAAATTGAAGAAAAGTCTGAGAGACTAGCTGAAACATTTAAAAATGCACATTTCATAAAATAAATACTTTATGTCTGTAAAATATGAATACTTTTTATGCACATTGATGCCTTGAAGGAACACTATGTAATTTCAGCATCACACATTAAAATGAAGCCAATCTATTGCCAAGCTAATATGATTATGAATAAAAAAAAATGTATAGCTCGATATCGACTCACACACCCAAACCCACGATGGTCACGTGGCTTGGGTTTCATCACGTCTGTAAAAGGGCTGTGGCCCTTTAAGACGCTCAGGTCCGGGCGCTCCCGGTAATGGGAGGAGCCAACTGTCGAGCAGACGTGGCAACACATGACGTCATCAAAGAGGGTCGGTTGTTAGTTCATGGGAGTGCAGAGCTAGTACTGTTAGCAGGTGAGTGGCCAAGATACTTCTCCTACTCATAAATGGTTCACTGCTGCTCGCTGCTGGACAATGAGACACAAGTAACGTTACACGTCACGTATTCTCCGTCTACGTCTCCCTGCTGTGAGTTCGTACGTAACGTGTAGCGTTTGGAGGGAGCTAGCTAGCTAGCTAACGCTGAGTTCAGTTAACAGCGGTCTGATGTGGCGTCGCTTATGAACTCTGTCTGATACACGCGTCGCTTCTATTACGTCTCCGTTAGACTGTAGCAGACGAAGGGAGCGAGAAGCCGGGACAGCTTGACACATAGCTGCGAGGCAGAGACAGGTTATCCAGGGAGCGGTGGATGACGTGTTGTTCCAGTGACACCTAAAGGTGATCGGACCTCAGCTGTGTCTGCGTCTGTGTCTGCTGCACCTCATCGTTTATGAGAAGTTCTTCACAATTAAAGTTCACCCTTATTCTGACTGCACAGCGCTTACATTTTTCATTCAAGTATGTTTTTGAGTAATACTTCGTACTTTCATTATAAAAGTATCTTCTTTGTAGCTTGTATTTGAATTCATATATATTGTACATATGTTTTGTAGTAACTGTAGTATTTTATTCAAAATGTCTTCTCTTCTATAATTGTTTCTTGATTTGTGTTTGCACTTTTTAAATTGATATTACTATGTTTATATTATGCACCAATACAACAATGGAACAGTCTCCCTGACTGAACTCTTTTAAGACTGCCCTAAAAACCTTTTTACTCAGGAAGGCATTTTTTACCTTGTGTTAGTTCATTGTCAGCTATTAATTGTTTTATTATGGGTTGTTTTAACTATGTTTTAACTGTTTTAATTTGTTTTACTATATATTGGCTCTGTGGCACTCAGAGATTCTTTTGAAAGAAAAGTGCGTTAAAAATTAAATTCATTATTATTATTAGAACAAACTAAATTCCCTGCATGTGAAACCTATTTGTCAATAAACCTGATCCTGACACCGTCTGGTTGCAGCTATACTGTGGGCTGACGTGTACAAGCAGAGAAGATGATGGAAGAGAGTGGGATTGAGACGACGCCTCCTGCCAGCCCGACCCCTCTGACTGCGGCGGCGGTCAGCGCCCCGCCGATGACCATGGGTAAGACCCGGTCCATGACGCGGTGTGTGTGAGCGGGGTGCAGCTGAGGCGTGTACTATGGAGCCCGTTGGACAGAGCCAGGCTTTTGTTGCGTTAGCTGGCTCGACCCAACCTAAAGCACACAGAAATACACATGAAAATACATTTTAATGATTGAATATTATCTGTGATGAAACCCAACACACTAATTACAGGGATCTTACGGTCATGGAAAACCTGGAAAAGTCATGGAATTGTAAAATGGTTATTTCCAGGCCTGGCAAAGTCCTTGTAAAAAATGTGTTATATTCATGTGTTCATGTCGTTCATTTACGCTGAGTTTGAAATAATGAATATGCTTTTAAAAGAAAGACGCTCAAAATATAAGCAGGCATACATACAGGCATCTATATAAATGTTTATTCTTTTAATCAAACTATTGTCTCATTCATTTGTGTCATTTAAGGTTTACTGTATGCTTTGTATTCTCATTCTTAGTTTTTAAATACTACATTTACTCACTTTTTACTGTTTACACCCAGATTTCACTCAATGTTTAGTCATGGACATTTGGTTTAAAGTCATGGAAAAGTCTTGAAATCCATTGCTCAGAATGTGTATGAACCCTGAATGTAGTGGATGGACGTAAACATGGAAGGCCTGAGCTGCGTGTTGAGCTGTTGACCCATGAGAAGTCTCTGACGTTCCTTTGTGTTCCAGGTCTGTCCAGCCCTCTGTCCCACCCTGGCGGCACCATGGGTTCTCCCTCGGGCTCCAGCGCTCTCGCCCCTCTTCCCTTAGTCCCTGCGTTCAGCAGCCCCCTGGCCGCTCACCCCTCCCCCCACTTCCCGCCTCCCTCATCCCACCTCCCGCCTCCCTCCTCCCACTTCCCGCCTCCCTCCTCCCACTTCCCGCCTCCCTCCACCCTCTCCTCCCCCTTCACGAGCAGCTCTCATTTTCCTCCTTCCTCCTCCCCCGCTCTGCCTCCCCTGAACTCCTCCCTCGGACCGCCTCCCATGTCGGCCCCTCCCTCGGGCCCACCCGTGTCCACCTTCTCCATGAGTGCAGGGTATGACATCACGCGGGGTCATGCCGGTCGGACGCCACAGACTCCATTGATGCCAACGTTCTCCGGCCCGACCGCCATGCCAGGTAAGAGTGGTCTCCTTCTTCTGTTGCACATGAAGCGAGACTCCCTGTCTTACTCAGTAAATCAGTGTGTTCCAATATATTCCACTTGTCACTTACATTCCATTCACTTTATTTTAACTTTAAATTCTACTGTAGACTCAATTGTAAATATTCATGCTCCCATTTATTGCACTCTGTTTATTGTTAAATGTTCAATGTGATGCACCTCCCGCCAGGATAAATTCATTGTATGTGAAGGCATACATGGTAAAAAAATTGTCCTGATTCTGAATGTAATAATGATGTATATTTATAATACACACGGTACAATTACATTTGTTACGTGAGGGAAAATAATAGCAAATTATATTTTCCAGGTGTAGTGCCAAACCCCATGGTGCAGCAGCCAGCCATGACCGGAGGATTCAATACAGGGTCTCCCATCACCTTCCCCGAGGAGCAGGAAGACCCCAGGGTGCCTGAACACACCAACACTGGTGGAGGCATCTGGGG
Source organism: Taurulus bubalis (assembly GCF_910589615.1). NCBI lineage: Eukaryota > Metazoa > Chordata > Actinopteri > Perciformes > Cottidae > Taurulus > Taurulus bubalis. The sequence continues at coordinate 2,098,417 of NC_136607.1, read as the reverse complement.
CTTTTTCAAGGTGTGTTTGTGTGTCAAACAGCTGCATATAGGGAAAGAAACTACAATACTATTAAAGGTATAGATAGGCAATCAAATTGCTAACAATCCCTCTCAACACGCTGCAGGCGGTCCTGTTGCACATGATCCCCGTATGATGCCATATCCTGCAGTAGTTAGTACACATGTTTTCTGATGGATAGAGCCGGAGAGAATGAAGAAGACGGTCTGTTCTTAAACTTTGGGTTCATTAGACGCATCAGAGACGCATTTATGTTAATGTGCATTTAGCTTGTTACGTAAGGAAATGTAGCTATTAGACATGATGAACTGTAGCGTGGTTGATTGTGAAACTGCGATGAATGTGAATGAATGTGTCCAAGTAGCACGACCTATGAGACGTTTCCCTGCACAGCGCTCTGACCTCTGACCTCTGACCCGTCTGCGTGTCCTCAGGGAGTAGCCGGTAACCAGGTGGTGAAGACGGTCCTGGACAAAACCAAGCACTCCGTGGAGTCCATGATCACCACTCTGGACCCCGGCATGGCGCCGTACATCAGTGAGTCGCCGCTCTCTCCTCCCGCTGCGTTCCCCAGTAGTGAAACGGGCCGATTGAACGTTTGTGTTGTCGCTCTCCAGAGTCCGGCGGGGACATCGACATGGTGGTGACCTCCGATAAGGAGGGAAGCGTGGAGGCGGTCAGAGACGCCTTCCAGGAGGTTTTTGGGATGGCCTTGGTCACCGGAGAGCCCGGTCAGTCCAACATCGCCCCGCAGCCTGTGGGCTACGCAGCCGGAGTCAAGGTCAGTCCACTGCGTCTCAACCTGCTTCTTCATACAAAGTTGTGCCTCAAAGTACCGGAGAAGGCAGAACTCTGTTTTATACAGCACCATGCTTCACCCTGCTTTGTTGTGAGCTCATTTCTACCGGCATCTCATGGCCTATGGCTTTCCAATACAGTCAGAACTGAAAAATACATAAAAATGATACCAGTGGTCATAGATTATCATCATTATCAATTAGTCTGAGGATTATTTGTTCCAAAAATAATTTTGAGAATAGTTGTAATTTTAGGAGAAAATGCTTTCTCCAGAGGCGGCTCCAAACAGGAAGAGGTGTCTCTGTGTTGGTCAGCAACAGCAAATCTTCACATTTGAGACAATTGAACCAGAAAATTGATTATCAAATTTCCATAGTTGTTGCTGATTGATATTTCTTTTGATTAACTGTCAAATAAAACTTTTTGAGGACGACAGTGTTGCATAGACGAGCCCTTGGTCGTTCTGATCCCTCGCTCCCTGATGAAGATGATGAAGATGATGATGTGTGTGTGCAGGGGGCTCAGGAGCGCATCGACAGTCTGCGTCGGGCCGGTGTGATCCACGAGAAGCAGCCAGTGGTTTCTCTGGAGAACTTCATCGCTGAGCTCTTTCCTGACAAGTAAGAAGAACACTTCTCTCTCACACACACACACACACACACACACACACACACACACACACACGCATGTCTATAATGCATTATGAACATACTGATAATGCATTAAAATGTACTTAAAGCACTAAGTTATAGTTGTAAGCACTCATAAATATCCACAATGCTTTATAACAATTATCTTAATGATTTATAACGACATAGGTTCAAGTATCATAATGCATCATAACTGCTGGTCACTCACTAGTTAATCAAGTGTGATTCTATGCACCCTATTTTGCACGGCTTTAGTGTATTTTTGTTTTGTTTACCAAAAAAAACTTGACGTGATATCGATGTCTCATTGGAAGTATCAGAGAATAGTTGTCCATCCAGCAGCTCCTCTGAAGGCTCCATGTATACAATCAGTTCAGTGGTAGAACTGATAACTAACAGACATGTTAAAGTAGCGCTTGTTGTTTGTTGCGTCAGGTGGTTTGACATCGGCTGTCTGATCCTGGAGGATCCCGGTCACAGCGTCCGCATCGAGGTCTTCACTCAGGCGACTCCTTTGGCTCTGGATCACGTCCAACAGGTGCAGATCAGCTCCTGTGTCTCATTTCAATAACCCAATGTCTCATCATAATGTGATTCCTTTTGAGGAACAATCTCAGATTCAAGTAAAAAGACATGTTTTTAGGACAAAAGTTAAAAGTTGTGAGAACAGAGTAAAGGTGCCAGCCTGCTTCTCCTAAAGTGATTGTTTGATTATTTTAAGGCCTCTTTTTTGTGTAACCCAACACTGAAAATACATTAGTCATGTTTTACTTTTTCTTATGTAATTACTACTATATTTTTTTCACTCCAGATTACAACTTTATTCTAACAACATTCAGATATTTTGACTCCCAGCTCGCTAAACCAGTGATTTTCAACTAGTGTGCCGTGGGAAAATATCCAATTTGACTTAATCTAAAATATTATTTAGTTTCCACAAATACTTTTTCATTGTTGAGCGTCTGAGCCTGCAATATAGTGGCTGGTCTAGCAATTAAATACTCTTCCATGCCAGTAGGTAGCGCCATAATTACCATACATGCTGTATTATGCTCCAATGTGTGACCTTTGTTATTTTTTTCTGGTTGAAAATGTGCTACGGCTACAAAAGAAAAGGTTGAAAAACACTGCACCAAACTAACAATGTGTCCTCTGAATGACCTGGCATCCGTTAGTGGTACCACTTGTGTTTTCAACCCGTGTAGCTGCAGCTTGCTTTACTACAAACGTTCTTCATGATCACATGACCTCCTGCAGCTCACTGTGCTCCCTCTGCTGTGCAGGCCCAGTCCCTGACCCCTCCTGACTACAGCCTGCGCTGGTCGGGCCTCATCGTCACAGTGGGCGAGGTCCTGGAGCGCAACGTGCCCAACATCAACAGAACAGACTGGCACCAGGCCGTGACGGGCATGACGCAGCGGCAGATGATCCAGAGCGCCGCCAAAGCTCTGGCTGGACTCTACAAACAGCAGCTGCCGCCCAGGACTGCGTGAGGCGGAGCGGTTCCAGTGTCGGTCCCGTACTGGGAGGACTGGGGAGACGCGGCGGAGGAATACACCAGCTGTCGGGACAGCGAGGTTCCTCGTGTCTCGCCACGCGTCCTCCATCTGTCCTGGCAGGGCAACGGCAAATGTTAACGTTCCCGCTCAGATGCTTCCTGACATTCCAAAGAGTTATGGCCGTCAATATCAAGTCAATACTCGCCTCCTCGGGCTTCAAAGAACGAACTAATCATCTCGTCACCCTCCTGAAAGATTACACCTCGTGTACATACACAACAACCTTAACGCACATTGTGGCCATGTCTAGTTTTCTTATTGTACAAAAGTCTCTATTGTAGAGATTATTACATGGACTGTGTCCCGGTTGTGTTCTATATACTATCCAACATTTTACTTCTAATTCTACTTGCTGCTTACTCGGTGAAAAGAGACCCAATCCAAAACGTGACAGACGGACCTGAACAGCAACACCGTGACCTGGAAGCTGGAGTCCTCCACTACATGCTGTACGGCCCCGATCTCACCGAGACGCGTCGCTAGAAACGCACCAACCACAAAACGCCATATTTCTATCGCTCAGCGCGTCACCTTTTTCTAGCGTTTTTGTCTGTCAGCACCGCTCGTCAACGTCACACCTGGCCCAGGCAGCCTATCACATCAAGAAGAGGCGGGCTTTAATACTTTACCTCTGCCTCCCTGTTTTGAGGCTGGTAGAGGTGGTAGGAACAGAGTGTTTTTTATTTATTTACAGTGAATTATATATATATTTCCCCCTCATACGCTCAGCGTCTGTTTAAACCATTTGTTTTTATTCACCTTCGCTCCACAGGCTCATCTGTTGTTGTACCCGACACACTTTGCCAAGAGGTGTTTGTAGTGCGTGTTGTGACGCGTCTCCGTGGGATCGGGTCCTGACACTGAACTCTATTTCGTACTAAAGTTAGCAGTGAGCTATTGTGGCACTTTGTATTCATGAAGCTGTAACAGGAAATGATACACGGTATGTGCTCTTATCCCAACACTGCTGCCAATTTACCGCTTCCAAACTTTAAAGGGTGCATATTATGAACCATGTTCTCGGTGCCTGTGAACACACATGTGGGTCTGGAGTGCCTTAAAGAGACGGGCACTAAAATCAAGCATTTCAGACCGAGGAGTGAATCCAGTTCCATTTGGACAGTGTGAAACAGAATAAAAAAGGTTAATTGAACGTTAAAGCATGTATAATGTTGTAGTAGAAATATAAGAACGAGCCTGATGTCCTCTTTAAAGAGACAGTCAAAAGGTTGCTACGGATCTAATTGTTTTCATTTCCTACTGTAAGTAACTTCTTTCTTTGTTTGAGGAAAATGTCCCTCAGCCAGGGGCCCCTTAACTTATCCTACGCGTATTGCCAATGACACATTCATGTAGTCATTGTCGCTGTGTGATCATTTGATTAAACCCAAATTGATTTGTTAATATGCCAACTGTAAAATAATGAACTAAAGGTATGTCTTTACATCTAGGTTGTCGGGGCCCTGAGGCTCGGCGCTTGTTAAAACAGACTCTATATGAAGCACTTTGCTGAAACTGGTTTGTTGTTTTGAAGCTTTTGATCTGAATGGTCTCCAGTGGAACCCAGCACCTCTTGTTGTCTGACGCCAGCGCTCCGTGCTTTACTCTGCTCCTAACAACACGCTGGAGTTACGTCTCTTTACTTAATGTAGTCCTCCTTCCAGTGCCGATCCATTTAGAATCCACCTGTAGTGTGCAGCTGGGACACAGCTAGATGGTCTGAGGGGCTAAAGGATGTTATCATGTTTTATATATATTACGTTTTAGTTTTAAACATTAATTGATTCTTGCTAGTTTTATTTCAGACTATTTGCACATCGTTCCCGTTGTTCGCCTGCTCTGGTTAGGTAACACAGTTTGAGCCCTGAGTAGTTGCAGCAGGATGATACCTGACCTGTGATTGGATAAGAAGGATTCCTTAATGTCCGTCCGGCTCCTCCAGGCGGTGTGAACTCTCAGCAGCAGAAACCCCGTTAGTGAAGTTTGAGTTGAAAGACGGTTCTTCTGTGTGTGTTGGTTCCCCTCAATGTGCCTTTTTACACAACTCCAATAAATCCCTTTTTCATGCTGCTTGGTGTCGATGCTACACTTTTGTTCCACATGAGTTTGTGCTGCAGGTTAATGTAAAGAGAATTTTGGGTTTTAACAACCTGGAAGGGGATCTTCTACAGTTGACAATGTAAACATGGTTATGGTGGCCAAGCTGCGGCCCGTGGCCCGACTGCAGCCCGCAGATCGATTTTTTTTTTTTTTTTTTTTTTTAAAACTAGAAAATGGATTGAGCGCGCATATATATATATATATATATATATATATATATTTATTGGTGGCATTATCTCACATTTAAAAGCAGCCTAAACTCATTTCCATCAGACTTGAATCGGCTGCTGTTGATGTTTAATGAACCAACTATTTGACCGTTTTGTGTCCTGAGATTGAGCGTCAGTACAAAACACAATACTTCTGTTTTAAGTTTAAACATTTATTAAACACAAAGAATGAGATCTGCCTCTTTGGCACAAACATTTCCCCAACACACTAAAGCAGAATATGAGTATGTCAGTACATTTTTATTTTGAAGGTGTGTCCTAAGTGTTTAAAAGGGTTTTCCCAGAGATATCAGTTGAGTTGGTGCGTTCCTTGGAGCCGAGAACCTGACCAGCCTTGGTGACGTTCCTGAGCACCACTTCAAGGGGAAGATATTTAATCTTATTCGTTGTATAGAAGTCTATATAAATGACTCTACTTCTCTTGATTTATTCCCTCAGTAAACATTGTAAACATGAGTTTATGTCTCAATCTCTAGTTTCAAGTCTTCTTCAATACAGCATGATGTTCATTTCGTACATTATGGCACATTTACATGGACCATAACACCGTCAACATGGTGGAGAATCATTCCCAATGATTTCGGGAACAAACGGTAAAATCTGAAATCCTATTGGTTGAACTTTTGAGAAATTTTAGTTCATCCACATACTGTTAAAGTTGAATATAACTGCAGCCCCTGAATGCATGACTATGAAGCTTCATCTATTATTCAGCCTGGCTTTCAGGTCCTGTAAAGGACACACACCCTTTTTGGGCTTCAAGGCACGCCTCCCCTGAATTTGGATGCAGGTCCAGAAAGAGAGAGGGAGGGAGGGACAGAAGAGGGGAGATGGAGCCGGACAACGTACGGGTTGGGACTGTGCACGTAGGTTCTTGTTGTGAACCAGGGAAACAAGCAGAACCGAGCAAATCCTTTGCCAGCCGGTCTCAGATTGTTTTGCCTTGATTCAATGATTACATTTAATGTCTGATTTATACTTCCAGCTCGCAGAGCAGAGGAGTAGGTTACAAGAACACCAATCATATTCATTTATGTACAGGAGCTCCTCCTCATCATCCAACTTTCACATCTCCATGGCTGGAAAGAAAAGAATGAAACAATATTGAAGTGCAATAGCACATTACACTCTGGAAGGCCATGCATTCAGCTCCTGTCAGCAGTGGGAGGAAACGGCATGCCCAGATATTGTTATGGTAAGTCTCAAGGTCATAAGGTCGTAAGAGATCTCCCGTCCTGCTTGTAACTGTAACCCACCGGGCTCCACTGTGTTTTTAGAGGCAGTGGTGCTGTGCCAGTACGGAGTAGCTGGCTGATTGCTTATGAGGTGGTTGGTTTTACAAGGTAGATAATAGTAGGGCCGTTTGAAGGGTAAGGGTTGTCACGGTGATCCATTAAGCTGTGCTCTCCAGACGGTGCGGTCCATCCGAGGGGCCCGAGCGGGGCCGGTGGAGAGAGGACGCCCCCTGTGGGAGCTGCAGTGCCACACGCCGCTCGCCCTGGATGATGGATGACGTTTCTTTCTGAGCAATAGGCTCCTCGTCGTTGTTGCTTAACTGTGGTACAAACAGGACCGAGCCAGTCATGTGATTGACGGCTGACCACAGAACCGGCTCTGCCCGGTCATGATTGACATATCAAGATTGTAGTCCTTTGGAAATAGGAACTGCTGAAAAAAGAAAAGTTTTAAAAAGCTGCAATAAACTGATAAGATGCCGGATGGAAAACAATTTCATATTCATGAGCTTTTAAAAGTGCATTGGGTTAGTAAACAATTGAATGGTCAGAATACATATTCAACACTTTGGAAGTCCTAACATAAACACATTTATGAACACTGTGCCATGTGTTCATAAATGTTCGGACCCTCGTGTATTACGTTAGTTACACAAGGCAACGCTTATTGTTTCTGAAACTGTAAAAAAAAAGCTCAAAGTATGAAACGGTGCGATAACAAGTTGTAGTGGACTTATCTTCTCATAATAGGATGTAATAAAATACCAAAAAAAAGGATTGCAATATTATGTTTTGTGTTACTGCATCAATTCTATAAACTATACATTTTGAATGAAGTCAATACTTTATCTCATTTGCAAAGATAAGCGGCCTCTCTGTGAAGGTTCCCTCTAGAAGAAGTGCTATGAAGTTGGATGTTGCAGGAACTTTCTATATTTACATAGATTTTATGCATATAGAAGTTAGATTTCTAAAAATCCCAACATCTCACTCACAGTACCACAGTACATCGCATTACATTGAATGGTAACCCCTGTGCCTCACCACTGATGATGGTCGTCGATCAGCTCACGGGATGAACAGAACTACTCCATCAGTGATGTCGTCTGTGAGAGGAGGGAAGACACTCTTCGTCCTTGATTGGATTACTCGTCTTCACGCTCCAGCAGCGCTGCAAAGCATGGACAAAACTAAAAGAGAGTTAGCACTTATTAATATTTCACAAGCTTTTCATCCCGCCTGTAACCGTCCTGACAAGTTTGAATGGAGACAATATAGAATATTTCTGTGCTGTGGACCCGTTTAAAAGTTTGTCCTTGTGACAGAAATGGAGTCACATGACAAAGTAATGTCAACAGGTCAAGTTCTGCATTCTGGGAATTAAGACATCAAAGGTGGAGACAAAGTCAAGCTTGTCTCTCACATTATCGCAGAAGATCTTTACGTTAATATAGAATCTAAATGGGCATCTGAAGCCATCTGCAGCACATTAAGAAGTTGCATTTTGCTGTGGTATCACTCCAGAGTTAGCTGATGCTTCCGCACACGGCTGGGCCTCCTCCCATTCAATGTAGGGCTGACCCATCCTTTCACTGCTGTCATACGCGACCTCTTCAGAGGCTCTGTGGCGCGTGCATGGCCTCTGGTTTTGGACTGTGCTGATGTGGATCCACATGATATTTATGTATTCATTCGTATTTATTATTACACACCTTGCATGTGGGCAGAGATGGATGTGCAGCCTGATCCCGGCTACTTGATCAGTACTCACCGGAGTGACGAACGACACCACACCCAACTAATTAACTGTCAACCTCAAACTCCTTTCTTATCTACCAAGCTCTTTAACATTATATTGTCAAATAATTGTTGAACACAGTGTGGATGTGAGTACAGGGAACACATGAAGATGCTATGAATGAATGTGTAAACAGTTTTACTGCTAAAAATTAGCACACAAACACATATAAATCTAACATTTTACATACAAACTGAGTTTAAACAAAGGCCCATAGCAGCAATACAGCCAGATAGTATTAAGAATACATAGATTTAAAATAAATAATTAAAACACACTTTGAGCATACATTTTATTTACTTCCTGTTTTTAACAGATATATTTTAACGGATATGTTAAAAACATGAGGAATGTATGAGAAATTTCCCTTTTTATGCAACCAGGTTGGAAACTCCATCTTGTTGCCTTCGTAACAAAGAGGTTCCATATTTCAGATTCATCTTTTGTTCAGTTTTTCTCTGTGCAGAATAGTTGGTTACTTTTCTCCTTGTTTGTTTTCAGGCTTCAAGATAGTCTGTATACAACAGGACAACGTATTAGGAGCCTATCTGAAAATGTAATTCCTATATTGTCCTGCGCTATTATCTTTATTAGCTCGGACACGAGCCATTACGGGGAGAAGATACTAAATGGTTTCAAACGAAGCCGTTATCAGCGAAGTCAGGCGGCGCTTGTTATTTACGCCTGGACACTCCGATTCAACTAACCGGGCGGCCCGTGGAGAGTCAGCTGCTCAACCCGAGGTTTTGAAAGCCTAATGTAAATTGACTCCGCCTACTCCGGAGAGTGTCGGTCACAATTCCAAGTGAACCCAAAAATTAAACTGGAGCGAACGCATTGCGTCGAGCCTCGCCATTGGCCAGCAGGACACGACGTGAAATATTCAATGAGCCGCCATATTAGGAAACCAACCCCCTCTTTCATTCGGACAAGCAAAGACAGGACACACTTCCAGGGAAGCTTTTCAGACGTTAAGCGCCTCAATCCAAGTCGTCGACCCCGCCCGCTCCGTATCTCGCCTTGGCTCGGTCGCCGTCTTTGATACGGGTTATTTAGTCTTCTAACAATGGCGACCGCGGCGGCAACTCCGACCGGGCAGAGAAGCACGTGCGGCGGCGGCGGCACTCCGCTGAGCCCGACCCGGATCACCCGCCTGCAGGAGAAGCAATCGCTCCGGGACCTCAACGACCGCCTGGCCGTTTACATCGACAAAGTCCGTAGCTTGGAGTCTGAAAACGATGTCCTCCATCTGCAAATCAACGAGAAGGAGGACGTGAGGAGCCGGGAGGTGACCGGACTGAAAGCCCTGTACGAGACGGAGCTAGCCGACGCCAGGCGGTGTTTGGATGAGTCCTCCAAGGAGCGGGCCTGGCTGCAGATCGAGCTGGGAAAGATCAAATCCGACCACGAGCAGCTTCAGCAGAAGTAAGCCGTTAACCCTCTAATTGTGTAGTACAGTCTAATACGGCCCGGGACTCTGAATGACTAGCGGGAGGCTAACCGTTTTAATGCTGCTGACTTTGATTTTCGAGCCACTTTTGCGACATGAACGTCCGCACGTGACCCCGGGGAGCCGGGCTAACGTCCCGTTCACGTCCGGTGCGCGCGGAACTCAAACCAACAACCATGTTTTAATGTTTCACCGACCCGTAGCTGTTAAGAAGTCAATCTTAGAAAAAACTTATGTCAATCAATCAAAACTTGGCTACACATAAAACAAATGGTGGAAGTAATAAACAATATTTCAAAATAATTGACCCCACCCGGCCACCATTGTTTGTTGCTGAAAGAGAATACATGTGAAACCGGCTTTTACAAATTTAACTTTTAGCACGTGTTGAGTAAATACAAGAGCAAATGGGTGTAACGTTACTAACCTGAAAATCGTAATATTTACAGAATATGTCCCATTTAGTTAGTTAGGCAAATAACGTACGAGTTCATTGAAGGTGACATGATGCCTTCAGGGTCTCCTGATAGTAGTATCCGTTAGGCACAGCAGAAACAAACACTGGCGTTTTTGGTGTTTTATGAGGGAAAAGCAAACAAATATTTTGTGGAATGAAGTTTTTTGTGTCACAGACCAGGACAAGATGCGCATCAGACATAGTTTTCATATCCAAATAGTATTATTTCAATGCTGGGTTTTGTAGTCATTAGCAGGTGTGCTTAATAGACAGTGTGTGATTGTATGTATTCCCATATATCAGACAGAATTTGACAGCTGCAGCTGATACACAGCTGTTGACCATGTGAGGGAACAGACCATGTTCCCTCTGTCCCCTGCTTTCCTCCTGAATGGCATTCTCAGAAATACATTGCTGTTAGTTGTTGTGTTTAATAAACACCAAGTTGTGTTGAGACTCTTTTAAATCGGCAGTGACAGCTGTGTTCGAGTCCCACTGTTGTTGCTAAATGAACGTAGCATGAATCCCTGCAGGAGTGCACTGGATCCCAGATACGCATGTATCGTGCAGTTGGACCCGAGCAGTCAGGTGCGCCTCTGACGGTCAAACACAGGTGGCAGGAGCCCGTTTGAGTCCCTTGGCCAGTTGCCATGACCCATTAGTCCACTCCGGCTTGATTTCGCACACGTGTGTTGAGTCTGTATTGTAACTGGATCGCATCGTGTTAACTTCACAGATGTTAAAGCTGCGGCGAGAGTACAGAGTGGTGACGACAGTCGGATATTCTCGGCTGCATCGGAGCCAAAGTAGCGCATTTATCAATTAATTTAAAAGTCAAAAAGAAGAAACAATATTCCGATAATCCCAACAATGCTGAATTATAATTCAGATAACTAGAAGATCCCTAGTATCTATGATGCAATGCATACTCCTACTACAAATGTAGGCTTTACTAAATGTTCATCTTACATTAGCTCATCTTTAAGAGCCAGTAGTCAAAGTTCAATGTGCTTTTGTGTCCAGTCGTTGCTTTAACATGTTGGGCTTCTCTAACCGTCTTCTTAATGTAATAATGTGGACATGGTGTCCTCTGGAAGTATCCATGGTATTTGTTGTGTACTGAGTGTTCCTGTGAAGTGAGACTGTCGAGTCTGTGTTTTTTCCCTCCCTACGTATGTTTCTCAGTAAAACGTGAAAAGCGAGCGTACTGCTCTGCATTCCACTCATACTTTGTCCACTTCGGTCCCGCCCGCCGTAACCCTCAGGCATACCATGAGCAAATAACTGGCCTCTGTCCCAGCAGAGCACCTCCAAAAGACGGCTTAACTCACAAACCCAGTGACACCGCTCCACTGTTGACTTAGCTAACCCGGTTTCAAGCTGGGGAGCAAACGCCCAGCGTGTGTACACACACACACACACACACACACACCGAATAGGGATGACATTTTCACTTTAGGAAAACACGCTGGGCGTTTGCTTCCCAGCTTGAAAAGGGGTTCAACAGTGGAACAGACCTGTTTCCTAATTGTTTTGTTTATTTTACAATTATCTATATTTGTGTTTACTTCATATCTCTATATATTTTTATATAAAATCCAAACATGTTTGACTTGACAGTCATTGAGTTTGAGTTGAGCTGTTTTTAATAATAATTGTTTATTGTTCCCGTTTTGGATAATCAAAATGGGAACAATCAGACAATTAGGATAATACAATATTGTGAAATATTTTGCCAGTGCAAACATGTGATATGAGAAGTGTTTTATTTCTGAGCCGTTGTGGCCACCAGAGGACGCTGTTTACTTGTGTAAAGTTTCAGCCTAACCAGTAACTGAAGGCCAGTGGACACCGGTCATCTACTCTCTAGAGGGGGGGGGGATCAATTCAGCATAGTGTCGCAATATTTTGCGTGGCGATATTGTATCGATACACAGAAGCCAAGTATCGATCTTTTTATTATATCAATTATAAACGTTTTCGTCCTAGAATAATACAAATCAATTGCTTTTTCAGTCCACTAGATGGTGCTGTGTTTTCTGGTGAGGTCAGCAGCGGTCCCGGGTCAGTGTGATCGGTAGGAAGTTGGTTAAAACAAAAATAGAGACATCGGAGAAGTAAATTAGAAATGTTGTCCGTGTTTAAATCAAACGTCTGGACTTCCTGTCACTCGTAGCGCCGCTGTTGCGCGACACGCGGGACAACATGCGCGACACGGCGCTGGTCAAAGATGTAAAAAGCATGAATCAAACTGGCTACTAGTACTCTAGTAGTGCTGGAAGCCGCCGGTGTTACGGATTAACAGGGTTAATCCCGACGCAGTTCCTGGAGAACTCGGTGAAATTCACGGAGCTGTGTGCGCCTACGGATAATATTATGAACCCAGACACAGAGCCAACAACGTGACCAACGCGTTTAGAAAATAACGGTGTTGCAATGTAGCAGTTACTGCGCCCGCTCTAATGCTCTTCCCGTGTCATCCTCCTTCAGCTACAACAAGAAGGACTCGGAGGCGGCAGGAGTTCAGGCCCGGCTGAGGGACCTGGATGCTCATCTCAACTCTAAAGAGGCCATGCTGGCCACGGCGCTGTCTGAGAACAGAGGCCTGGAGGCCACGCTGGCCGACCTGCGGGAACAGCTGCAGGAGGTACAGCGGCGCTGTCACTTGAACATCATGTGGCTAGAAATGTTTTTTGTATCTGTTACTTTAAGTGAAGGAGGGATGCAGATAATGCTATTGTGCTTATTACAAACAAAAGTGTGTTTTTGAATAGTATATCTGAACTCGCTGAGCCTTTTCCATTCAATGGAGACTTGTTTTCAAAGCGAGACCGTGTGTGTGTGTGTGTGTGTGTGTGTGTGTGTGTTGTCAGCTGGATGCAGGTCTGGCTCAGGCCAAGAAGCTCCTGGCCGATGAGATGCTGCTGCGCATTGACTTGGAAAACCGCTGCCAGAGTCTGACCGAGGAAATGATCTTCCGTAAGACCATGCAAGAAGAGGTGAGCATTGCTCTCAAGACACGGTAAACAAGACTGTGTGTTGGAAGGGAATCGCTTCAACCATGCAGAGTGAAAATGTTTTTGAAAGTCTAAAGGCCAACAAATATGGATCAATTAAAACATATTTTTCAATATTTTTTGGGACTTTACAACACAAGAGTTATTGTAAATGTTTACCTCACATGAGTCTGCAACAATCCTGCATGATGAGCTTGAGATTTCAGTAGGGCTGCGACTTAAGTCTTCATTATTTACTTAATTTAATTGATGAATCACTTTCTCCTTGTAGTAATTTATTTTTGAGCAACCCAACCAGTGTTGACTGCAGTTAGTCAGGACAGGATCAAGGAGGGCTGACTGTGTGCTGTGTCACAGGAAGTGAAGGAGTCCCGGCAGCGGTACGAGACCCAGCTGGTGGAGGTGGACTCTGGCCGGAAGGTGGAGTATGAATATAAACTGACTCAGGCCTTGACTGACATGAGGGCCCAGAATGAGGAGCAGATCGGCCTCTACAAGGTCAACATGGAGAGCACCTACATCACTAAGGTATGAATATACAGAGAGAGATTATGTCTTTGATTAAAGCCACAAACTCAAACACAAAATTAACCAAAAATGCAATTCAAAAAGTGTACAAAATTAACTTTTCTTCAGGTTACCTTATCAGTAGGTAAATACTGAAAAACATGAAGCAGCACTCACTTCATAGACCTGAGTCTGGAGGAATTCATACTGGGAGAACTGGGGAAGTCAATGCACAGTATGGATGCGGGACACATCAAATTACATGCATATTATGTCAATATTATGTCATATTGGAACGAAACGAATGGGTGTGTTGCTACAAAGCTGGAGGAACACTGTTTTTGCTTAATTTGATTAAACCAATGGGCTTTGACCAAACCAGTTCAAGACAAAGTTATCTACTTCCACAAAACCACAGCAGTTCTTTCCTCCCTTGGAGAGATGCAGTGATGAAACATAGTTTAGTTTCTCCATAGAGGGTTGCACAACATTTATCTGAGTGCTGAGTCTCCTGCTCAGTTTTACACAACACGTATTTGCAATCTACGTCCATGGAGATCGAACCAGAAACACAGCTAGTCCGGCTGCTTGTAATACTGACACTGATAAATGTCAGAATCCATGCGCATGTTTTCTGTAGTTGACAGAGCTGTTCAAATCCTCCACCTGCACAATATGCAAGTAATTGTGTTTTGTATTTTTACAGTCAACATAGCAAGCAGCACATTACAAAGTTAACTTCCTGCGTGTCAGGAAGTGAGCGACGCAGCTCGGTTCCTCTTTCAGGCTGCGATGAGAAGGAAGCTGTGCTGATGTTGTCCACTCTGTCTGTCTCCAGCTGGAGGATCTGCATCGGCTGTCTGAGATGAACGGAGCGTCGGCCGGCACGGCCCGAGAGGAGCTCAGGGAGTCCAGCCTGAGGATCGAGAGCCTCACCGCCCAGCTGGCAGGAATGCAGAAGGAGGTGGGCATTTTATTTTACTAGTTTCACTCTTTTTATTGAATTGGAACGTGTGTCCTGCGTGGTTGTTTTTGATAAAAGTAGCCACATTACCCTCAAAGTCTCCCATCTGACCTTTGTGTATGCAGCAGAAGTTTGTTTTCCATGCTTTGTTATAACTATAAAGTTATACACCTCCCTTGGTATCCTGTTATAACATGTATAATATAAAAATGTTGTGCTCTGCGTAACTGTCAGCGAGGCCGGCTCTCGTGCATTGACCAAACCGTTAAAGGTTTGCTCACCTTTTCAATGTAATCCTGTTTGGAATGACTGTTTAGTGTAACGTTTGAAGTTTATTTTACTGTAGAGTTTGGGGAGAAAAAAGTCAGCTCAAATTCCATTAGAACACATTAAGGATTTCCTCATAATGGACTATAAAATAAAATGTGCAGCGGTCCAGGTAGGATTTATTTTAGTCTGAAGGACTAATCAGCCAAACGGTGAATTGAAAACACTTTTTAATTTAGGTACGATTACTTCAAGCACGTTATTTTAAAGGTCGCATGTGCACGGAAAAGTATTTTGAGCCCCACACGGCTTTCACCAATGATTTTTCTTGAAGCTTTGTAAATGACGAGGACAAAGCGACGGCTCTCTCTGTGACCCCTCAGACTCTGACCTCCCTTCTGTCTTCAGACTCGTGGTTGGCGCGACCGCATCGTGGAGCTGGAGGCGGCGTTGTCTCAGGAGAAAGACAAGAGCCGCAAGCTGCTGGCCGACAAAGACCGCGACTTGGCCGAGATCCAGGCCAAGATGCAGCAGCAGCTGAACGACTACGTGCAGCTGCTGGACGTCAAGCTGGCGCTGGACATGGAGATCAACGCCTACCGCAAACTTCTGGAGGGGGAGGAAGAAAGGTGAGGAAAGATTGCGAGCGGCGACGGCATCGTTTACATGAGCGACTCGCCCGCTGAGCCTAGCTGTCTCTCCCCAGACTGAAGCTGTCTCCCAGTCCGTCGGCTCGCGTCACAGTCTCTCGAGCCTCGTCCAGCAGCCGCAGCGTGCAGACCACGAAGGGGAAGAGGAAGCGCGTGGACGTGCAGGAACAGGAAGCCAGCAGCTCGGTGTCCATTGCGCACTCCGCCTCGGCCACGGGGACCGTCTGCGTGGACGAGATCGACACCGACGGAAAGTTCATCTGCCTCCACAACAGCGGAGACGAGGTGAGCGCTAGATGTCTCGTGCTTTGAGTTCCTCCATGTAGCAGCAGAGGCACGGCCTCGATGTGTGGGACCGTGTTGAAGAACGGCAACATCAGGCCACTGTTTAAAAATCCCAAAACACATTTATCAATAAGAGCACTATGTATAATGTAGTGGAGAGTGGATAGTATTCAGAGATCCGGTTGAACTAACGACTTGTTTCTCTGCCTCAGGACCAGGCAATGGTCGGTTATGAGATGATCAAGACGATTGGAAATGCCACAGCTACCTACAAGTTCACACCCAAATACGTCCTGAAGGCGGGCCAGAAAGTCACGGTAAGAGTCTTCAGTTCGATTGTCATCGTTTAGTGTTCAGGAGAGACGTTGTCCTCAGTGTGGTGCAGCCCTCGTCCCCAGTGTTCAGTCTCTGGGTCTGCTTGTGTCTCAGTGTTGAACAGCGCGGCTGCATCATGTAAACTGTGTGCGTGTGTGAATGCTGTGTTGAATATGAGGATGACTTTGGGGCTGCTCTGTGCAGGTTTGGGCGTCTGATGCCGGTGTGAGCTCCAAACCTCCCACAGACCTGGTGTGGAAGAACCAGTCCTCCTGGGGGTCAGGGGTGGACGTCCAGGTGGAGCTGATCAACCCTCAGGGAGAGGTGAGACCAGCAGCCAGCCTCTCTTCTGTTCTTTAAGATTGTGTTCTTGAGGGTGGAGATTTAATTGTGTGTGTGTGTGTGGCAGGAGGTGGCAAAGAGAATCACAACATACAAGACGGCAATAGAAGAGGAGGACGAGGATGATGATAATGGAATGGAGGCCACTGATGAAGACCTCTTCCACCAGCAGGTGAGATTATCAGCTGGCTCGGTTCAGACCGTTCCTCAGATTTAAATGGCGGCTGATTTGAGAGCACAAAATAAACAGTAGTCCAACTACTAAATGTGCATTTGTTTATAAATATTTATATGGACACATTTCTCAGGAAGAATAGCTTGTCTCTGTCGCACAGTCAGAATATAAAATCAAATGGGAAGCTGCCGTTTATCTTCCGGCCTTCCCCAACACGTCGGCTCTCCACGTTGACGGAGCGGCTGTGTGTTGACGGAGCGGCTGTGTGTTGACGGAGCGGCTGTGTGTTGACGGAGCGGCTGTGTGTTGACGGAGCGGCTGTGTGTTGACGGAGCGGCTGTGTGTTGACGGAGCGGCTGTGTTTTTCTGACGCTGTCCGCATTGTGTTTGCATGTTTCTGTGCAGGCGGACCCTCGCACTGCAAAGAGAGGCTGCTCCATCATGTGATCCCGCTGCACCAACCAGCTCCTCCTCTGAGCCAGTCTGCCGCCGCCTGTAATACTAGAACTATTTTTCTATCTTTCGTAGCTTATTCCAATAATGAAATGTTTTTATTTCTCTTATAAAAAAATTTCAAAACTGCTTTTGGTAGATAAACGCTAAACGACATGGTGCTGAACACAGTTTGTATTTGTAGTTCAGATTTTGTTTTTTAAACCATGCACCAAGTAGCTAAACGTGTTTTTTTAAGAAAACAAGTATGTGATTTTTATTTTAAATGGAATTTTATTTTATATTTGATCTTATAATATTGATGCTATATGTTCAGCTACAAGAAAAGCCACAGGATGTTGGAGACTTGATTAAGACAGGGGCTGACTACATCCTACTTTATTTAAAAATAAGCACTGAAAGTACAAGTGTCAGGACAAACTACACTAGAGTTGGACAATATGGAAATCAGTCTATTGGCATTCTTCTAGTACCGTTGGACAAAAGAAATAGCGTGATTGTTTGATTGTATTCACAAGAGGAAGTCCCAGCGCCGTCTGTTAGCAGCTGCTGCCTCACAGCCGCGTGGAAGAGGATTAGACGCACAAAGGAAAGCGCTTGTGCCGTCACAGTAGTTTGATTCTGCTCTCTGACGGGCGGCACGCAGCCGGCGGTGAGTTTCACTCCACTGACTCCGGGTCAGCGTTGCACCACTAATTGAGAAGTGTTGATTGTATTCTTTTGATATTTGAAGTGTTTGAAGTACTGTGTGTGTTGTTGTTGATATGCATGCTATGGCGGTAATCATCTTAGTTGAATGATTAAACATTAAAAGTTTTTTTTCTTGTACTTGAGTTTGACTTGTTTTTCGAGCATCAATGGAACGGTTCTCATGATCATGGAGAACCTGGAGGAGTCATGGAGTTTTAAAATGGTTATTTCCAGGCCTGGAAAAGTCCTTGAAAAAAAAAAATATATATATATCCAAAGGTTTAGTAAAAGTCATGTAAATGTGATATATTCATGTGTTCATGACGTTCATTTTTACGCTGATTTTTAAAAGAAAGACGCTCAGAATATAAGCAGGCATACATACAGGCATCTATATAAATGTTTATTCTTTTAATCAAACCATTAATTTCCTTAATGACGGTTCTAAGGGAACCTTTTATCAGGTAGACTTTTCACAGGTTTAGCTGCTCTATTAAAATACAACCACGTAAACTGGTTACAGATGCTGCACAAAACAGCTGCAATGAATTATGGGATTGGTTCTCCATAACTGCACCTTCATCTTTGTATTTAATTTAACACGATCCGTCACTATTAAGTAAGGTACATATTTATATTGATTATGTTTCAGTTCTCTGTAGACAAAATAAAGTCACTAACATGATAGAAATATATCAATAACAGCACACGAGACCAACTGTATAAAGGGACAGATATTAAGTATCTTGATATTAAGTTTCTAGTAGGCATAGAAAGTAGTTTCACATTGCTTTCCTTTTGGAAAACACCTATTTTCACTTTTCTTTTCTTTGTTAAATTGCTCTATGAAGAATGTTGCGACATCATGAGTCAATGATGATGATTTAAAGACTTCACAACGTTGCAGTTTCCCGCAAGTCTTAAAAGAGATGATGCATGACAAATCTAGATCTGTAAACACGTGTGATGTTTCCCCGCAATTACTCTGGATATTTAATGCCTCACAGGAAGTTTATATCAGCCCAGTATTTAATGTACCGTGTAGCTCCCAGCACCTGAGTGTTTAACCTGGAACATAAAGACAAACACAAGTCTGAGAGCTGCGAGGATCTGAAAAGAGCAGTCATTATGTTTTTGTATGTAGAAACGATTGATTTGATTCCGAACATGTTAAATGTAATTAATGCTCTTTTACAGGTGAACAGAGTAAAAATTCTGAATAGATATCTCCATCACTAACATTAATGAGTGGTGTATAAAGTAGCACACAAAGTCAAATAAGCATACCGTCACCTGTAATGTCTGTTTTTGTGGAAAGTTTGTCTGTAAGGTTTACATAGTTTTATACTGATGTGCATCAACTACTCAAATGTAAAAAATTAAAAACATTAGTTTTATTTGAGAATTTCAAAAATAAAGAAATTATTATTTATTTAAAATATAAATACTCAAGTAAAGAACAAGTACCTTCAAACTAAAAACATTGGTTTCATTTTTGAATTTCTAAAACAAAGAAATTCATTTCAATTTGTATTTATTTTACAATATAAATACTCAAGTAAAGTACAAGTACCTTCAAAATAAAAACATTGGTTTTATTTTGAAACGTCGAGGCGGAAATGCTATGCTCCAACATAGCGGACTTGACGACGCACTAGCTTGGAGAAGGGGACAGCTCCGCCAACACCGCGATGGGCCGCCGCCGATATTTATCCCAAACAAATCAAACTACCGGCCGCACTCCGCGCTAGACATGTATACGCTGTAGTTACGGGTCTTTTTATGCGGTAAACGTTGAATGTGGCTGTAGTCTTAACGGCAAAGCGGAAGAGTTGAGCTAAAGTTAGCGGGACTGTTCCTCCAGCGGGGAGGAAGTTCGGACCCCGACATGGAGGACTCCGGGTCGGCCCTGGAGAAGAACGTCGCGGACCTCACGGTGATGGACGTGTACGACATCGCCGCCGTGGTGGGCCAGGAGTTCGAGCGGATCATCGACCAGCACGGCTGCGAGGCGCTGTCCCGCCTGATGCCCAAAGTGGTGCGCGTGCTGGAGATCCTGGAGGTGATGGTCAGCCGCAGCTGCAGCAGCCCGGAGGCCGAGGAGCTGCGGCTGGAGCTGGACAAGCTGCGGCTGGAGCGGCTGGAGCGGCTGGACAAGGAGCGGAAGCACCGGAAGGTCTGTCGCTGGCGGGACACGTTATCAGAGTATTGCTAAAGTAAAAGTACCACTACTAAGCCTTACACTGAATATCCAATGGTATTAGTAAGTAAAAGTATCCAATACCATTGTAAAATGTTATATATTATAAAACAAAAAAATCCATTACTAAGTCCACCTTTTACTTTATTTAAAGTATCAGTATTTATAATCAGTATTATATCATGTAAGTGTTTATAATAATAAAGGAAACTAAATAAAGTACCAACAAGTAAAAACACTCCAAGTAAAATGTTACCAATAAAGTAAAAGTACCCATACAGTTGTCAAAATACTTCAAAACAAGTAAAAGTCCTCTATTTAAAATGTTTCTGAAGTAAAAGTATCAGTAAGTACCACTGTAAAATACTGCATTACAAGTAAAAGTCCTCCATTTAACACTTTACTGAAGTAAAAGTAGCACCAGTACAACTCCTGAATTGAACATACATTATATATATATATATATATATATATATATATATATATATATATATATATATATATATATATATATATATATATATATATATATATTACACTGTTATCATTAGGTTATTGTTACTCATTATAGTTTCAGCACACTTTACTCCTCTAGTTGGTTGAGATGGAGTTCATCTTTATCTGGGTTCATCTGCCAGATGTTTTCATGGATCAATTCATTCATGGTTTGAGTTGTAGAACTTTAGGAAATAGTGAGATTTACTCTCGACCGTTTCTTGGAGCTCAAAGTGACCGACCGCGTAAAGCTGAAGGATTCTGTTGGAGACGAAGCGACAGGTTGACACATTTGATGGGACGAGATGAAATGTTTTGTGTTTCTGAGTTACTTGAGTCGCATTCAGTCGTTCCTGTTTGTTCGGCTGCAGAAGATGACGGCACCGGGAGGTTGGTCCTGACTCAGCAGGAAACTCTTCACCCTCAGTTATATTTATCGAGCGTGTGATTCTTTCCAATTAGTCATCAAAGTGTCTACGATAGTGAGTTGAATAAAAGTCTCTTTAAAAGAGGATTGATATGTTTAGAAGTGTGTTTGTATGAGAAGTGAAGTCCTGCTGTGATGCATTGTAAACCTAACATAATCTATAAGAGTTAAAGTGACCTCTCTGACTGTTATCTACGACCTCTTTAACGTCACCAGACTGCATTGACTAAACAGTGATGTTCCCTCTCAGAGCACAGGAGCTGCCTCTGGTGACTTTGTGTTGTTGTTGTGACCTTTGGCTTTTTGAAGGTTAGTTCAGATTCACCAACAACACAAACAACACAACAACTAACCCCCCAGGCAGCGGAAGATCAGCAGCTCCTTCCTGTGTCCTGAGAGGTAATGTCACTGAGTGTCAACGGAGTCTGGTGGCGTTAAAGAGATCACAGACAAAAGGCTCCAGAAAGGTCTGACATGAAGGTAAAGAGTGGAAACATAAACTACACTTGAACTGATATTGACTCTTTTGGGTGTAAAATACTTCACAGCAGGACATTGTTTTGCTCCTGTGCTGAAAAGAGAAGAAGCTCATGAACCACACTTCAAAGCATCCAGACTTACCTGTTGGACAAGCTGAGGATGTGTTATATATTATATATCAGTATAAAGTATCACTGTGGGAATATGGTGGTGGTTTTAGATCAGGATGCAGCTCAGCTGCTATAAAATAAAAAGGTTTCTCGTGACGGACGCGGTCACCGGATCACTGATTAACTCTCACGAGGCGGTAAAGGAAGTTTGTGGTTTTCACACGCAGGACGTCCCGTCTGCTGTCTGGTTATCTCTCTGACACGGAGCTCTGCTGCGGTTCACCTGGAGGGATGAGAACCACAGAAACCAGGAGAATGATGGATGGAACATGATGAATGTAGTCGAGCCGACGTCTCCAGATGTGTCTTTTTGTCAGAGTATCAGTTCAACATCCAAATATTCTCAGTTTATTTTCTCGTCTGACATAAAAGCGAATGAGATGTGTGTGAGGAACAGGAAACGGATCATTTGGGCGTTTATGCTAAAGTATTTATTTTTTCCCATTTTGAAGGACTGCTTTTATCCTCGATATGAAAATGTACATTTTGCATCACAGTTTTAATGCAAACTAAATAATAACATGTCGTAGTGCAAAGGATTGTTTTCCCCTGTTTATATTTATTTACATATATATTTTACGAACAGATAATATTATTTGTAGCTGAAATATTTATTTTTAATTAGTTGAATTAGAAAATGAATCGCCTTCAGAACAAAAACAAATAAAGAACGTGAGTGAACTGCTTCACCAGCTATTTTGATAATTAATCAATAATTAATCTTTTTAATCTAACTGTATTTGGTTCCAGTTTCTTAAACGTGATTTTAAATCATTGCAAATATATTATTTGTTTATGCTGTGGACTGTTGGTCGGATTAAAAGAGCAGGAGGAATATATGTGCAGAACAAAATACAGAAACAAAAAGTAAAAACGGTGAGCATAACTCCAGAGACGGGGTCTGATCCCAGAGACGGGGTCTGATCCCAGAGACGGGGTCTGACCCCAGAGACGGGGTCTGACCCCAGAGACGGGGTCTGATCCCAGAGACGGGGTCTGATCCCAGAGACGGGGTCTGACCCCAGAGACGGGGTCTGACCCCAGAGACGGGGTCTGATCCCAGAGACGGGGTCTGATCCCAGAGACGTCTCTGCAGCAGACGGTGACCAATCGAAGGAGAACTGGAACGAACCAGAAGAGAAACCTAACGAATGCTGATGTGGTTCCATATAACACTGAGGTCATGTGATGGAAATGGTGTCAAAGTAGAAGTATTCTGATCCTTTACTGAAGTAAAAGTACTCATTCCACTTTGAAAATAGTGAAATACTGACTCCCTGTCAGCGTTTCACTATGAACGATGTCTCTGGATTAATAATTAAATATCTAGGGCTGCAACAACGAATCGATAAAATCGATAAAAATCGATTATCATAGTGTTGGCAACGAATTTCATTATCGATTCGTTGTGTCGCGCGATTATTCCGCCGGGCAATAAGTCGCGGAGAAGAAGAAAAAGAGCGGAGCAGAGCAACTGGCCGGCCAGCGTTTCTGAGATTGGAGTGAGACACGAGAAAAGCTGAGGTTGTGATCTTCTCAAAAATAGAAGATCTTTGACAAGTCAAGTCTTGGCCAATCAGCGTCTTCATGTTCCTCAAACTTGTTTTTAATGGAAGCTACTAGTCAGCTTGCTATCGCGTTAGCTAACGTGTTTGGGTTGTGTATCGTCGTTAAAGTTGCGTTATGTTCCGTTACAGTTCAGTCTTGCTTGTAAAAAACGTAACGTGATGAAACATGCCGTCACCCCCCGGTCTGGTTCAGTTCACGCTGTCACTCGTTAACGTTAAACCGGCACACCGGCGGATCTGGCTGCAGGTTTTTTTTTTTTTTTTTTACTCAAAGTAGAATGAAGCAAATCACGTCGTTGGGCTTAGCCAACAACGTGACGTCGTGGTCATAAGAGACCCAGAATGAAAGAGTTTAAGGAAGAGGACGCTCTATATGGAGCAGTACAGCTTCCCTCTGTCCAGTATTTCATACATATTGATAAAGCAGGGTATGTAAATGCAGCCTCTGGAGGGATCAATTACAGTAAAAAGGGCTCACATTTGGCAGATGTAAAGCATAGATGTGTATGTTTTTAGTGTTAGTCCGTTTTGTTGTTTTAATTAACAGCTCAGGGATGTTCAAGGAGCAACCTGTTTGTGCTTTCTGAAGATGTTTTGCACTGTCACTTCTGTTTTTGAATAAAGGGTTGGAAATGAACGCTTTTTTGATAAAAACATTTTTTTATCCGATTCATCGATTAATCGAAAAAATAATCAACCGATTAATCGATTATTAAAATAATCGTTAGTTGCAGCCCTATAAATATCACAAACATTCAACACATCTGGAGATACGTTACCATCTGAAAAGAAACCTAAAACTGTTCGACTAATGTAGTGAAGTATAAAGTACAATATGTACCTCTTAGATGTAGTATAAAGTACAATATGTACCTCTTAGATGTAGTATAAAGTACAATATGTACCTCTTAGATGTAGTATAAAGTACAATATGTACCTCTTAGATGTAGTATAAAGTACAATATGTACCTCTTAGATGTAGTATAAAGTACAATATGTACCTCTTAGATGTAGTATAAAGTACAATATGTACCTCTTAGATGTAGTATAAAGTACAATATGTACCTCTGAGATGTAGCTGAGGAGAAATAGAAATGTAATGGAATGTACCTCAAATGTGTGCTTGACTGCAGTACTTCCTGCTAAAACACTCAAAGTGTTGAAGCGTGAAAAGATCTCTGAAGAAGTGAAGACTGTTACTCAGGCGCAGCATCACGACGTCCTGGAGGCATCAAAGGGAATGAGATGAGGTCGTCTTTATGAATGAAGTAATTGACGTGGTCAATAATATATATTTATATATATTTGCCTGTGCAGGAGCTGGAGCTGGTGGAGGACGTCTGGAGAGGAGAAGCTCAGGATCTGCTCACCCAGATCGCTCAGCTGCAGGAGGAGAACAAGAGCCTCCTCACCAACATGTCCAACAAGGACCCCATGAGTGAGGAGGACCTGCAGAGGCACGAGGGTGAGCACACACACACACACACACACACACACACACACACACACACACACACACACACAAAGACAAAGGAAGCCTTCTCTTGTGTCTGACGGAGAGCCAGTCTTTCGTGGTTTCACACAGAGGACACAGTCACCCCGACACACTGTGGACAGACCAGCCTCAGTGTCCAAGCACACCTGCTACACACACACACACACACACACACACATACATGCATTTGCACACAAATCAGGGGTCCCTCTGTCCAGCTAAAAGACCGTTCCCTCCCAATAAAACAAGGCTATAAAGAATCCAAACTGTCCTCTTTCGCCCCCTCTGTGTCTCAGGTATGACGGAGAGAGAGAGGCAGGTGATGAAGAAGCTGAAAGAAGTGGTGGACAAGCAGAGAGACGAGATTCGAGCCAAGGACCGCGAGCTCACGCTGAAAAACGAGGACATAGAAGCAGTAAGGCGACACACAGCAGCCGTGATGATGTTCTCCTTAAATATTCTCAAATCTGAATATTTGAATAAATGTGGATACAAAAAGTCTGTTTCTGATAGAGGTTTCACTAATATAATGCAAGAACGCATGATATGAGCTGAGCGAAGGAATTGGTTTAACTTTCTCAGACACTTTTTGTCAAAGGCGATCAGTAGGAGTGAGGTCAATGTGATGAATTGACTTTTATAACATTAAAATGTGTATTTCTCGTCTGCAGACTTCACCGAGTAGCTGTAGATTACATTATAGGTGTCCATTTAATTGTGTTAATTCTGCTTTTTTAAATTTCCAGTCTTTGTCACTTCTAGTGAAATGATAATATTTGAGCTCATTCCTGATACTATAATTTAATTTCTGGGCACAACATACATGATACAGGTTTGATATATTACAGCTTTAATACAATTTGTGTTGTTGCAGTTTTCCCTCATTCCCATCCTCCCATACTCTGGACATATTTTGTATGATTTACCCACAATGCCATGGTCCTGCGTGTTCCTGCAGCTCCAGCAGCAGCAGTCCCGCCTCATGAAGATCAACCACGACCTGCGCCATAAGATCTCCGTGGTGGAGGCTCAGGGGAAAGCTCTGATCGAGCAGAAGGTGGAGCTGGAGGCCGGGGCGCAGACGCGGGGGCAGGAAGTCGGCGCCCTTCGGCAGGAAGTGGCACGCTTGAGGGAACGACTTCAAGGAGACGTGCCGGGCCAAAACCCCGAGGAACCTTCACCTGCAGAGGTAACGCGGCACTGGAACCATTAACAGAGCTTCATCTGAGGGTGGAGTCAGAGATACATTTATAATTAGTTTTATTTTTTGAAAGAAACCCCAGGGAAAAATAGCTTTACTAGATATAATGTGCTAATTAATGAGCTTTACTAGATATAACGTGCTAATTAATGAGCTTTAGAGTTGCTAGTGGGTTTTTTGTTTCCCTTTTGGACAGAGCCAGGCTAGCTGTTTCCCTTTGTTTCCAGTCTTTATGCTAAGCTAAGCTAACGTATCCTGGCTCTAGCCTCATATTCAGTGCACAGAGTTGAATTGATGTTGTCATTTAAGTCTCAGCAAGAAAGCAAATACGTTATTTTCCAAAAAGTACTTCTACTTAAACTATTCCTTGAGGTTAGACGTGAACATATGCTTATAAATATAAATGCAGCTACGCAACCCAGTCATATTATTTTTCACAAGTTCCAGTTTAAGAGAAGTCTGTTCACTTATATTCTCCAAATAATAATATTACCTAAAAAGCCATGTAGCGCTGACCCAAACTGCAGGAGCACGAGTCCATGAACACTGACTTTGTAAACGGTACTAAGTGTCTCTCGCCCTCCAGCGTGGTGGAGCTGCCTCAGGGGCTTTGGGGTCTGAGGGCTGGTCAGACAGACCCGGGCCCTCTGAGTGGGGGTCAGGCGGGTTTGACCCCTCTGAGCCTCCGTTGCCTGGTTCCCTCAGCCCAGAGGGCCACGAGGAAGAGGACGAGGACGAGGCAGTGTTGCTCTGGGTAAAACAGACGTGCTCGCTGGCCAACCAGAGTGCTGTGATTGACTCTTAACCCCGCCCCCTGAAGAAGCGCCAGCTCAATAGAACTCGACCAGCTGGTTGACTAACAGGAGAAGAGCGGCCTGCCTGCGTGTGAAAGACTAACGGAGCGTCGGCCAGCTGGCGGAGACTTTCTGGACGACCTCACGACGACCTTTCTAAACTTAGATCCCCCGACGGCTCGGCCTCTAACAGCACTTGACGTGGTCCCTGAATGCACCACGGTTCTGGCGCGTTGAATATGAACAGTAATTGAAAGTCCAACTGAAATTGCATTATGTTTTTCTGCTGCATCTTTTAATATCAACTGGTTTCCAACCGGCCAATCAAATCGCCTCATTTTAAACCACATTTGCATTTGTAACTTTTTCGTCCTAATGCAGCACGAGTTCAACAAAGATCGGTGTAGGAAAATTAATATTAATGCATGTGTCCACCCACTACTGTTATGTGACTAATAGTTGAGTTGTAGAGATAAACAGTCGGTGGCACGACTTCTGGCAGCTGCCATTAAACTACTGTAGAAGAAGAAGAAGAAGAGGGAGCAAGATGAGGTCATTAAAAGATCAAATTATGGAATATAGAAACTTGATGGAAATATGACATTTCTGTTTAGTTTCCCGTGTTAAAGTGAGGACGGTTAAAGTCTCCTCATTTTTTCACTTTGTCTGTTTCCATTTACACTTTGTCTCGTTTAGTTTTGATCCATTTATAGTTCATGCAGCGTCTAACAGATGCACAACAGGAGAAACAGACTCTGAGCCGCAGAACAGATATCAGAGACGCTCATTGGCTGCTGTGAGTCGACCCACGAGGCGTGGACTCATCAGGTTTGTTTTACTAGTTTACATCAGCCGGCGGTTATGTGAATAAATGAGTATTTCTGATATTTCCCCGAACTTTTTCTCTCTCTTTTTAAAAGAAAATCGGTCTTTTGCCTTCAACGAAGAACAGTTGACAAGACATTTATAAGAAATGACATTATTTTTTAACGGTGAAACTAAGCGTGACTTCTGTTGGACATAGAATCCTATTGATGATGATGTGTTTTGCTCGGTGCATGAGTGACTTCACTGCATGTCTGTGTGTTTTAAGTGAATGTCTCGTTGGTGCCGAGATAAAAGAAAACAGCGTTTTAGCGTAAAGGGAGGAGGGAAGGGAGAACACACGTATTGGAACAAGCCCGATGTCTGACTTAGAGTTCACCGTTTGCCACCAGGAGGCGATGTGCGATGAGGACATGCCGGCTGTGTTCCAATATTTTACAAAGGTATCCTCACCTCCTTCCCCCGCCTTCCTTTCTTCCTTGCTTCCTTCCGTCCTATCTGTTGTCTCGTTTGGTTTCCTCCCCGTGACGCCTTGGTCTCCCTGCAGGAGGCGCTGTGCGAGGAGGACGCTGGCGGCCCGGACCCCAAAGACCCCAACCGCCCCCGCTTCACCCTGCAGGAGCTGAGGGACGTCCTGCACGAGAGGAACGAGCTGAAGGCCAAAGTGTTCCTGCTGCAGGAGGAGCTGGCCTACTACAAAAGGTACGGGCGCAGCAGACGGACGCTTCCCCCCCCCGGCTCGCCGTGGCCGTGTTGTTGATGGTCCGTCTTGTTTTTCAGTGAAGAGACAGAAGATGAGACGGTCACTCCGTCTTCGTCTCCGTCGCCCGAGCTGAGGACTCGCTCCCGGTCGTCTGCCCAGCCGGAGTCCGGGATCAAGCGGCTGTACGTTGAACACACACCTCACACTCCTCACACTCTGAGATCGGCTCAAGGCTAAAACACTCCAACGCTTTGCTCGCGCTGAGGAAAAGGCTTATTAAAGAACCTGCATGCTTAAAGCTTGACATATTACTCTTTATGAAATATACAAGTTAAATGTGGCCTCAGGCTCAAGAGAAGCTCTCCAGCAGTACCAAACATCCAGACTGTTTCAGGCTAGAAGCGTAGCTCCTTGATGATGTGTGAGACTTCACTGCTCTGGATGTTAAACAAGATGTCACTGAGTCTTGATCCTGGACTGAGCATCGCCATCAGAGGAACACGTTGGCTCCAGTAAGCAATACCTGTAAAAACAATAACTTTCAGCGACTAAGTGGGAAACAAAGTGTACTTCCTGTCTTTGTCCTGATAAAACAAACAGCTGATGACCAAAATGTGTCAAACTCTGGTTTCAGTCTCAGATCTGAGATCCTTTTCTTTGGATCTTAATTCCTAAGAAACTAATGAGCACATCTGTGCTAAGAACACTATTTAAAATGAGCTTTTTTGTGATTCTTTTCCAGATCTGTTCATTATATCAACACTTTGATAAAACAACAACATTGTACATGTTAGTTGCCCAAGAATGTCCTTTTACAGCTCTGAACACAAATCACATAAAGATGGATGGACACACAGCAAAGCTGCACAAATAAATAAACATGATGTATCTATAAGTGGGCGAATAGAGATAGATGGATAGATATTGTTATTTATAGAAAACCAAAATGACCAACAACACACAATGTCTATACACAAGTCAAGTGTTTATTTACTTTATAAACAAATGCAAATAGTGCAGAGCTTTCAAGGAATTACCTGGGAATCTGATGTATTTTTATAATTAAACAAGTAGTTGTCCAAAAGCAACAAATTACATTTCCAATGATTTAAAACATAAAAAAAGCTGCAATCGTTTTGTCATTTCTACTTAAAAAGTAGTTTTATTGATTATTACAATTCTGTTAATGAGTTAATGTTGCGTTGAATGAGGAACCAACGTGTCAAAGAAGAAGCATTTTACATTTGATTTTAATACCTCACAAATGTTCCACTTCTGTGTTACATAAGTGAATGCAGTGCAGTAGTTGGCTTTAAATAGGGAGTGAGCGTGTGTCACATGGTCACATGTCAGGTGACCGTAAGGGGCGGTCCTTAAATAACTCTTCAGTCTCTGTGCTGTTTGTTGTTGTTTACCTGCATGTTTATCTACATGTTTATCTACATGTTTATCAGCATGTTTATCAGCATGTTTATCAGCATGTTTATCTACATGTCTATCTACATGTTTACCTACATGTTTATCAGCATGTTTATCTACATGTTTATCTACATGTTTATCTACATGTTTACCTACATGTTTATCAGCATGTTTATCTACATGTTTATCTACATGTTTACCTACATGTTTATCTACATGTTTACCTACATGTTTATCTACATGTTTATCAGCATGTTTATCTACATGTTTACCTACATGTTTATCTACATGTTTACCTACATGTTTATCTACATGTTTATCAGCATGTTTATCAGCATGTTTATCTACATGTTTATCTACATGTTTATCTACATGTTTACCTACATGTTTATCTACATGTTTACCTACATGTTTATCTACATGTTTATCAGCATGTTTATCAGCATGTTTATCTACATGTTTATCTACATGTTTATCTACATGTTTATCTACATGTTTATCTACATGTTTATCTACATGTTTATCTACATGTTTATCAGCATGTTTATCAGCATGTTTATCTACATGTTTATCAGCATGTTTATCTACATGTTTATCAGCATGTTTATCAGCATGTTTATCTACATGTTTATCTACATGTTTATTTGCATGTTTACCTACATGTTTATCTACATGTTTATTTACATGTTTATCAGCATGTTTATCTACATGTTTATCAGCATGTTTATCTACATGTTTATCTACATGTTTATTTACATGTTTACCTACATGTTTATCAGCATGTTTATCTACATGTTTATTTACATGTTTATCTACATGTTTATCTACATGTTTACCTACATGTATATCTACATGTTTATCTACATGTTTATCTACATGTTTATCTACATGTTTATCTACATGTTTATCAGCATGTTTATCAGCATGTTTATCTACATGTTTATCAGCATGTTTATCAGCATGTTTATCAGCATGTTTATCTACATGTTTATCTACATGTTTATTTACATGTTTACCTACATGTATATCTACATGTTTATCAGCATGTTTATCTACATGTTTATCTACATGTTTATCTACATGTTTATCAGCATGTTTATCTACATGTTTATCGGCATGTTTATCTACATGTTTACCTACATGTTTATCTACATGTTTATCAGCATGTTCACCTACATGTTTATCTACATGTTTATCTACATGTTTATCAGCATGTTTATCAGCATGTTTATCTACATGTTTATCTACATGTTTATCAGCATGTTTATCAGCATGTTTATCTACATGTTTATCAGCATGTTTATCAGCATGTTTACCAGCATGTTTATCTACATGTATATCTACATGTTTATCTACATGTTTACCTACATGTTTATCTACATGTTTACCTACATGTTTATCTACATGTTTATCAGCATGTTTATCTACATGTTTATTTACATGTTTATTTACATGTTTACCTACATGTATATCTACATGTTTATCTACATGTTTATCTACATGTTTATCAGCATGTTTATCAGCATGTTTATCTACATGTTTATCTACATGTTTATCAGCATGTTTATCAGCATGTTTACCAGCATGTTTATCTACATGTATATCTACATGTTTATCTACATGTTTACCTACATGTTTATCTACATGTTTACCTACATGTTTATCTACATGTTTATCAGCATGTTTATCTACATGTTTATCTACATGTTTATCTACATGTTTACCTACATGTTTACCTACATGTTTATCTACATGTTTACCTACATGTTTATCTACATGTTTATCTACATGTTTATCTGCATGTTTATCTACATGTTTATCTACATGTTTATCTACATGTTTACCTACATGTTTACCTACATGTTTATCTACATGTTTACCTACATGTTTACCTACATGTTTATCTACATGTTTACCTACATGTTTATCTACATGTTTATCAGCATGTTTATCTACATGTTTATCTACATGTTTATCTACATGTTTATCTACATGTTTATCTACATGTTTATCAGCATGTTTATCAGCATGTTTATCTGCATGTTTATCTGCATGTTTATCTACATGTTTACCTACATGTTTATCAGCATGTTTATCTGCATGTTTATCTACATGTTTACCTACATGTTTATCTACATGTTTATATGCATGTTTATCTACATGTTTATCTACATGTTTATCTATATGTTTATCTACATGTTTATCTATATGTTTATCTACATGTTTATCTACATGTTTATCTACATGTTTATCAGCATGTTTATCTGCATGTCCACAAACGGGGCTTGACTGTTCCTTTCAGACACGCTCGCTCACCACCCTGTGTGCATGTTATTGATTAGCATGCTTTGGTCATAGGTCAGGTATAGCACATGACACACACACACACACACACACTCACACACACACTCACCATGGTGCAAAACAAGGATTAAACATAAAAGTTCTACCTCACTGAACTAAAGCATGGCTTCTTTTGGTTTAATGGAAGCTTCACATGAGGCCCCTCCCCTTCCTGTCTCTACATCTCTACCTGTCTGTGCTTGTGTTCTTTGCCTTTGTGTAACAGGATCTTCACAGCCATTATGCCGATGGTGGCGGCTGGTTTGATCCAGGATGACCCCACTTTACAGCCAATCAGACGCCTCATGTCGCTCGTACGACTCTTTGGTTGATGGAGTCTGTCCCTCTTCCAGCTAACAGCCTCTCTGCATGTTTCCAGCTCTCTGAGCCTTTCCTCCACCTGTAGTATTCTGATTGGCTGATTGTGGGGCTGTCTTGTTGTTGTTGTCCAATGGGATGATTGCTGAACATAAAAATCAGCCAGTCAGAATTTACATGTAGTCTGTTGCCACGGTGACGATATCTAAACTCATAAAGATTATTCTGTTTTAATTTGCAAACTAAAGCGCTTTTAGCTTTTCTTCAAAGAGTGATTGAATAACTTCCAACGGGCATTGAACTCATCACGTTTTACTCCTTTGCTGCACTGATCCAACATAACAGCGCTCAGCATGAAATGTGATACTTTTGTATCGTTTCTGTAAACAAATAAGAACGATGAATGAAAAGAATCCAGAGCTTCTCCTCCACTGCACTCCTCACATCTCAGTTTGTAGAGGAAGTGTGTGGCACGGCGATGGATATTGATAACTCCATAACTACTTCCATAAGTGCTGCTCCCATAATAAACCAAGTACATATAAATGATATTTCGGCATCATGCCCATTGGCACATAGCTATGCTCCTCCAAAATAATAATAATATATCAAATAAGATGAGATAATCCTTTATTAGTCCCGCAGTTTTCTGCTCAACAAGTAGTGTTAATGCTTTTGTTCTTTTACTAAAGTATTCAAGTATTGAATACAAGCCTTTTACCTGTAAGAGTGTTTTTACATAGCGGTGTTTCTTCCTCTTCGTCTTCATCGCTTGTTGAGCTCATGGCTTCCATGATCACCTTCATTTGTACATATTTGTGAAGCAAACTAAATGATGAGAGCAGCTGCTGCTGTGGGACAGATCAGACCTTTGGTTTTAACTCCAGGAGCCGATACACTCATTTGTTTACAGTAATACTACCAAGAAATCCCCATTAATTTGTCAATAATACCGTTTGAAATGCCATAACTGCTGACACTGCTCCCCTGCCTCTACATGCGTGTTCACTTCACTTCACACTCTCTCTCTCTAACTCTAAGGCCTCCGTCTCCTCCCCGTCTCTCAGGTTTAGCTTCTTCTCGCGGGACAAGCAGCGCGGCTCTCTGCGCGGCGGGCTGCTGGACGCCGGCCTCGGCTCGTGGACGGGGAAGGACGCCGTGTACACGGAGCAAGCCCAGGAGGCGCTGCAGCACATGTAGGCCCGCCGGACCGGGTCCAGGACCGGGACCAGGACCGGGACCAGGACCGGGTCCAGGACGTCCATCGCTCCAGGCTCGGGATCCCACAACCACAACGAGCGACTGACTATAGCTCTCGAGGTCAAAAGAACGGTCCGTGAACGAGGATCCACTTAGATAGAACTTTATTTAAACACCTGAGAATACTTTATTCATACTGGATATCTCGGTGAGCACATACTGACTTTAAAGAATGTAGAGGACATGTTGGAGGAAGTGGAAGGTTGGTCAGTGGGTGAAGATGACGAGCGATGAAGGCACAGAAGGGTGCTAATCCTGTGACGAAGAATCCCACGACACCAGATAGATTTATTTAGAGCGTCTCCTCCTCTTCATCATGTGAGCAGCTCGTAGTCGTCACCAGCAGCTTCAGCTCAAACTACGCAGCGAGTAACAGACTGTGTCAAATGTTGCATAGAATCCAGATTTTTAAAAGAAGAAATATATTTAAAACTACAGATGCTTGTTATTTATAACTATGCAACATGCAGTAAGTGTGTATGGAAGCCCATTTCTGCCAAGACAAGAAGAAAACATATTCAAACAAAAATAGTTTGACAAAAAAAAAAAAGCTGTGACACTGTTTTCACAAAAACTATTTTATAATAATAATAATAATAATAGTAAATCATCATAATTTGGATACAAAGACTATTATCACAGACTTATTATACACAGACTTATTATACACAGACTTATTATGCACAGATCAAATTAGACCAGAGCTTTTCTTTTAGTTTTCTCTGCTTCCCAGTTGTTTGCTGTTATGAATGAGTGTTATGCATGAGAGTTATGAATGAGTTATGCATGAGAGTTATGAATGAGTTATGCATGAGAGTTATGAATGAGTTATGCATGAGAGTTTTGACAGCATTTTGGCTGCAAACCCAAGAGGCTCATCTCTCTGGAGACCCACTCGTAATGGAGCAAGAGGTCTTTGTAGTATTTCATAACACAAATAGGCACAAATGATATGTATCGTATTGATAATATGAAATATAAATATGATATAGTATCATATGTTTAATATAAATAGATTTTACGCAGAGCCATGGCATCATATCCGGGAGATAATGTCAGTAAACGTGTAAGAAGAAAAGTATCTCATAATTCCAATTTTTCATAATTATAATAATAGTAAGTAACTTGTCACAGTTCTGAATTTGTAACTCATAATTTTGACTTAATGCCTCATAATTTGTATTCACCAAATCAAAACTATGATGACTTATTGAGACTTTTGACTATTCCTATCTATTATTATTCAGCATAACTCCTCAGTTGTTCTGGTTGAAATGGGCTTCATGAGTCAACGCTTCTCTCCTCTATGAAAGAAACCGTGTGATTCCTAATATCAATAACTGATAACCAGCATCCAGAGCCGTCCCACATATTCAAACCTGCA
This sequence comes from Taurulus bubalis, assembly GCF_910589615.1. Lineage (NCBI taxonomy): Eukaryota > Metazoa > Chordata > Actinopteri > Perciformes > Cottidae > Taurulus > Taurulus bubalis. The sequence goes on along the minus strand of NC_136607.1, from coordinate 2,063,383 downwards.
GTAATGATAACGGTCCGAAGCTCAAATACATAAACGTTCCTCTTTGCTGATTTAACAAACAGATGCAGTAAAATAAAATGAATAAAAATGGCTTATAATTCATAATCTGCATAAAAAGCCACCTTGTGACCTTGAAGCACTCCAGGATGCATTATGAGGATATTTCATAAAAGAGACTGGTTTTATTTTTATAATGGAGAAACTATTTAATGATCATGTCTATATTTAGATGATATTCCATTTGTTTTCATATTCATATTCCATGGACAAAAACAATGAACTCCATTAAAACTCATCCACTCGCCTCACTGCTGTTCCTTCATCACAGTCTTCATCACGGTCTTCATCACTGTCGTTTTAAAACCTTTTAGTTCAGGAGGAACACGTCGCTTTGGAGCTGATCGGTTTTGGTCTTTTCATTAGATTTGTTGACAATAAGTAAAATATAGAATAACGGCAGCTTCATCCTTTAAAATCTTTTCTATTTTCCTGTAAATTTGGCATAAAAAATAACTGGAAAACATTTTGTCACTAAGCAATGCAACATTACAAAAACATGTTTTTTTTTTGTAAAGCTACCTTTATGATTTGTATGACGGCTTATTGGGGCCATTGTGAGTAAACAATATAAATAGATAGACGATTAAATAACAATAAATAAAAAATTATGAGAAAACCATTTATTTATTTTTAGATTGAAAAGGAAATTTACCACTTGAGGTAAATTTACTAGAGAAAATACTAAAATCAGTTTTTAGTTTTCTTATGAATATGCCCAGTTCGCAGCAATGTCTCTTCAAAGTCTGAATGCTTAAGATAATATGTTGATCCATAAAAATAATATGTTCATCCATAAAATCCCAAACAAATTCTGTCTGCTAGATTTGATCGCAGCGTATAATTTCATGAAGCCATCCAACCTCACAAAGCCAAAAAACAAGCAGTTTTAGGATGTTTTTCTGATAAATTTGTGACATTATCCAGAGTTTTCTCACACAAATGTATAACTTTATAATCTCAGAGAATATAATTATTTATTTTTCTAGTAAATTTGCGATTTTTTTTTTTCTTGTTAGTTGTGACTTTTCCTCTGAATTAAAGCCCACGACTATTGTTCTCTCCCTACAACGACCAACACGTTGAAGATTCATCAGTACCACAAATATAATGATCTAGCTTTTAGCACACATATAAACATGAAGTACCTGTAATGTATTCATACAATAACTCAAATACAAACACACCTTCAAAGCTTCATGTTTTCAAACTGCACAGCAGAAGAACATCATAAAAAGTCACAGTTCCGTGATAAGTAACATTTTAAAGATATTCCTCAGATTGTGTTCAGGCTGAGACGTAAATGTCAGAAAGTTGATCTGAAGTATGATTTTAATAAAGACGTCTGGTTGCTGCTGTTCCAGCCGTGTGAGCAAGAGAGGCACTACTTTATCTGTATTCATACTCTGAGGTGGAAGACGTGAATGTGAAACGACAGGAACACCAGGATGAAGCAAAGCAGCGTTTCACATATTCAGAGACACAAGAGAATGATGAGCAGACGGAATCATGCATGTAGATTATGTCTGGAGGTCAAAGGGATCTGAACCTTTCAAACAGGAAGACGTTAAAAGGGAAACTCCAGTTCTCCAGCGCAGTGTTTTAGAGTTGATCTCATGAGGACAAATTAAAACTGATATTTAAAAGATATAATGAATGGATCTGTTCTTTATTTAATGAGCTTCTATTCAAACATCATGTCTCCTCCATAATAAAAAGTCTGTCCTGTTTGTCTGTTTTTTCATTCTTACCTGTCAGCAGTACATAAATACAAATATATATATATATATATATATATATATATATATATATATATGTGTGTACTTAAGTACAGTACTTGAGTATATATGTTTATAAATGTGTGTGTGTGTATATATATATATATATATATATATATATATATATATATATATATATATATAGAGAGAGAGAGAGAGATAGTAAACGTGTATATTTAAAGATATTTGTATGTATATTTATGTACTTATACATATGTATGGATATATATGTATTTATTTATATATATTTATATATATATATATATATATATACTAATACATATTATAATATATTTATATTTTTTTTTTTTTTAACTGTACTACATCTCAGAGGTAATTGTGGTATTAGTACTTTTACTAAAGTACATGATCTGAGTACTGCCCTTCAGACCAGTGGAGGTCTTCCTGCTGTCATGACGTCACCGCGGTTGTTTCTGTCATGCGCAGTGCAGACTGCTCGCTCACCACGATGGAAGGATCTCCCGTCGGGAGAGCGTCAAGTCACAGGAAGAGAGGAGAGACAGATACCGGAACTAGATATGTATTACCTTCAAAATAAAAGTGACTACTGATCCATGAGAGTAGTCACATGTTTTATAATGTTTCATTATCTTCAAATCAACATGAGTCTGCACCCTGGTGTAATGCTCCCTTTAATGTATTTTAATTTGTTGATTAACACTGTAATTAATATGCTTTTTATTCACAATTTATGTTCTGCATCATAATTCGAAAGTAAAATAAATACAATAACAGCACTGACTTAAATACACTGTATGCTCCAACATCAAATAGATGAATGTTCTTGTAGTATACAGCTTTTAGTGCTTACAGTAATAATGTACATTACCTTGCTGTGACCATTAGCACAACAAATGTTGTAATTTTAAGAAGCTGTACAGATGAAGTACAAAAAAGAGGTGAACATGGAAATGACTAGTTATTTAGTTTATTAGCCCATGAACCAAGGAGAAGACCAACCTGGCCTCAGCTTTAATGAAGAACATACTACACTATTGTAATGAACAATCTAACCAAAAGTAATCAAGTCTAGAGTTTGCCACAAGATTAGGTGATGGATTTTATTTTATTTATATGCACATATTTTGGATCAATAATGTGAATCTATAGAGGTCGGAAATCAAGAAAGTTTGTGAACCACTGGTTTAATCTTTACCAACATGTTGTATATTATACATCACTTTTTGTATATGACAAAGCTGTCAAATAAATACAATGGAGTAAAAAGTAAAATATTTGCCTCTGAAATGTAGTAGATTAGAAGTATAACGCAGCAGAAAAAAGAAATACTCAAGTAAACGACAAGTACCGTAAAGTTGTGCTTGAGTCCAGTAAATGTCTTTTGTTATGGTTACCACGTCCTGTCCCATATATTCTACTCGTTAAGACCCTTCTCAAACAGTATCAGACAAACCACAACTGTGATCACTTTTACAGGATAGTAGTAGTGTATATACACGTAATAGTATAGTACAGTGTATTTGTATACCCGTCTACTTGTGTATTGCATATGTTTCACGCAGCAATATTAAGTTCAATGAGGTCATACCAGATCAAATAAGATGAGTTGACTGACTTGGACGATGAAGTGAGTGTTATTGTTTCTGACTTTATCTTTTCTTTGGTCAGAGGAAGAAAGAGTTATTTCTTATTTCAAAGCTGCCCGCTCTCTTTTTGAAGAAAAGGAAGCTGAAACTGAATTGTTCCTGCATACATTTAAGCAATTCTTCAACTCAAATAGGACGCTTCATGTAGGACATCCAGGCCTTCTCTTGGATCCTTTATTCAAGCCTGCGTGCAAAATGTCCTAAAGTATTTCATATAAATGAGAGTACTATACATGGAGACCTATTTGCTCAATGGAAGGCATTCTTCTCTAATATTTGGACAAGAGAATCTATTCTGTGAGCGCTAATGCATGAATGATTATGAAATCCCTCATATAAGCAACACACTGACCACACCAACTCTACTGTACATAGTTTTTTATTTGATCACACACACACACACACACACACACACACACACACACACACACACACACACACGAAACAGACCAACAATAAAATGTTTCAAATAAAAAATAACCTTTGGTTTAAGTGTGTCCCAATCGATCAATCAGACAATCAAAAGTGCCAGAACTGTCAGTGGAGTTTAATGGACTGATCAGACCGACTGTGTCCGTTTGTGTGCATGGGTCTGTAGCAGGAGAGGACTTTAGGCCTTTGAGGCCTTTAAGGCCGAGCTGGACCACGACCCTCAGACTAGAACCCCATCAAACTGTCACCAATCTAGCAGCTGCTGAACCACACAGGTGTTCACAGCTGTTCTGTGAAGTGGGTGCGTCGCTCTTAAAGGAACAGTCGGATGTTTTGACACGGCCTACAAGAGGGTCGTCTTCATCATGGGTACGCTGCTGTTCCCGATACGCTCACAGTGTTCCTCCTTCTGTTCTCCGGTTGGCCAAAATACTGCACAGGTCCTTTACGAGTTTCACACCGAGTTTGGAGGATTAAGTGCTTCTTACCCACGGCCGTTCACACTGGTTGTGGCAGGGCATCTCAGAGCGCTGCTATAAAGTGCAAAGAGAACAGAGGACGAGCAGGGCCTGTGTCCCGACGAGGGCCCGTCCCCTGACAAGAGCCCGTCCCCCGACGACGAGGGCCCGTCCCCCGACCGACGAGAGCCCGTCCCCCGACCGACGAGGGCCCGTCCCCCGACCGACGAGGGCCCGTCCCCCGACCGACTAGAGCCCGTCCCCGACTGACGAGAGCCCGTCCCCCCGACCGACGAGGGCCTGTCCCCCCGACCGACGAGGGCCCGTCCCCCGACCGACGAGAGCCCGTCCCCTGACGAGAGCCCGTCCCCCGACCGACGAGAGCCCGTCCCCTGACGAGAGCCCGTCCCCCGACCGACGAGGGCCCGTACCCCGACCGACGAGGGCCCGGCCCCGACCGACGAGGGCCCGTACCCCGACCGACGAGGGCCCGGCCCCGACCGACGAGGGCCCGTACCCCGACCGACGAGGGCCCGGCCCCGACCGACGAGGGCCCGGCCCCGACCGACGAGGGCCCGGCCCCCAACCGACGAGGGCCCGTCCCCCGACCGACGAGAGCCCGTCCCCCCGACCGACGAGGGCCCGTCCCCTGACGAGAGCCCGTCCCCCGACCGACGAGGGCCCGTCCCCCCGACCGATGAGGGCCCGTCCCCCCGACCGATGAGGGCCCGTCGCCCGACCAACGAGGGCCCGTCGCCCGACCGACGAGGGCCCGTCCCCCGAGCAGAGCCCGACGAGGGCCCGTCCCGGAGACGGCAGTGGGCTCAGACGACCACCGGTTGCTTCCCTCGCTGCGAGGAGTGCGGCGCTGCGGATGCGTCGCTAGGTGACCGGGGCAGCAGGAGGACCACTCTCTGATTGGACCGTCTCCACCCATTGTACAGTCGACAGTGATACCTGAGAGACACCTGCGGACGACAGACGGATATTGTAACTATTAAGTGACTGCATTGTGACACTCAAATCATTGCATGACAGCCACACGCCTCAGCCTACTAACCAGGGTCCAGAAGAGGTAAATGGTAAAGAGGGCAACGGTCAGCGCGATGAGTCCCACGGCCTCCAGCCGGCTGGAGAACTGAAGGTGATCAATGGCGCCGCGGAGGCAGAGCCAGCCGGAGACGGTGGCCAGAGGGGTGATGAGCAGGAAGCACACCATGTCGCCCAACAGGGTGCGCTTTTCCTGACGGAGACCTGGGTTCTGCAGCCACTGCGAGACATGAAGGCACAGTCAGGTTCTAAATAATCAGCGACCTGCACTCTTCTCCTACTGCAGCTGCTGTGAGCTTCCTGTACCTCGAGCAGCGGCCTGGACTTCCTCTGCACCGTGAACTGGTAGAGGCAGAGCTCACAGAAGCTGGTCCGTGAGGCCGACAGCCACTGCTCCAGACAGCTGCGGTGGATGGGGGCCAAGGTCCCGGAGCATTCGCAGGGAGACAGCAGCTCCTCCTGGGCCGCGCCGTCGTGACAGATCCGGCACATGGGCGTCTCCGGAGCGGCACTGAGGAGAGAGGAACCAGGGGGGATGCTTTAATCTGGGTGGTTTGGTCAGACATGTGAATATGTCATTTATGGCTGAAGCTATTCACTAAAGAGTCTTCCTAAATGTCACGAAAAGTTTCCTTTTCATAAACATCGACTAAAGAACAGAGAGAGACGCTAAAAGAAGAGGCGGGGCTTGACCCTTTCACCATGGATGAGCTCATTCGTTATGTCCGTGGTATTTGGTTGATCAAAGAATGTCAAATTAAAGTTGGGGCGGAAAATAGCAATTCATTGTCTGCACATTGCCCAGGTCTTCTGCTGTTATTCTGGCATCGTGTTGCTTAAAATACTAGTGAGAATTCTTATGTAAACAAAAATAACATGCAATAACAAGGTCAGAAAAAATTATCGGCGTCATGTCCATATATTGTACGATAAGTCGATAACGTAAAAAGGATTGCGGTTATGTCCATATATCGTACGATAAGAAGATAACATAATTATCGTGACGGGCCTAAATGGGCCTTCTGGCTCCGGCTGCTGTTGGGTGCCATCAGAAGTGTTACTCGCCTCAGGTCGACAGAAAATTAGAAACAGAATTCTCCACAGGATTCAAACCCGTCCAGGACCTACCACTGTTTGGCGTAGGCGTCCAGACCCGGAGACGTCAGCTGGGCCTCCAGCTTGGTGGACACCGGTGTGTAGTACTGAGGCTGCTCACCGCCGGACGCGCTGCATTCCTCCATGGCGTTCCCAGGGAGCGGCGGCTCATCACACATGTGCTCAGAGGCTCTCGTGGGCCGACAGACACTGGTTTGGAAAAAGACGTACAGTGATGAGTCAACCATATTGTTGCTGCAAAAACATTTTTTGTCATGTGTTACAAATGGACTACAGCAGAATTTCACTATGCAGCCCTGTGATGCATGATGACCAAAAATGATGCTTGAATCCTAGAATCAGTAGAACCCTGTAGAAGACCAAAGGCCTCCTGGGCCTCTATAGGAGCAAGAGAGACGTTTGTGATGACGCCATGTTGCTTAATTTTGGGGAATAAAAGTGTTTTTTTCTCCATCTGCTCTGTATTGCGATAACATGCATTGCAATTGATGACCTTTTTCCCCACTGCAAATGATGCAGTTTGTGAACATCTGTTTTATCTTATATAAGATAACGTTTTCACTCGGTTCATCTCACTTCAGTCATTTATACTGTAATAGAAAGGTTGCCTTGTATATAAATGAGGTACTATGAGATCAAGTAATAAGAAAACAAACATTGTGAATCTGGCCGGACGTCGCACAAAACCAGCAAAGATGTTCTTTGAGAATGTCATTTTGAGAATATGGAATATAACACTATTTAAAAACCCTAAAATAGAATGAATAACATTGACACTAAAGTCTATGTGTGGCCCAATATCACACTTAAATAAAACTTGAACATGTTTAGAGTGTGATCACTTCATACGGGGTAGAAATGGCCCGATTCAAAATGAAGTTTACTGCACCGCAGCTTTTTCTGGCCATTGGTCGACTTTGATTTCGGTGGTTAACATTGTTCTCACAAAAATAACTGCTGGGATCTGGTCACCAAACACAGGTTGGAAACAAAGCAATAGTTTAAACAGAAACTGACTTATTGGGACAAAAAACTGGGCGAGCCCGACTGAAAATAATCCCGTATGACTTATTGCCCACAGCAGCAGTCAATACAGCAGTTCAGAGCTGAAGCAGGAAGTCGGTCAGTACAGTTTGACTGATGTGTGAACAGAGCTGTTGGGTAATAATTAACCCAATTCTCATTTCCTCTTCCAAATAAGTTTGTTTCCAACTTGTTTGATTGTCTGTTTTTGTAGCACCTTTTTTATGATTCGTTGAACTGAAAAAATCATCAACATAATGAAAATCATGTGCACATACTCTACATAAAGTAGACTTTTCTACTAGCAAACAATGGCCTGTTTGGCAAACTCCACCTCCTGATGAAGACTGAGAGAGATAGTTGAAAGCCCCACAAGAAAGCTCTAGTAAGTGGAACTTAAATGTGTTATGTTTGAATCCACCTGCTGCATCCAAGTACGATAGTCGTTTTCCTTTTAACTCGGTTTTTGGTCTCTTCCGCCAATTCCTGAGAAAAATTGCTTTTCCCTCTTTCCCTTAACGGCGACTAGCAGTTCTTGTGGCAGGTGAGCTGCAGGATGCCGAGTTGAACTTTGGTGAACTTTGAGGCGAATACCGTCAGGAACATGAATGAAGCCGCCTGGAGGGAGAGGAGGAGGCTGACCCAAATATACCAGGGTGCAAAAGCATGCATTGCAACCTCAGTTTAATATTTTCCATTGAAATTTTAATAATAAATGCCAAGCTTTGGTGCATGCTTTAACCAAATTAAAAAGGCCATTTTCTGAAGATGAATTCTCTGCATCTAATAATTGATATCCAAAGATATCACACTTTTGATACCTAGTGATAAGTAAAGTTTGTTTTTTTCAAGTCAAAAGTAACTTGCCCAACACGTCACAATGAGCGACATGTTTCATATTACAGGGTGCAGCTTTATACATCTATATGAACATATATCATTCACAACAGACGTGTGACGCAATAATAATGGCGACATATGTTCCAGGTTGTATTCCTTCTTCCTGACACCCTGGGTCAGTGCAGGACACCACCACAACACACAGAGGCGTTATGAAGACCTCCTATGTCCGGTTATGCGGACCGACACCAGGAATGCGCTGACAGTGACCGACAGTGACTCCACAAGTTGTGGAGTTTTGTCTTCCGGGTGTCTCGCGGACCCTCGTCCCGTTCTGGTTCGGCTGCTTGACGCTCGCTCCCGCCGCGGGGGCACGCGCATTAGCCTCCATATCAAAGCAAGGGAGCCGCTCTGTTTTGGTGACAGCGGGCCTAACTGTTAGCTAACGAGCCACACCTTTCCTCTATCTATTCTTTCTTTTCTGTTTTACATTCCTCACACTTACCTTCGGGCGACGTCCTGAGTTCTCACTATCGAAGGAATGGTGGAGAATTACATGAAACGGTTCCCCTCCTCTCTTTGTACCGTTATGAAGTCGCTCTGAACTTCCGCTTTGAGCTAAAAAGGTGTTGTTGTTCCACCAGGGCGACAGACGACATTGTGCCCTCATTTTGATCCTATAGGCAGACTTTCTCTTTAGGCGCCGTGCTTTCCTCTGGATGTCTTCTTATCAGAGCGCTCAGTAGCTAGCTAATTATCTCAAAACACACGGTTTTTTATTTCTGAGCTAATCTTAAGCATTGAATGGTGGAGGAGACGGGCACAGTTCACAGAGACCTGTCTGAAGGGATGTCTTGCCTGTGAGGCAAAATTCAGGGCACATTACATACATTTCGCCGCCGTCTCCTGTTCAACTCCTCATGTTTTCCTCCCTCCTCTACACAACCGGGGTCAGGGCGACAAATCCCCTTGTGTTTTCTGTGTGTCACGTGGTTCGTGCAGTAGTGACATGTAATGCATTGTACATGCGCCACCATTTAATCACCACAGAACACACATTACTGTTGGCTGCTTAAGCCTGTACTTAAACTTAAACTCTACTTAAACTTGAACTCTGCCACTTCAGCTACTCTCATTGTGCTGCCTGGACGAGCCTTATTTTGCAGATTTATTTTGCAAATCAGAAGTTTCAGTGCCAACCATTATGGATTAGGATTATTTGCCTGTGTAACCTGGTGTTAGTTCCAATTTATTAAACCAATTTGTTTAGCATTGAGCTGAAAACACATCCTTATTCCAAAGGCTCTGTTCAGCGTGTGCATTAATCAACATGTTCCCACTGTTCACTGCTCTTTGTTTTACATCGAACATTCAAAAGAGTATGGACCTGGAGAGATGCTGGAAGTTGTTTCAATAGTGTGTGTATTGCTAGTAGTATCTTCATATAACATATTGATCGACAGAAATATAAAATGGGGAAACATGTTGTCTAATTACTGCATTAACTTGCTGTGTATTGTTCTACTGCAGTTTTTGTGATGCTACTTCATTAAATGATTGATGCAGTGCATAAATATTTACATGCCTAGTTGGCTTCACATGGATGAAACATGACTTGCAGAAGCACATGGACTGTTTATTTCAGTTATGTGAATAATAGCATTCACTAAGACACGGAGCATTTAGAGGTAATAATAATAATAATTCAATCTTTTATAGCGCTTTTCTAAGTACACAAAGACGCTTTACATTGAGGGCAAGAGACAGAGACAAACGGAACAAAACAAAAATGGAAAGACAAAGCAAACAAAACATAATAAAGGTAGGAGGTCATGGCACTGTTTTAGATGTAGCATAGATGTAAACAGTGTTGCATTATTTACTACAGGATGCATCATACGTGTTAGTACTGTTGATGTAATGGATCTAGGAACTTGTAGTTGTTTATAATACTTTTAATAATATTGACACGGGACGATGACATCGAGGGACGATGGCTGTGATTATTGGTTGTAATTATTTAGTTTAACAGAAGGTGGAGCTATAGCACAACATCTTGGATACTTTTACATTTGTGGCAACTGTTCATTTTTGCAAAGCATTAATATTCACAGTGGAAAACTTTACCACCACAGAAATGTGAAACATTCATCCATCTGTATGTTGAGGCGCTCATCGACACACAGGGGTGATAGAAGAGGACCACACTTATCTTCTACACTTAGAAATGAGGGAAAGAAGAAAACAAAGTGAAGAGGAGAATAAAGAGCAAAAGAGGTTAGGTCATCATGGAACATACGGATAAGATACGATCTATTGATTACAAAGGGGAAACTCAAATGCAACAGGGTGTGTGGTCTATTCAACCAATCTAACCACAACCCAAATACCTCAAAATGTTGCGATATTTAATCTGTAAATGATGTGTCTTTACACGGCTAGTCTGACCTTTAGAGCTCGTGCTCGGGTCAGGCAGGGCGGATGCCCCGGTGGTTAGAGCCCTCCGGGCGCATCAGGGACGTAATGCACACTTGGACTGCTGCCAAGGTCAGACCTTATCAGCTAAAAATGTCAAATGGGCTTCAATAAATCAATCGCTCATATCTTCTTGTGTAGTGTATCATAGCCGCTGTAGTTACCTTCTATATTACTTCCTCCCTACATCACATTCATGTTATCGCTGCTGCAGTACACAGTGTACTACATTTAATCATTTACTTGTATATTGTATTCTAGTTCTATACTTGAACTCCTGCACTATTTCTTTATTTAGTTTATTATTATTTCGATTCTCATTTTTACTAGCACTGTTGGAGAGAGTGAACTAAGATTTATTTTTGCCTCAATGTATTTCTTGTGCATATTACAAATAACTTTAATACTTTCTTACTTTCTTACTGTCGTCTCAGAGAAGGAAAAGTGAACAAACCCGTGGACCAGCCCTCCTGCTGGCTGCTTGTCTCTGTTTTCAGAGGAACACTTCCGTGTTCAGCGGCTCAGCCGGTAGCTCTTCTAGTTCCAGTACTTGTTCATAGATGTGAACTAAATATGAAAAGTATATACATCATCTGATACAATCACAGTGACAGTGTAAAAGTTGAGGGTTACGGATTGTTCTGAAACCAGAGCATCTTTTTCTACATGTATTGAGGTGACATGAGAGACCTGGTATCCTGCAGACATCCTGTATCCTGTGAGAGTGAACTCATGCACACTTTGGCATGCTGGTAAATTGAATGCATTGTAGAGACTTGCTTGTTTTGAACCCTGCTGGTGGCATGAGTCACTCAGATGATCAGTCTTTGGGCAAAAGACTGGCATGACCTTCTGATGACATCGTGTCCTCTGACCTGTCCTCTGGTACCGCTGTCAGGTCAGAACCCTCCCTTTAAGAAAGGGTGTTTATGTTGGGCTGGTGCTAATGTAATAATATTAACAATATTAATAAAAGAAAATGATTGGCTGGATATTTTAGATCGTATTTTATATGTCGCATGATAAACATTTTGGGGAGATAGTATTTTGCTGTTTTCAGAGACAAATACTGCTCTCATTCCACTGGACAAAAATGGAGCGACTCACAATAAAATGTGCTTTGTAAGTTTCACTTTCAGTGTATTACACCTTTTGGTGTTATGGCACTTTTGCTCAAGAAGAACAAGAAGTTCCAGCTTCTTCTTCTTCTTCTTCTGAAACCTCCCGTGACGTTAGCAAACAGGTTGTGTACATTGTGGTAGTAGTATACTGGAGTAGTATACAGGAGTAGTGTACTAGCAGTAGTATACAGGAGTAGTATCCGGAGTAGTATACTGGAGTAGTGTACTAGCAGTAGTATACAGGAGTAGTATCAGGAGTAGTATCAGGAGTAGTATACAGGAGTAGTATACAGCAGTAGTATCAGGAGTAGTATCAGGAGTAGTATCAGGAGTAGTATACAGCAGTAGTATCAGGAGTAGTATCAGGAGTAGTATCAGGAGTAGTATACAGGAGTATTATACAGCAGTAGTATCAGGAGTAGTATCAGGAGTAGTATACAGGAGTAGTATCAGGAGTAGTATACAGGAGTAGTATCTGGAGTAGTATACAGGAGTAGTATCAGGAGTAGTATCAGGAGTAGTATCAGGAATAGTATACAGGAGTAGTATCAGGAGTAGTATCAGGAGTAGTATACAGGAGTAGTATCAGGAGTAGTATACAGGAGTAGTGTACTAGCAGTAGTATACAGGAGTAGTATACAGGAGTAGTATCAGGAGTAGTATACAGGAGTAGTGTACTAGCAGTAGTATACAGGAGTAGTATACAGGAGTAGTATACAGGAGTAGTATACAGGAGTAGTGCACTAGCAGTAGTATACAGGAGTAGTGCACTAGCAGTAGTATACAGGAGTAGTGCACTAGCAGTAGTATACAGGAGTAGTATACAGGAGTAGTATAAACAGTAGTAAACATCCCACAACCAGCTCTCTGTTATCACGCTGGTAAACAAAGGGGCGGGGCTTCTCAGGGCGCGCACCCACTCATTTCAACAGCAGCTGTCACATGATTTCACTTCCAGAGAAGTTGCCTCCAGAAACCAGTCACACAGGAAGTGTGGAAAGTTTGCCCTTCAAAATAAAAAAAACGCTTCTCAAAACAGTAATATTTAACATGACTGTTGCTCTTCATGACTTCGCTCCTTTTTATTTTTATGCTTATTTTTTTACGTTTGTGATACAAGTCTGGGATTTTAGTCCACATTAATACAGTTTACAGGATGCATCACATTTTGTAAGAAAATGTGCTTTTCATAGCATACATTCAACAGTGTATATTGTAAAATGAACAATGTAGTCCCCTATTTGTTGTGTACCCTTTTTTTATTCCGTCAGCATATTTATTATTGCTACTATATTCTTCTTTACTGTTTTTATTACTGTTTATTTATATTACTTGATTTTCTTTATTTACTGTGTGTCTCTATGTGCACTGCTGCTGTACTCCTGCAAGTTCCCCACTGCGGGAATAATAAAGGATCTTATTTTATCTTATGGTACTTTTCTCATATTGTGGCGATCAAATACTGTTGTGCTGTACCTTCAAAACTGTTTTCAATCCGATCAATTGTCTGTGTCCTGCCTGCAACAGCTATAACCAATATATACCCTGCTTTGTGTTGTTTATTGTGAAGTGTGCATTCCCAGACTGATCTCCTGCTTTTGAACCGTACCTGTTGTGGGAATAAAATCCACAAACTCTGCTCTCTGTGTTGTGTTTGAGTTCGATGCCGTTTTGTGGCGCCATCTTTACACTGATAATCCTTTTATGAGTATAATGTTCTGTTTATGATTCGGTCTGTTGTTATCATGTTATTTATTATTCAGAATTATCTCCACTCTTTCCCTCCAGCACTGGTGATATTCTGTTGTTTTATAACCCTCAAATTGTCTTCTTATATTGTGAAGGCGGTGTTTGTCATGTTCCGGTCACACGCTGTGTGACTTAACGGCTGCTGCTTACATCACGGAGGCAGCTCGTGTTGTGGTGGGTCACCTGGACTGCAGCAGCAGAGTATGAAGTGAGCGCGCGCGTGCCGGCGGTCCCCCACACCTCACTGTCTCACAGCCGCGGACATGGCTCTGTCTCTGGGATGGCTCTCGGCTCTGGTCGCGGGTGTTTTCTCCGCTCACGTCCTGCAGACGCTATGCTTCCCGTACTTCTGGAGGGACCTCCTCTTCCTGCTGAAGGTGGTCCGGTACGGCGCGCGGCTGGAGCTGTGCAAGCTGACCTGCCGCGTGCGCACGGTGCTGGACCGGTTCGTCCAGCAGGCGCGGCGCATCCCGGACAAGCCGTTCGTCATCTTCGAAGGTCGCGTCCACACGTACCGGGACGTGGAGCGGCGCAGCAACAGGCTGGCCCACGTGTTCCTGGAGACGGTGAAGCTGAAGAAAGGAGACTGCGTCGCCTTGCTCATGAACAACGAGCCCGACTTCCTGTGCGCTTGGTTCGGGTTGGCGAAGGTCGGCTGCTCGGTCGCGTTCCTCAACACCAACATCAAGTCCAAGTCTCTGCTGCACTGCTTCAACTGCTGCGGGGCCAGAACGCTGGTTGTGGGCTCAGGTAAAGCTCCGGCAGGGTCTCACTGCGGGTCGTAGAGGGTTGGTCTCCACAACACAATTCAGTATGTTGAACAGGCAAACTTTATTAAAATATATTAACATTTGTGTAACTTGGAACTGATTAAACACAATAACAGTCATACAACCTTATTTTAAATACAAAACAGTATTCTGCACCAAATAAATCATAATAATAATAAATAACATGAATTAAAAAACGTTCTGCTAAAATGGCAATATACAGTAACAGCAGTGGCGGCTGGTGGCATTTTATTTTGGTAGGGCCATCTAATCAATTTCAGCAAACATCCCAGTATGATTCAACGCAAAAAAGGGCATCACACATTACTACTTTGCAGTTAAATATTTAACATTTATTCCAACACTGACATCTTATTAATACAATTCAGTGTGTGTGTGTGTGTGTATATATATATATATATATATATATATCTCTATCATGTCGCTTACCCCGAAAGATAGTCCTACACTTGACTGATGATTTTAAATGTATCATAAATTCCAAAAACCAACGTAAGGGCTGTGTACAAAGGCACAAAAACGATAATTATGTGCTAATTTGTCCTCGTTTGCATTAATCACACACACACACACACACACACACACACACACACACCACTCACGTCAATTTCCTTAAAACATACAGTTATTACATTTAATACAACTTTAACTAACCTTGTGGCTCTTCCGCAGAGTGCTAATATGTTACTCTTTCTAATGTGTATAGAAAACTGACCATATTTGCAGTAGCTTTTGACATTCACACATTGTAACTTCCTTCTTAACTTCGCGAGCCACCTTCAAAATAAAAGCATCTTGTTTTACAGGAAACCAGATTAATGTAGTTTAACGCAGGCAAAACACATGCAACAACAACAACAACAACAACATTGATTGACAAGCAGTTTCTAAAGCCAGAACAGAAATTGGGTAACTTGCATGTCATCTAATAACCGACAGCATGCCGTCAAACGGCTCGCTTTGTGCCGTCTTTAAAAACGCCGTCTGTCTTACGGTGCTCCTCCAGCACTCAGGAGTCTCGTCATGCAAGGCCAACTCAAAAGCTCCACAAAACTTCACACAATCAATTATTTTGGATAAAATGTGCCTGTTTTGATCCACCTCATTGTGTTTCTTCACCGCAGTCCTGTGTCCGTTGGTTGTGATGTTGACTTGATATGCTAGCTTAGTAGCTTGACGGAGTTTTGCATGTGTTCTCATGTTTTCTTTATTTTTTCTTCATGTCCCTTACTCCCGTATCTGTCCATGCTGGATCGGTCCCCGTTGATTTTAAAAATCAAGCATGGAAAGTAAAATACTGCGTTAGCATGACAGCATCCAGCAGCTAGCTTAGCCAAACCGTGCTGGTGTAGCCTAGCCGTCTGCACAGAAGCTACTTCCCTTTCCCGGCAGTTTGTTGTCTTATGGTGAGCGTTTGGTCTCCTTTGAAGAGCAGTGGTCCACTCGCCGCTGTCATGTTGTTAAAATGGCGCCTCGAGAGACGAGCCCTGACGAGAACGAGAGACGGGAACGCGCACCGCAGGGCCTAATGAGAATGACCCCACCGTGAGTCTTTTTTAGGGAGCTCATTGGATCAATTGTATGTCACTCATTTATATCTTTAATCAGTGATTGGCTAAACTGCGTATTAGACTGTCTTTCTTGGGCCAAATCGATTCGGCCCCAACAGGTGCACTAGCAGCAGAGACGTGCACTAGCAGCAGAAACGTGCACTAGCAGCAGAGACGTGCACTAGCAGCAGAGACGTGCACTGGGCTACTGAGACGTGCACTAGCAGCAGAGACGTGCACTAGCAGCAGAGACGTGCACTGGGCTACTGAGACGTGTACTAGCAGAGAGGACAAGCAGGAAAAGCATATATTTTGCGCAGATATCCTATTTTACAAATATTACTGGGTATATTCCATATCTTAAAAACACAAATATTGACCATTTGTATAATTTATTCATATTATTATAATTGTAATAATTGTTTATATTCTATATCCAAAATATAAAAAACCTTTCGCAGTTGTGCAGTGAAAAAAGACAAAAGATTTTTTTTGTTTTTTGTTAAAGAAATCTATTCTGCAGCACTTATTTTCTTTTAATGTCTTTATTTAAACACACTTCTGCTTCCTCAACCTGCACTACATCTGCACTGAATTTGAGTTTCCTGAATGCATTTCAAAGTAATGCCTTAATGAATAAATGTAGACCTTATATGAGTATTATATGTATTTATTTTGAAAGCAATTTAGAATATTTAGGTAATAGGTTCAGGTTTTATGGAACAGCCTTGTTTTTTTATTCAACATCACATAATTCACAATCCAAAAGTGCTGGTGTAGCGCCCTGAAATATGTTATTTCATGTCTTACTAATTTAATACGACTGTCCATTTCTAATAATTTATTTTAAATGTGTTTAAGTTCATTCATATGTTGTCATTCCAATGTGTGAGAACATTGATTACCTGCACACACACTGACTGAAGGGAAGACAGTATTGTGTTGAGCCTGTAGAAGAGAGCGCTGTCTCTTTAAGAGAGGAGCTGGTGCAGTATGCAGGCTGGAGACCAACGCCTGTGCTTGTGTTTAACCTGGACTTGTTTTAATAAAAGTTGCAAACCGAAGAAGGACGTGTTTGTGGACAGTTCATTTTAAGGGTGCAACGCTGACATAAGGTCAGATTCCCCAAACGTCCTTCAATGTCATTGCTAATGCATGGTGATTATTAACAACATGCCATGAGTAAGACCTCACCTGAAGCCTGATGGTCCAGCTGCTGCTTCCTCATCCTGTACTGCAGCTTCACTGGATTTCTGAGTTTTCTGAATGCATTTCAAAATAATGCAGGTTTGCACTGTGTGGGTAGTTAGCCTGCTACTAGCTAACTAACAGCGACCTGGGCTTCTTGATAGCTACTCACCCTCTGGGTGAAAACATCTTGTATATCCCTTTTCATTTTGGTGGCATTTTCCTATCTACAAAGCACAAAAGTGTCAACAATATCAATGCTGAGACCAAACGAAATACTAAAATGAAGCTTTATTACTTCCTGGCGTATTTTAGTAGCTTTACCGTGTCAGACTGCTGCCAGCTTTCACTCTGCATTTATGATTCACGTGTTTCTGACTCCACTTTAAATTAAATGACAGCATCGTGTCTTACAGGCTCGAGGGCACATTGGAAAGCATGGAAATGGATTTTTCACTCTTCTGGGCGACGAACATAGTATTATACTAGAAGAGTGAAAAATCCATTTCCAAGTTTCTATACAATTACAGATAATAATACTACGAGTGAGTTTACAACTATATTGTGCAAACTTTTGTGGTGACTCGTCCCTATATGGACCATATGCAAACCTACGCCCTCGGTCATCAGCGTCTCTCTTTAGGAACTCTGCTCGAACTGGTTATTCATAATCATATCTCTGTATGCACACGCTTCCCTTCATGTTGATGGGTGTGTTCTTTCATGTGCCATTAGTGATTAACCTGAAGAAACAAACATGTAGTGGGATTCACAGGAGGTAGGGGCCGCAGTAATCAAAGGCATGCTTCGTAGTGGAGTCAAAAGTACATTTCCATCTGAAATGTAGTGCAGCATGAAGTAGCATTAAATGAAAATACTCCAGTAACTACCTTACAATTGCACTTGTGTGTATTTGTATATATACTTTGTTACTTTAATCCACTGGTGAATAGCCAACACTGGAACACAAATGCCTGACCTCAGTCCTGTGAACACAACATGTAATTCCAATCAAAATGCCAGGATATAAATCCTCAATTATTATAAAAGAAGCAATATATGTCAATCAGATAATAAATATAGCAGCCGTGTGTGTGTGTGTGTGTGTGTGTGTGTGTGTGTGTGTG